>NC_067195.1:63332777-63650590 GCF_000699445.3 Schistosoma haematobium
AAAATCACTCCATATCTTTCTTTCTACGAACTAATTCTTCCTTCCTGTATTATATCCTTATATGCAATCTTTCGTTTATATATTACTACCATTGAATTAACTGCTTCTATGAATCCGGTGTTCATCTTGCTGTGTTAATGAGGTATGGCAACTTGGACCTATGCATATATGTGCCTTGGTCCTACGTTTTAGCTGACTGACTGACTCATGCTTATGGATGCGATCAAACTACTTCATATACACAACAGTTTTGAAGTTAGGAAACCTCAAAAAACGCTAGAGGTGCTTATTATGTGGCATAGTGATTTAATCGGCTACAATGGACTGCCATGTATTTACAGAAAAACAAACTGCAGTTTTCAAATATCTAAGGTATGTTCATGCCAAACTAAGCATAGAGGATGAAGTCACAAGTGAAATAGTACGAACAACTAAGCAGTAATTAATCTTGCTAGCCAATAATCCATTATGTCGATGAAAAGTAGCATTAAACACTAGTAACTAACAGTTGTAATCTACAAATCCGTTCGCCAAAAATGAATTTGAATGACTTAAATATGTTGTCATACAATGCTTTTCGGATGGGAGCCAGGCATTCGTGAACTAAGCCGTAGCGAAATAAACAAGATTGTTGACCAGAGGCTGTCAATATGTCATATATATTAAAGCTATGTACATACGAAAGAGTTGATAACGACTGATTAAGGTAATGTGAGAATAATTACAAAGACTGAATAATACTTTTTAATGAGGAACTGTACACAAACATTTGGAAACTACTGTATTCATTTAAGAAATAGACTCGGCCTTTCAAAACAGTCAGGTTCCCGACAAAAGTAATGCAGAAAGCGGGGATACTTTCTGCTTCCATTGATCACCGTGAAGCGAACGAGCCTGAGAACAACAATCACCGCACTTTGCGCACCTTAACAGACCAGATACAGTATAACTTGTAACCGAAATAGACAGAGAAGCCATGTACCTGAACACATAATGAGAAAAATATGTAGGTCAAGACGACAACGGGAAATTCATAGAAATAGTGCTTAGCCACACGACTTTGGTAATATGTCATCAGCTCGAATGCGTTTGTGAAGCATCCAACAGCTACAGTGCCAAGACCAAAAATGACAGTTCCAGTAAGAGAAACTCGCATCAATCCAGCTCGGCTTCTTTGTAATGAGATATATCCGAATAGGGTAGGGAAGATACTACCGAAAAGCCAGACGTACTCCCATAACTCACCTTGAGGAAATGGCCACTATATTAGGTACTCAGAATGAAGTTTATTATTACCTTTTCCACCATAAGCCTTGTTCGGAATCCAAGTCTTAAGCATAGTTCCGGTAGCAGGCGAGCGAACATGAGCACCCACAACATTAGGTGAAGTAAATAAACGAATTTGATGCGACGTTTCAATAACGGGCTATTCAAGTACTAATATATCTACAAATGAACATACCTCAAGCTGTATTGAGTACAAACTCGTTCTCTATGACGAAAATCCGCACCATCTGTACCTTCAGGTCTATGACCAACCCTAGACGCCATTGCTAAAACGAAATCTATGCGTGCAAGTAATTAACACGACGACTCAGTAGAACTATATGTATTCAGAGTGTTCACTGCTCAGTAGTCGAGCGAGAAAATCAAACTATCTGTAAAAAAAACATTGAAAAATATAGTCTATTTCAAGTGGAACGTGGGAGGTATCACAATTAATAGACGAAGGCAGAATAAAGTAATGGACAATACACAAGATATATACACAAGAAATACACTATCAACCGGCGAAACAAACTTTGGGTGCAATTACATCGATCAGTGTCAAATTTACCACCACGTGGCCTTCTAAGACCTAAACTAATATTCGACAGGCTTGAAATAGGCTAGTAAAATCCATTTATTTTTATTTCCTCTTGATAATTAAGGATGACAGTGGATGCTGAATATTCTTTATTTTATGTGATTTATTAAACTAAGGAACATTTGATTAGATTAAATTTAATTCGTTGCCTGGGCTTTTAGATGGTCAATTACTTACCCCAAGAAGTTGATATTGCTGAAGTAACATCATTACCCATGAATTTTTCGGAGTATATGCTACATATTCGAGATAAGAAGTCACTTCGAAATATTTAACTTTCTAACTATCATTCTTCGGAATACTAGTTGCATCCTGATTGGTAACCCAGTAGTGGCTGATACACGAGCAGCATTAGTGAACCTTTAAAGACGGTAATGTGACCTTTTCTATAGACGATAAGACGAAGAAGAGCGAGATACATAAGTTCTCAACCTCTTTATCAACAATCAGGAACCAGGCTGTTCATAATGACAATGGTTTTCTCCAGTTTATGAATTACAGAAACGTTTACATTTGGTCCCATTGTTCTCCATTTCTTTAATTTCGATCTAGACTCGAAATGAAATTCGTGGTCAAGATATGTTATGAGGCACATATAAAATTCAATCTCGATACAATCCATTTCAAGATTCGCCTCAACCCCAGGATCATATTAGTACCTGATAGTAAATTCAAATATAATATCACTTATTCGGAACTGTATGCATGGCCACTTGAGGAACAAATGCAACTACAAAAGCAGTCATTTCAAGGAAATTGTAGCGGTAAACAGATCCCCATTATTAAATAGCTCTGTAAGTTTTCGACATTGATGCTGACCCCACTAGTTTTACTGGATACAGAGTAACTGAAGGCACTCGGTTACGCATGAACACCAGATCATGAGTGGGTACTCCGTACTAGGCATAAAATATTGATTCCAAACTCTTCACTCTTGACTTCTGATTTGAGTGGTTTGGTATACTTCCATCATAAAAGTGTTATTGGTAAAGACACTGTCAAAGTTCAAACACTTGTGGCATCTCTAAAATAGTAATAAAAAAGACACAAAACCTGAATACGGAATACAGTTGTTCCCAGGTATTATTTATCATTTTCATACCTGCTTTCAGTTCCCGACGCAGTGTGTTCTATGGCCTTCATCTTTTCCGTTCCCCTTCGGACTCCAAGTTAGAGCTAGCTTCGTGATGCATTTTGGTGATTTCCGCAATGTATGTCTTATTCACTTCCAACGTCTGTTCCTAATGTAACGGTAAATAAATCTCAAAAATAAATAGCTCTGTAAGTCTTGGACATTGCATGCTGACTAGCTAGCTGAAGGCGCTCAGTTATACATCCGCACCAGATCACGAGTGGGAACGCCGTGTTCAACAACCCCTGCAATCACTAGCCAGATTAGATCAGACGATCCTCGATATATTGATAGCCTATCAAATATGTCTTCGAACCTCCTTGCTTCTGTCTTTTGATTTCAATTGGTGGGTACGATTCATATTAGGTGATACTGGTTAAGGCATTGTCAAACTCCGAATACCTGTGGCATTTTAATTGATGAACCCGACGTGATCTGGTACACCAAATTATAAACTGTGAGTCTGTTCCTTTTTGGAATTCTGTACTTAATTGCCTTACATTAATTTTTTATATATTGTGATATTTTTCCCGTGTTTTTGATATTTTTTTCACTCGTTCATTCTCGTACTTGATATTGCACCATGACAGAACAGACACCCAAGGTACTTAATCTAAAGACTACGTCCCCACCTTCGTTTCAACTAACGCCCTTGTGGCCAGACAACATCGATGCCTGGTTCCGCTACGCAGAAGCCGACTTCCACGAGCACGGCGTGAACGACACACGTGCACAATTCCTCGCAGTAATCAAGGCACTGCCGCGCGGATTCAACAGGTACGTAACACCTAGCATGTTTAGTAGTGATGTTACGGAACCCTACGAAACACTGAAACGATCTATCCTATAGCTCGGAGATCCAACCAATCGACTAAGGTTAGAACTAATATCGACTTGCATCACGGTTCTGCGACAGGCATGTTGCTAAGAATGAGAGAGGTCATTGGCCAAAGAACTTTCGACGATGGCCGATTCAGACAACCGATCTTATCCAAACTTCCTCAATAGGTGCAAGCTGTGTTGGTCTCGCTTCAAAACAACACCGTAGACGAGCTGGCTGCATCTGCCGACCGCATCTTAGAAATAACGAAATCCTTTAACGTCGAGGTTTTTTCAGTCAAAGAAAAGCATCAAGCGACCCAGAATGACATAAAAGAGTTATGTCATACACTTACACGTTATTTCAACGGTTGAGATCATGAGTCAATTGAAGCTAGACCAGCGTGGAAAACCTGGAAGCACTTCACGGCTGTTTCGTCCCATTGTGGGAGACTGATAACCCCGACTGGTACAGGTATCGTAACCAGTGTGGAAAGTCCTCAAGAAATTGCAGAAAACCCCGCAATTTTTTCAACTAAAAATCGACCGACACGAAAAACAATTCGGGAAACTTCCAAGTCGGGTCGTATCAACGGCAGCCGTAGCCGACGAATATACGCGTCTGTTATACGTCACAGATGTGATAACGAAAGTTCGCTACATCGTCGATACTGGCTCAGAAGTTAGCGTTCTTTCTGCAAATTCTAGCGACTGGCTTCACGAATCAGTTTTACACTTAGAGACGGCAAACGGAAAGCCTATCACCACATATGGTAAAAAGGTACCTTTACGTCGGTTTACTCAAACCCGTCCACTGGATCTTCGTTGTTGCATATGTTTCTATGCTAATCACTGGTATAGACCACCTACAACACCACAATCTACTCATCGATATGCACAAACGGAGACTAGTAGACGGAAATACCACTTCATCTGTCCGTGTAACTTCTTTTTCCCGTTTCGGACTATCTCATCACAATTAAGCACACGACAGACCCATTCTATCAACCACCATGCGATAGGTCTTCTGGGATATACCAACCACAGCCGAAATTGCCGTGTGTAACCAACAACGTTACACATCACACCACGACTACAGGACCACCTGCACGCTGACTAGCCTCCGAAAACCTCAGGTTGGCTGAAAACGGACTTGGTCACATGATACTGTTAGGAATCATACGACCGTCAAACGGCCCTTGTGCACCCCATATGCACATGGTCCCTAGAAAGGACACCAACGATTGGTGTCCAACTGGTGACTATCGGCGATTGAATGCGAAAACTATTCCCGATCGTTACCTGTTGCCTCACATTCACCATTTGACAGCTACTTTGAAAGGTACAACTGTCTTTAAAACGTATAACCAAATCCCTATGGCTACTGACGATATTCCGAAAACCGCTACCACAACCCCCTTTGGACTCTACGAACTTTAGCGAATGCCTTTCGGTCTAAGAAACGCTGCCCAAACTTTCCAAAGTTCATAGATGACGTTTTTCAAGGTCTCAACTTCGTACATGCGTATGTTGACGACTGCCTAACAGCAATTTTGGACAGGAAATCGCACCTCCAAAATCTGAATCTTATTTTCGACCGACTACAAAAACATGTAAACATTCAGAAATGCCGAATGGGAACTGATCCATTAGACTTCCTAGGACACACTATAGATGCGCAAGTCATTCGACCCCCTAGAAGCAAAGTGGTGGCCATTCTGGATTACCCAGAACCGACTACCATCAAGCACGTACGCACGTTTAACGGCCTTGTGAGTTTCTATAGGCGGTTCATGCCGAAATGCACATCACTTATGAAACCACTAACCGAATACCTGCGGCATCTTCACCGATTTCCTCATCATCTGGAAGCTGGTTTGTTCTCTTCCACAGTAGGTTGTTGCTGATGGCATCCGATATTGAGTATCTTGCATAGACAACTGTCAAAAAATATTTCTACTTTTTCATGATAGCTGTCGTCGTTCTCCAAGTCTCAGCCCCATACAGTAGAATTGTCCTGACGTTCGTATTGAAGATTCTGACTTTGATATTGCATTCTAGATGGTTGTTTTGAGTTCCATATGCTTGTAGCGTGGCGTCGAGTCGCGGTTGACTATGATCACCACTACAGGAATACTAAGTGCCAATTACGAGGTAATATCCCTCCGTAGACCAAATATCAGGAGGTAATTGAAGACTGTTATAAGATGTATTTGTTGACAATCTCATGGTATCGAAAGAATGCCGAGATCGCGCCAAAGTTTACAAGCGGGACTACTGAGCGTACACGAGTTCATGCAAGGTCTGTAGTGGCATTGGACCATAACCACACAATCCTCAAAGCTAAACACGAGACTACTCGGAAACTAGATATTCAATATTTAACGCGGAGAAATACCTAACGATGGAAAAGGCGGGAATAATGGGTTGAGTTAATTGGAGTTGATCGTATATCATGACTCGGCCATGCAGGCGTGGTCCCCGCTGAATGTTATCTCATATCGTTTATCCATATTAAACATATTGTTCCATCTCTAGCCTAAGATTTTCCTCTATCATTTATTGGTAATTGTTACGATGCAGTGAGTTGGTATAGACGACGATGTGGCTTCCATGTATGATCTTATAGATTAAGCAGTTATAGCATGGCAAACCTACAGTTATAGGATTAGGTCTATTATTAGAGCAGTACTAATATAATAGTAGACCATACTTCTTCAGGTCACAGACAACGGAGGAATGTGTGTTTCTACTACACTTAAACAAACAGGTACAGCCAAACAATCACTGGTACAATTGGTCGTAATAACAACTGTTTCCACTATACCGAACGCGTTCTCTTCATAAAAGTAGGTCACTACATGCCATCCAGCTGTAGGAATGCTGCTCTTGCTTTGCCAAACCATGCCTTCATATTTGCATCGGATCCTTCTTGTTCATTGATAATGCTACCCAGATACATGAAACTTTCTATCTCTTCCAGAGTTTCTCCATCAAGTGTGACTAGGTAGGTGTTCACCATGTTATATTTGAGGATTTCGCTTTCTCCGTTTTTATGATGTTGAGACCTAGTGCTGCACAGGCTACTGATACACTGACTGTCTTTATCTCAGTTATTGGTTGTATCGGATAAAAGAGCTTGATCATTCGCGAAGTTCAAATCGTCTAGCTTCTTCCAAGCTGTCCATTGTATTCCGTGCTTTCCTGAGATGTGGAGGTCTTTTTAATTCAATCGACCAGCCGAAGAAAAAGAAAGGGGGATAGTAATCAGCCTTGTTTGACTCCGATCCCCACATTGAACGCATCTGTCTGCTGTCCTCCATGCACTACTCTGCAGTGTGGGCCGTCGTATGAATTCCGGATGGTGTTGACGATCTTGTCAACTACTCACTCTTTAGAGTCGAAGAAGGTACCATGAGGTTCTTTTATCCACACTATCAAATTGTTTCTCATAATCAAGAAAGTTGATCTGTAGTGACGCGTTCCACTTAACTGATCGTCTTACGATGATTCGTAGTGTCGCGATTTGGTCTGTGCACGACCAATCCTAATGGAACCGGTCTATTGATCTAGAAGCTGGATGGCTACTGAATCTTTCATGCAGTTCAGCAACACTCTGTGGAAAACCTTTCTTGTTACCGATAATGGTGTGATGTCTTTGTAGTTTGCGCATTTGCTCAGATCTCCTTTCTTTGATATCTTGTTCTTCCTGCCAAATCTTCATGGATAGAACGTGGAGCATGTTTGCAGTTGCTTCTATTTGTGACTTCAATGCTTTAGGTGGTGTATTGTCAGGTCCTGCTGCTTTCCCACTCCTAATTTGTCTTATAGCCATCTTGATTTCTTTCGTCGTTGGTGGAGTAACAGTCATATGGATGTCTGTGTGAGCTGTTTCGATGTTTTGTGAATTCGATGGAGCTGGTGTATTTAAGAGTTCCTCAAAGTGTTCCCCCCATCTGTTCCTCTGTTCCTCAATCTGTTGTTGGCTTGCGTTATTTGTCCTTGACCGGTCTCTCTGGCTTGCCATGTGTTGCTTGCTAGTTTCTTCGTTGAGTCATATGGCCGTCTCATATTTCCTTCTGTTGCAGCTTTTCCATTGTCGTTGCTCGGTCTTCCACGTATTTCTGCTTGTCAGCTATAATGCTGCTCTTCACTTGCTTGTTCGCTCCAGTGTATTTTGCTTGTGCATTGACCTTCTCTGTCTTCTTGTTCTTTGTTTCTTGAATGTGGTACATGGTTTCGATAGAGATCCATTCCTTATGATGATGCTTGTTGTGGCCCAGTACCTGCTGACATGTTGGAGTTGGTGCTTCGTCGATAGCGAGACTCTAATTTAGGGACGAGCCAATCAGAAGTGTTTGAGCAATTACAATTATTAGCCAATCAGAAGACTGCATAATGTGAAAATATATTAAAAGTAAGTAATAAAATACAGCTGATATTCTTCTTTTACACGATTTAAAAACTCGTATGTTAGCATCCTAACCCTAACTTAACACTAAACCCTAACCTTAACCCTAACCCTAACCGTATGCTAGCACCCTAATCCTAACCCTAAACCCTAACCGTATGTTAGCACTCTAATCCTAAACCTAAACCCTAACCTAACCCTAACCTTAACCTTAAACCCTAACCTTACCCGTAAACCTAACCCTAACCCAATGGACGAGTTTCTATTCCATATGCATTGTGAATTCAGAACCTCTGAACCTTAATCAAACCTTAACAAGTTTTTAAATCATGTAAAAGGAGAATATCCACTGTAATTCATTACTTTCATATAATATATTTTCACTTTAAACTAACTTTCTTCTGATTGGCTAATAATTGTCAAGGTCACTTAACATTCGTTCAAAGGTCGTCCTTAAATTAGAGTCTCGCCTCGTCGATCACTTTCTGATTGTCCTCCATCCTAATTTCCTCTTCTTTCAGTAGATCTAGTAAGGCTTGGAACCCGTTGTTGAGAGTTATATTGAATTCGTTGAGTTTGTTAGAATCTTGTGTGAAGGTTGTATTGAATCTTTGTAACGTTGTTTGTCCAGTCGTCTAATGCTTCTCTAGCTTCAGTTTCATTTTTTTAACCACCAGTTAGTGGTGATCTGAAGCTCTCCTGGTTCTCACGTCTTCCAATTACTTTGTGAACAGCTTACTGATTCAAATATGATCTATATTGTTCTCTGTGGTTTGGTCCGGCGCGATCCATGTGATTGTGTGTATTCGTTTGTATGGAAATATTATGTCGTATATAACTAATTTGTTGAATGCACATAGATTTTCAAATCTGTAACCATTCTCATTTCTTTCTCCTAGTCGGTTTCGTCCTATGGTATCTTCATATGCAGTGTTGTGCATTTCAACTTTGGCATTTAGGTCTCCCATCACGATGGTGCGATCCTTTCCTGGGCACTTCGCTATGATGTCAATAAACATTAAAAAAGTGGATAGTTGCGAAGATAAGCTCACACAAAGTAGACATTCGAGGTCTTCTCTTTGTTATGGAACCATTGGTGAGGAAAGTTACACTAATTCAACGTATGTGAACAGTATTAAACCAGACGAATAGATCATGTTGAATTAATTGTTACCAACTAAGTGTTTTTAATAAACAAATTATAATAACGAATCATGAATATAATAGACGGTGATTTTGCACATATTATTAGTGTTGTTAGCATGAATCCGTACATTTTCTTGTTTATTGAATTATGGTACTTTGTGTATTTAATCAATGAAATTAGCATTGAGAAAACACTTATCAGTCATAGTTACAATGAATTTCAATATAAAATTTGATATACAATGAGAAATTGCTACAAATTGCTAAAATTCATTGTTGTTTGATATGTTGACATCTATAGCACACAGTGTTACTTTATCCATAGTCATGGCAAATAAACACGAGTTATTTCTTTATTCAGTTTATGTAAAATTTATTTCATTTATGTGTATTAGAATTTCTATGGCGAGGAAATGCACTGAATTTTTGTACTTGGGTGTATTCATAGGTGATTAAAATATTTATGTTAATAGTAAGATCCTAAATATAGCTTTTTAAGGTCAGATAAAGAGATGAGGCGTAAAATATATGGACACTGATGAGTCACTATAATGAAAGGAATGAAATTTAGACGAAGGTAACAATGGTATAGAGTGAAACGAAAATATTTTGTCATATTTTAGGACAAATATTTTGCAAAATCTTATGATTAGTCATTTTAATTAATAACTGTTATGTTAAGCAAATCACGTTTATTATTACGTGATCTGATATGTTTTATCAAACCTAAGTTTCACTATTGGCTGTCTTATTAAAGAGTACAAATAAGTCTGGTTGCTTAATTTACAACCGATCTTATTGTGTTGACTCTTAAGTCAGCAATACTTTGTTGTTCTTTTTTAAAAGTTGACAGTTGTAATATGTAAAAACTTTGAAGTCATATGTCCATAGGTAATTGTACTTTAATCGACATTGAAATGACTATGATTATTTATAACTAAGATGAATACATTTGTAGACATAAAATTCCTTAGACTGAATGACCTTATTTTGAAGTACTTATTGTTTTAGCTCAAGAAACGAAACTAGCAAAGGACTGAGGAATGTAATTTTGAGCGTGTAAACCAAGAGAAATCTCAAGTTCTAGATCGTCTTCAGTTGAAGATTTTTTCATTCTAGAGTGATGTCAACTGGAGAACCTTTGAAAATTAGGAAGTTGTAAACAAGATTGGTGTTCGTACTATATTATGATTTGACTAAGAATGGAACAATGGATATTGAAAAATTGGCTTAATGGTGGACTGTATTTCGTAAAACCTTAATGTCCAGGATGTCTAGAATCTCATGTGAAGATTGTACTAAACCTTTGCGATGCTGTTCCCCTTGTTGTTCATTGCTTATTTAGCTTCAGTTTCATCTTCGCCACAACTAGGTGGTGATCTGATGCTATGTCAGCTTCTCTCCTGGTTCCCACATTTTCCAATTTCTTTGTGAGCTTTTTATTGTTGCAAATATTGTCGATCTGTTTCTGTGTAATGTGATTCGGCGAAACCCATGTGGCTTTGTATATGCTTTTGTGTGGAAATATTGTGCCGCCTACAACCAATTTGTTGGATTTATATCGATTTGCAAATCTCTCGCAATTCTCGTTTCTTTCTCCTAGTCCATGTCGTCTCATGGTATCTCCATAACCGGTGTTTCCCACACCGATCTTGGTGTTTAGATCTGTAGTGACTTACTTTTATCAAGAGAACGCGATTGGTTTAATGGAAACAATCATTATTATAACCAATTGTACCAGTGTTTGTTCCACTGTACTTGCCTGTTTATCTGTACTAAGGAGATTCTTCCTTCCTTCGATTGTGACCTTGCACGAATTCGGTTACGCTCAGTAACCACACTTGTAACCTGGCATGATCTCGGTATCCTTTCGATACCACGAGATCGCCAGTAAATGCATCTTGACCACAGCCATCAACTGCCTTCTCATATTTGGCTTACGGGGGATTTTATCGGTTAACTGGTACGTAGTCTTCCTGCAGTGGTGATCATAGACAAACGCGACTTGACGCCACGCTACAGATCTATCATCAGGGTAGTCAGGTGCTTTCCGGAGCTTTTCTCTGTGACCGATTACAGCCTCTATTATAGTTGATCTTCCCTGTCTCCATTGCTATCAATAGTGAGTGCATAACATTCATTGTGATTCCCTCCTTATTCGTTTTAAATGATGCTTTGATTGTTCTGGATCCATGAGATTCCCATCCTATAAGTGCATTACGTGCTTCTTTGTGGAGCACTATTACAACTCCTCGTTTGTGGGACGGATTTCCTTCTTCATAACCAGAGGACGCAGGATCTAACCCTTTCTATACAGGTTTGGTCCAATGTGCTTCACGTATTCCAAGCACCACCAGGTTGTATCATCTCATTTACGTCGCTATTTATTTAATCCTCCCAATCTACCACATCGTCCGGACGTTCTATGTACCTATATAAATTGTTGCTCTGGTTGTTAGACGGGGCATCAGCCTCGTGACTTCCGAATAATCTCGGCTTCCATCATGAAGCGTTATAATTCCTCCTTGAACTCGGAGGGCAGAGTTTGAATGGTTTAAATTTTTTATTCTGGTTAGTGATTTTTAAGCAAGATTGTTTTCTACTGAACGGAGTTGCCGACCCCATTCCCAACCCTCCTTCTTTGTGTGGGCTTGGGACCTCCGAAGAATATCGACTCTCACTGTGGGTCGTTATAGTTCTCCTGAATGAAGTTCCTTCAACTCTCAGGACGGAGCTAAAATGGTTTAAATTGTTTATTCTGAGGATTGTTTTTAATGTAGATTGTTTTCGACTGGATGCTGATGCTGATCCAATGCCCAACCCTCTTCCTTTAGCCGAGATTGGGACAGATGATAACCCTAGAATAGCTACATGTGAAGTTTTCTTTACCAGTAACGAGCTGAATTATTATCTTCCTCGAAGTTATTTGACAAACATTAAGCATCGAAACACCTTAAATAATCTTCCACTTCTTGGGTGACGCGTTGACAGCTAAATTCACCATTTTACTTGAATCCATTCGGATTGCGATGCCAGATGTGAATCTAAAATGCTATCGTGAGATACAATCAATCCCAACAAGTCTAGTACTTCAACAACATACAATCAAGAACTCAAATTCTAGGTACGTTGTGTGAGATTGCATTGTATCATTATTATTATTATAGTTTTAAACACAACATGGAATATTTAACTCGACACTAAGTGTACTGGTTATTCACCACAGTATATTTGTCGATTTTTATTATGGAATCGATCAGTTGCCACAACGTTCTTCATAATATGGGGTTTCAAATGCGTTAGGATAATAGATATCACTTCTTATTGATGCTAGCTAGAATGAAATGCTGAATGTTCTCTCGTATCCCAGTCACGCCTTCGGTCCATATGAAAACTCCCAGTTCATCTTTACTGCACCATGAAAGCGCAAGAAGTCTGATATTTGTGACACACTACTCATTTACGGTTGAAATAGTTGATAGTCAGCCAAACACTTCTCAAAAGTAATATCATATTGTGTGTTATATTCGGGGTGAAATTTACCTATCCAGTTGCTTGTAGAACAATTTCACAACATAGCTTACGTTAGTTCATGATAAAAATCTCAAATCCTTATCCCGAATCAAGAACAATATATGGAATCTTGGATCCCTACTAAGGTTCGAAGAGACAGATAATCTGTATCCATTTGGAGGAGTTTTATGTCATCATTTTTCAATCTACTAGAAGAGTGGTCTGCAGAAGACTTTTATAAATTAAGTGATTATGTGAATTTCCCTTTTGTATTCTGCAATGTTATTATCTTTTTTTAGCAAACTATATATATCAAAACCGTTTTCTGGTTGACTGAGAATTGGCTGAAATGTACTCGATGTCGTTTTAAGTTTGTTATTCTACTAAAAGTACTAACACTGTTCATTTCAGATTTTGTTATTCAACCGTATCTGTTGAGTGATTATTATCGTTTACAAGCGATTGAACCCTGCAATCACTATTAATAAAATTTGCATTCTGAGTAATTAATCGTCCTGTTGTATGATTTCAGTAGTCGGTAAGAGTTTGAACAATTTATAATTAAAACCTTGATTCATTTTGAATAGTCATTATTTACAACATTCTTCTCGAGTGGCTCCAAATAAAATCATTCTAAAATAGAATCCTTGCCAACAAATTAACTAACCTATTCAACTAGTTATAATTATTATTTTGCTTGAAACCCGTCCAACTGTTTTTTAATGAATGTAATGGGTGTTACTAAAACAACATATCAATCCACAACAACTATTATGATGAGTTCATTTAGAAACCTCAACTTTTACGAAATACATCTATAACTATCTCAAAAGGAGTTATATTCTACTTTTCTAAAACTACTGACTTTCCAGCTCAGTCTTTGACCCAATAGTTATGAATATGTTTGCAAGTTAAGTAGTAAATAATGAGATATTCAACAGTTCTCCGTGTATTACTTAGAGTCGTCGACAAATACCAGAGTAATAAAGCTAGAAGTTACATATACCTAGCACCCTAGTGACTTTTCAATACAATAAAAATAAAAAATACAACGTAATGTGATTGAATTTTAATCAATAGAAAAATGAAATAAATAGTGGGACTTAATATAAGAAACGTTAACTTGAAAATTGGAAAAATCAATCCATTTTTATTTCAGCTGATGGAAAAAAAATGTTTCTTCCTGAAAATTCGTCGTTTTCTTATGAAATTCGGGCTCTTCTGTCTATTACAAGAGCTGAAAAAAGATTTTTTAAAAACATCAGCATGTAATTCGTGTGGTTTTCATTATTCTAAAGCAAACATGTCATATGTTTATCCTTTCATAAGGGTACGCGCAGATACGCTTACCAGCCATAGGGCAGCAGCCAATCGTGTATCGATCGACATGTATTACTCAAGTTAAGTTTTAGTTGGCATCTGAAATCTTGTTGGAAATAATGTTCCTCGTGGGACTCAAAACTGCTTCACTCGTTGTCCGTCAGAGAATTTACCGTTGAGCTATACTGATCTCAGTTGGTTCAAATTATCTATCTTTTAGGGTGGAAGCATTCCGAATCAAGCTTTTACTACTATTTCATCAAGTAGCTAAACACACATTCCCTGGTGGGCATTTAAATGTTTTATGTACACACCTAGAATAACACGAAATGAATGAACAAACAGCCCCCTGTATTTATGATCTTCAGATAATAAATACGTAACACTATTCATCTCAAAACTAAGAATAACTAACGATACAAAGATGAGTTAATGTTTTGTTCAATGAATGCAGTTAGTAAATGTATAAAAATTCAGTGTGACTCACCTGGTACTTTGATACCAGTCTTGTTTGTATGAACAGTACTTGGCAGGCAGCTGCAGTCTATAAAACAAACAGTTTGCAAAGAAGTACCAATTGTGGACTTGAAGATATCTTTATAACTAGATAATGAAATATAATAATAAATGGATAAAACGGTAAGAAAATTTTCATGCCTAATGAAATACAACATAAATTGCGTAGTATACACCAACTACTCATCAAATAACCTTCTGCTAAAATGTCATGTAACAATGCATTCACATACCAAAACTGATTTCATACAACCAAATTTAGACAAAAAAAAATAACAAGGTTTGCAAAATAAAATGCATTTATTATATTTCACAGTTTCTCATCTGCTGCATACAACCTAAAATTACAATTATTGATATAATTATTAGCAAATGTTCAGCATACTTTAGTTCGAAACGTAACCAAAATTGTAATAACAAGAAGAATAGGGATACAAAGTGTATGAATAAACTTAGTTAAGATCGATGAGTGTTTATATACTGGAATGTAATAATTCAGAGGTTATTTAAAGGTAATGTGATTAATAAATGATTAGGTAGTCGTTCAACATGATAAAATAAACAAACATGCGAACATCAACATGATTAAGCAGAAGCTGAATATCAAAAGACGAAATAAAAACAGAGATAAAAGGTTGAGTACATGGTTGAAAAAGAGATTAAACGTTAATATTAATAAAGGTTATTAGATAAACCCCCGATCACCAGGGCAGACAAAGGCCATTCACACTTTCTGTTAAACGGAGTAACGCTGATGTTTTTATCTATTATTAATTTTAAATGCATTACTTACATTTACCTCATGTCAACTATACAAAACGTGTCTGGCAATTGCATTTGTAAAGACTTTACACCGTTTCAGCTATGGGTTCCTAGGAAGGTGTTCAGAAAATTTTGTAGAGGTCATTCTCTCTTTCCTCCCTATGTACGTGCTATCTTAGGGACATATAAATTCATAAATGCAATTGGAGGTGACGTCAGAAGGGTAATGATCTGCCTTTGAATGGCATAATGAAGAATATGCTCTGCATAGTGGAACCGACTGAGCAGCACGGAAACTTCTTCTCTCCCATAGAATCTTGAAATCTCATCTCCCTCGAACGGAAGGCGAATGAGGACAAGTTTCGTTCCAACAGTTGATTATTTACCATCTATGGGATATTCTTTTCCATATTTCATAATAAATTTCTTCGGTTATCCATTTTTAAAGAGATGTTTTTTCAGAATAGCCAATTATTCATTTATATAATTGATTGCTTGAGGTAATCTACGAGTAGTGGTTGGTTATAGGACACAGCAAATTGGTAACGGAGTTAGAAATTAACGAATTCAACCTTCACTTAAAAAAAGTCAGGGTCATCCAGTAATTGAGTGAGAATTCAATGTACTTATTTGACCCACCAACGTACAAATTTGTCGTCAGCGTCATTGGACGTCATAGATTATTAGTTTATTTTATGTCACATAGCCCGTTAAAATATCATTTGACAAAATCGCCAATCGGAATACCTACTTCTATGCTTCACCAATGATGCGTTTACCAACACTAGCAGCCTTCAGTAAACTCTGGGTCCTTGTTAGTCCTCAGTAAGGTAACTTAACGCCTGCTACAGCCCGTTCAGTCCAGAACACAAATCTCGACCTCCTCTGTTTATTTCAGATCTATGTGGTTTATATACAAGCAGAACAGACCACATGATAGCATAAAATGAAAAATAATAATTATACAAGATTAAGTCAAAAATGGCTGCGAATGTGGGATAGTGTAGCTGATGACTTGTGAATAAGTTAAGAACGGTAGACCGAATTGCTGTAGCCAATAGGTCATATGAAAGTTTATGATAAAAGGGATATATAAATAATCTAGTTACTTAATAGTTAGCCAATAAGAATATATGTAATAATATTCTATGAATAATTCCTAGCGTTTACTATTCCTTTCCTTTATTCTTCATTCGGATATAACAGTTACTTACTTACTTAGGCCTGTTACCCCCAATGGAACATAGGCCACCGATCAGCATTCTCCAACCCATTCTGTTCTAGGTCTTCCTTTCTACTTCTATCCGATTGTTGTTCGTTCTTCCCATTTCTGTATCTATTTCTCGGCGTGATGTGTTCTTTGATCTTCCTCTTCCGATTTGGCCTTGAGGATTCCATGTCAGGGCTTACCGTGTGACGCAGTCGGGTGCTTTCCTCAATGTGTGTTCTATCTACTTCCAACGCTTCTTCCTGATTTCTTCCTCCACTGGAATCTTGTTTGTTCTCTCCCACAGTCGGTTATTGCTGATAGTGTCTGGCCAACGGATCCGAAGTATTTTGCGTAGACAGCTATTAATAAACACTTGTATCTTCTGGATGATGGCTTTCGTAGTTCTCCACGTTTCCGCCCCATACAGTATAACTGTCTTGATATTTGTATTGTCAAGACCATCAGCCATTCAGTTTTTAATTAGTGACCGGAATCATGCAGAAGGAGAAAATCAATATGTCCACTATTTCCGAGCAAATGCAATTATTTCTTCAGGAGTAGCAGAGTCAATTTTTAGATTCTCAAGAACAGGTGCCTGCACCACTTATGCCAAAATGTTCAATCTAGTCCTGATAAGCACCAGGACATTTAATTTAGTCGCAGAATTTATTTTTGATACAGAAAATGGTCATGCATTTGAATCATGGTTTACTAGAATGAAAGATCTTTTTCAAATGGACCATCAAGATGAAGAGGAAGCAAAGAAGATACGATGGCTGACACCGAAACAGCCCATAAGAATATTCTAAAGATGTCACGGGTATTCGAAGCTTGACAGTTTATTTACACGTAACACCTTTATAATCAAAGTATACCAACCCACTCAAATTAGAGGTTAGAAATGAAGGGGTTTGAAGATATATTTGGAAAGCTGTCGATATGTTGAGAAGTGCTTGGTTTAAGTTGACTAGTAGTTGCGAGAGATGCGTGGCACGGTGTACCCACTTGTGATCTGGTGTTGATGCGTGACTGAGCTCCTTCAGATAGGGTGTTTCTAGTAAAACTAATGTGGTCAGCACCAATTTCAAAGACTTACAGAACTATTTATTATTGGGATTTATTTACCGGTATACTCCAAATACAAAATTTTATCTTGCCAAAACACCCAAGGGAGTTGATTTTTGGTCAAATCACTAGTATTTTGAACGTGATATTTTATGAACAAACATCATTACTTCATATTCGTTACAAATACCTCCAGTTAAAAAGGATGCTGATGAAGATTATTTGATGTACGTAAGCAGGATTAATCTACAAGCTGAGTTTCGAAATAAATGTATTTTCAAATGACCAACTTAAATGTTCATTATTTGTTTCTGGATTATAAACTTCCACAAATGCCAATATACGAACACAATTATTAGCCCATATTGAACAAGATGATGAAATGAAATTATAAACGACCACTGTATAGTGTCAACGCCTGCTTAATCTAAAATATGACAGCAATTGTGGAAACTAGAGAAGAAACTTTGGCGAATTATCATGTTCATTCCGTAAAATCAAGCACGAAAAGTAACGTTAATGTTGGCAATTACCCTAAGTTCAAATAAAGAATGCTATAAAATTGTGTTTTGGCCCAGACTTGTCCTTATCAAAGTCACCAATGTAATATATGTTATAACGTTTTTCTAGAGTCACATTAAGTATAATCATGGTATATTTTCAACAATTCCATGCAGTTTAGCTGACAAAAGAAGATACGTGGTTCTGTTAACATAATTAGAGAGAGCATCCATTATTACAATCGCTTCTAGAAAGACATGGAAATTATTGGTGAGTCGTCCAACATTACTTAAAGAACATACATCTCGTTACGCATGTGTGGATATTCTAAAACTCGTCGGAATGATCGAGTGGATTGTTCAATTTAGAGATTATTCTTTTGACAGGACATGTTATTCAACGAGTAGACATGAATTGGATCCTGTTGGCACTAAGTGGATTGATATATATATACTCTAATTGTATAACTGTTTATTGATTACCGTCTCCAACAGTCACAGCCACTTTTTGGCTTGATCATGTACAACTATTATTTCCTATTTTATGGTGTGATGTGGTCTGTTTGGCTTGTATATAAACCAAGTATGTTTGAAATGAATGATTCGTATAATGGAAGCTGGTTTTGGTGTTCTAGACTTAACTAGCAGGGCTAGGAGGAAAAGGGGCCAATAAGGATGCTAGGCTGTTCATGACGATCGATGCGTCATTGGTATGGCACAGTGATAAGATTGTATAAGTTGTATTCTGATTGGGGAATAAGTCATGTGATAATTAGCCGGGCTTAAAAGTCACAACAGTATTTATATTAAATGACTCTTGGATTCAAAGTAACTCACATGCTCTATATGTAACATCCAACGCTAAAACGTTGACAGAGTCAGATCCTTTTGAAAAACATTCGAATTTGCTCCAGAACACATTGGAATGTTGTACTATTAGGAAAGCTATACTGTATTTACAACATGGAGTGTAACCAGTTTTCCGCCCGAAACGACAAGTAACTTATGCCTCCATGAATAAGGTTGATAAAGAACTCGAGCGGTTAAAGAAAACTTGGAGTTATACAACCAGTTACTTTCTCATTATGGTCAGCTCCTATGGTTATAGTTCAAAAAGCCAACTGAACTATTCGTCTATGTGGTGATTACTCTACTGGACTAAATAATGCTTTGCAAAATCATTCATATCCACTACCTTGACCTGAAGATTTATTCATAAAACTTAATGATGGACGTTATTTTGCAAAACTCGATTTATCTGATGTCTGTTTTCAGGTGAATGTTGATACTGATTCTAAATGTTTTCTGACCATAAATACTCATCTTGCACTTTACCAAAACAAAAGATTGCTATTCGGTATAAAACCATCTCCCGAAATTTTTCAACAGTTAATAGTTATTGTGATATCGAATCTTGATGGTGCTGGCGCCTACTTGGATGATATTGTTATGGATTATTGTCTCGTTTGAATAAATTGCTTGCAAAAATATCAGAGTCTGGTTTTCAACTGCAAAAAGTAATTGTGCACTATTTCTTGGATCTTTTAAGTATCTTGGATTTGGATTTGATAAACACGGTCGTCGACCGGATCCGGATAATATATATACCAATAAACAAATGCTTCCGCTGACTGATATAATGGCATTGCAATCATTGTCGAGCATGAATGAATATTATAGCGTATTTATTCTGGCCTTGCAGACACTACACCGTCTGTTAAATCAGCTCTTAACAGCTAATACAACATGGAAATGGTCAGATGAGTGTTAAAATTCCTTAGATAATATCAAGAAAATCTCATACTCTCATTTATTACTGACTCATTACCACCCGAAATAGGCGATAGTTGTTTCCGCTGACACTTTTGATTATGGTATTGGATCTGTTATCAGCCACCATTTTCCAAAAGGTGAGGGAAAACCTCTAGCTCATCCATTGAGATCTCTAAATGCGACAACGAAAGTATAGTCAAATAGAAAATGTAGGGTTGACTTTGATTTTCGCTATCAAGAAGTTTCATAAAACGACTTATGAGTGTCTACTTACATTGTTTATGGGCCTCAAACACATTCTTTCGATTTTCAGGTCCAAGTTCGGCGTCCTAGTGTTTATTGCTAATCGCTTGCAACGTTTGCCCATGATATAAATCTACAACAAATTTCAGTCAAACCGATGCTTTCTAGATTCATTGCAAGGCAGGAGTTCGAAACGAAGATTTTGTCATTGCCACTGTATCTCTGGCAGTAGATATTAACCAGATACCACAAACCGCAACACAAGTAGCACCTCTGTCAACAAGGGATACTAAATGTACTAATTAAACAAACGGTGAGCTTAAAGGCGTTATTCGTTATCTCCTGATGGAATGACTTGTTTAACATACTAGAGATGGGTGGTGATTTTGTGGAAGCAAATTTAATTTTCATTATAAGTTCCATCATCTTTGCATGTTAATCATTCCGACCATTTAAAACTCAAAATCATTTAAACTCATCACATAAAGCTTTATGAAAAAACTTAGAAAATCTATTTGAGAAGTTATATTTCAAACAGCGAATTTGAAGAACCTACTATGATTCACTGCATTTGGCGTCTGGATCTCAACACGCTCGGAAAATTGGGTTTTAATGGAGTTTTTGAAAAGTGCCTTAACTTTATAAATGTAATTTTGGTCTTCTGATATGTCCATAATTATATTATTCAAATGTCCATCAACCCGATATTTCATAACTGAGAGTATAATTAACTTCGGTTTTAGACGTCGATGAACGCGAACCAATAAATAGTATGATAGACACTCGCTGAATTTCTCACTTATCTTATTCCAACTGAGTAAATGAATTGAACCTTCTGCAATGGCAGTGACTGTCAAGCCTTCCACTTTGGGAAAATCTAAAAATACATTAAAGTATGATTATATTTGAAGATATGAAGAAGGGAAAAGAGAGTTGTCAACAAATATACACATTTAGATACCGTAGATACGTATAAACAATAAACAATGGTATTTTATACAAACATATCTGTTTACTCATTTCGGGATAGGATATTTAAGTGACCATGTGACTGTCAGTTGCATTTATTCGACTCTGTTGGTTAATTTTTGCTCAGTTGTGGGATTAATTCGAATGTCTTACCTACTAATCAGTATTGTTAAACTCTGAATAAAATACTGATAATCATTACTAGACTTAAAGAAGAATGGAAGACATGATACTGGAAAATAAATACTGAAATTAAAAGAATAGTGATTTTTATTAACATAAATCATACAGACACGGGACTAAGGTTTTTCAGTCATGTGTAGTCATTTTTAAATTATCCCGCTAGGAATAAATTCGATTATGATTTAAATGTCAACTGAGTCGCTATACGTATAAACGGGATAAAAGTAGAAGACATTTAAAACTGCTCAGCTGTCAATTGCTGCACAGATGAATTATGCATTATGCCAAAATGGTGTAGTAAAGAATCTCAGTGGTGGATACACTGTACATGAGGACGAATCGGACGAAATTGGAAAGTTCACTCTTAATAAACACAAATTTATAGTTGCTAGTTGGCCTGAAAACAAACTTAATCAACAATAAGTGAAAATCACCACCTTTTAAAATACATGACCTGTCCTTTACGTACAGAATTCAAGCATGGAAACAAAGAAACAATAAAAAGAATGTCGATATTTCAGTGAAGAAAGTGTTCTTTTGGATAATGATATTTTCTTAAACTGTACAGTCGTAATTCCACTTAATTTTACAATATGTACTCTATAATGAGATATAATGTTCACCACTAAGCTGTTATTCATTTCATCACAAATTTAATGCACAATACTCCGTGTCAGGCGGAGATCGTGTAGCTTAAGTTGTTCATCACTGAGGGTGATCCTTCCTTTGAAATACATATTTTATAAAAAAAATCATCTGGATTTCGTCGACTGTCCCCTATTATAGAAGTTACATTTTCATAAACTCGTAATCATCTTAAGTGTTCCGCTTCCTTCGAAAATCCTACGCAAACGATCATCTCTTTTAAAATCAACTCAGCTTCACTAATTGAAACAGACTTGGCTGACAACAGCGCTGACTAGAAATTATATTTCTAAAACGAATTCACTACTTTTATGAGTCCGATTACAGAGATTTCATTGGTCGGCTAAAATGACGCTTTTGACTGGTTGGAAAATGGTAGGGCTTCTAAAATAAGTTTCATACCCTTAAACATTATTCCTATTAATCGTATTCTATTATTATATTGATCTATAAATATTTGAGACACGTTGACTTATTGACACTTTGGACGGTTTGTATTCATGTCAACACAATGCGGTTTAGATCAGTCTAATGAAGTCCTAAATTCGTCACTAAAATACAACTCTTGGTGATACTAAGTGACAGTGTCAATATAAATCTAATCCACTTGCAAAGGGATCTACATTTTGCGTTAATCCAATGCTACTATTAAACATATCTAGTTGTATTCATTCAATCCCATTCATTCATTACTAGTGTATATGCTAGTGAATTCAATTATTGAAATATTTACTTAAAAACATTTGTATTCTAGGTCTTACTAAATTCATTTATCCTCAGCCTTCGATTATAAAGATAACAAATATAACACAAACAATAACATGTTTAAAAGATGTTACTTTGAAGAATGCTCTAAAAATGCACTTCATATTTAAATAATCAATGTTTTCTGTCGAAACAAAGCAGAAACTTGGTGATGTTAGTTCTTGAGAACATATTTCTGATAGATTACATTCCGAAGGTATCTATTTAGAAGTGAGCGGGCTAAAATACGAGTGGAAAAAGGCGCACGCCAGTAAGAGTGAGCTTCAGAGGGTGCACTTTGTTAAAGGAGATCATTGTCAAAAAGAATAACAGTTTTAATGGTGTGAAACATGTTCGATTTATCCTCTATCCCTTTGCCTTACGACTAGTCGGAAATGTATTTATCTAAACGTGTGATGAAGAGTCTACTCTTAACAAATAATGTAATTTTCCAAATTCGGTCACAAATTGCTACAGTTAATACCCTAGTTCTATTATCTCGTACATCTGTTTAGAAGAGTTGGGATATAATCTATTGAAAGGGATGTTTATGGATTGGATTTCCAACAGATCAAGAGCATGTCAGACAATTTCAGGTGGCCGAAAATGCGAAGGTCATAAGCTTGATTACGACTAAGTATTTGCAATAAAAATGCAATAATATATAAAATGTATTCGTAACTGTTTTTTTTTTGGGGGGGGGGATAAAATATTTGATTAGAGTTAAAACTGAAACAACTATGTACGAAATCAGCTAATTGCATTCTAGGAGATAGTTTTTACTCCTTACCGGAATGGATTTGCAATATATGTGGAGCAATAAAAACGAAAACATGCCTAAATTTTATAATCAAAAATTCATAGTCAGCGTCATTCATTAAATGTTGGCGTGTTTGGCAACAAGGATCAAATGACTAGGTTTTATTGAGAAATAATGAGATGAACAGGTGGAACATATAAGGTGGGCCTCATGGAATTATTAATAATATTATTAATGTACGGTTATTAAGTAAGTATATAGTTTACATAATCATTTGTTTCAGTTGAAACCGTACTTAGATTTACGTTTGGCAGATAGAAACGTTTAAACAGCTTCTTAACATTAGTTAGCTTGAATAAGCATCCAAATACACTTCTACAATATCTTATACATGCGTAATACAACAAAGGTTACCTATCCCATCAGAGGCAGTGTATATGATGGAGTCTTCAACAATCAGGTAACCTTTAGCGACGTTATATGACAGACGAAAATTTTGATTTGCAGATTCATCATTTGACAGCGTTAGCATTCATACCGGTCGTAGATATCATGGGTGTATTTAGTAGTCGAATAGAGTTACCGTTCTGCATAGTGAATGACGAGGAAATCAAAGAGTTAGCAAACTATTTTAAAGACATCTTGATCGTGAGACCAGAAGGACATGGAGGACTCATCGAATCGATTTTTCAAATCGCACTGTGAAACTCCTAGGATTCTGTTGTAGAAGGCCACAAGACGGACAACAACGGTACATAAAAAGAAGCATAAGAAGGTAGCAATACATACAGAACTTGTAGTAGATGGTCGATAATGGACTATATATGTGGAATAGCACATAATTCGAATATTCAAATCTAAATACGTTAAACTGTCTTACGAAAAAACGAACAGTGCTGTGAAGGGGTGACATAAATGTTTGCTCGCGCTTGTATTAATGAGAACCAATCCCAAATACGCGTTTGTCTTAAATGTCTTCACAAACGCATCGATCTAGACACTGCTAATCTACTGTTTGTCTGTCATTGTCAAACCATATGTTGAATAAGAAGATCTTTGAAATAGTGTATTCGAAGAGGACAGTCTGTTTAATGCAACATCAAAGCGTGCAAAACAGAGATGAAGTCAAAAAGCCTAAACAAACAGATAAATGGAATAAACGTACATTCGCTTCAGTAGTTTCGTTATACTATCAAACGTACATGAAATATAACTAATACGTACCTAATTTAAATGTCAAAGTTAATTCAACGTATTGTACTTGCACTATCATGTCCTTTTGAGAGGTGGTAGCTTCATTAATTCAGCTTCAATCAAAGTATCTTGGGATTTCAAATCAATTAACTTACTGGTAGTTTGTTTATGAATGAAATACCTAATTTAGAATACAACCCTTGTAGTTTAACTATCCCAACCACATATACTACTATAAATATCACTGTTCAATCCCATCTACAGTGAAATTTTACTGATAAGCTGCATTGCATTTGCTTCAAAATACTGCGAGTAAAATGACTCATCTGTCATCTGTGGAAACGAAAACGACCTGTATATTGTCTGTTTACATGACAGCGTTTCAATATGTCAGAGAACTTTGTTATTTAAGTTTAAAAATACGGAATTACCTTGTTCAGTTGGACACCTGTCTTCTTCATCGGGATCTGGGAGTTGAGAGTTATGAAGATTTTCAAGAAAAATATTCCTTTGATCATTGCCTAGATAATCGGATAAAAATAATAAGTATTTCAATATCACTTTGTCGAACAATTTAAAATTAATGGTCCATTGAAAATGCTTGTATTGTAATCAAATGGTCGTTTCTTGTTTATACGATTATCGAAATCTTGCACAGCAAATGAATGCTGTTTAGCTGTCTGTTTGATTTAAATATCTACTTGTCAACTTTGATCATCATCGATGTTTTAAATGTAAAACCTACTGGAATCAATCCACGCTTCATGAAGTCATCACTTTGTTCGTGAGAAACTTAAGGGATAAGTGAAACTATGTTTATGGTTGTAAGCACACAGTTTACTACTCTCATTTTCCTTATCACTGTTGTATCGTTGTCTACATTGACTCCATTTTTTGATCTACTGTTATAAAGAGTAACAACCTGAATATATATATTCTATTACAAAAGATACTGTACTTAACAACGCTCTCTTCAATGTCTCAATTATAAAAGGTGTTTAACATTGAGCATTGTCGTAAACTGAGATTAACGGGATACAAATTAATCGTGTACATGATGAATAGTTGGCTTATTGCTAAACTAAATATCGTCTAGACACCACATTTAATTAAAAGTGAAATTTTAACTGACTACTACATTTCAAAACGTATTTTATTCAGCAACATACCACTCTCATACGAATTCAAAGTTTAAATACAGCGATATTGCAGACACCACTATGCTAACAAACTAGTGGAGGAAACACACTCAAATTCTAAAGGCTTATTAATTTGTGTCTGTATGCTATGAAATTGCTCGGTAATCAATCCATTTGATCATATAAAATATAAAACTTTAAACAACATCGATATAGGAATACAAGATTAATGTTTATTCCAGTATCTTTTTTTCATACCTCTTGTAGGTTTTACTTCCACTTATCAAATTTTATAAAGCAAAATACGCTTATTGAACACTTCTGTGAGGTGTTTTATGTTTGTAGGATGATGAACATACAACAATAATATTTAACAATATATAAGTTAAAGCTGTAGACTGAATGCAACGATCTAACAGTTTTCATATCGACCAGATTTAGCTTAGTGCCCCATTATCTACTGCAGTGTTCACAATAAAACACTTTCACTTGACATACAAGATTGACAAATATTATAGCTTGGTTAATTTTTCAATATCTTTACAAATCTACAGCGCTTGAAGCTGTTATATATACACTTATGTTGGGTGCGTATTCAGCTTCAATTGCAAACTGGTTTAAAACGAATATTACCAGGTAGAATTATAGAGATTATGCATTTAAATGTCATTCACCATATTTTAGATAATACTTACCAATGTTATGTGGTATAGAGCTGACTTCGGTGTAACCGGACTGATCTAAGCATTGAAGAGTATAAGATGTATTTGATTTCAAAAAATTCAACGATGAATCCCCACTCCCTCTCTTGTATGTGCATCGTCCAGCAGTGTTTTGATAACTGCCAACAACAGAAAGTTTACAATCACTTCCAGCTAAAGTTTCAAAACTGCAATAGTGAGTTACTGTTCCAGTTTTGTTGTCGGTCAGTGCATATTGTTTCCAACTACCCTCTAGTTTCCCATCTAATTAAATATATACACCCATTAGGATAAAAAAATAAAACTTCAATCAACAGAGCATAGTAATTATTGAAAAATTAGAATATAAAATGCTTGAAGAAAGGATCAGCTGCTGAAATAATTACAAGCATTCAGTAAGAAAAATGCCTAAATGAAGATAATTTTATTTTCATATCTTCTATGTTTACCAGTTTATGTACAGCGTAGTTGGTGTTAAATCTGTGATTTATTTTCAATTCGACGACTGATTAAAACATTAACTAGATCATTTTGTGATGGCTGATCAAAAGTTATTCATTTGATCCGATTCTCTTGTATCTACACCGGTCCCATAATAACAACAATTATATGAATAAAAGTTAAGTAACAGAAGAATTTGTGATCACTGTAATGCATTAGGAATCGGTCCGAATTGTTTCAGCCATACCTGTTTTTCGGCATCAAGACTAACATAAAATAAGGATTATTTCAATTTTATCACATTTTTATGACGAATCAAATCATTGATTTATTGCTTCATAGAACTGTTTTTGTGATAAATTTTATCTGGGAATGATATTTGTGCTCCTAATACGAATCCTAATATGTACAGAAACAAATTTTGTCACATAATATTTATACATTAAACATTTTGACTGACCTTCTGGTGTGATGTTAAAAATACTTGTACTTAATATTGTTCCATTAAAACTGATTTGAACAATGAAAGGTTTACAATATATCGCATGAAGAGGTATTATATTATCCGAAACATTCCAGTTTATTACATGACCTAATGAAGTATTCACTATGATTCCAGGCATCCTTTCACTAGACTTTTCACTTGAAATATATATTGTCCGACCAAATCTGTTTATTTGAATTTTCAAGTCTTCAAATAAATTTTTCACTGAAAGAAATGAAAAATAAGCTAGCTAAAAAACTGATTTCCGTATATCTGTATACATAAGGTTGTTATATTAATTGATAATTAAGTATGCACAAAGCCTATCAATAAAGTGAAATCAAAATAGTATGTGTAGATATAATTATAAACTTCACTAGTATAGGGGTTGTGGAGATTATAAGGTTTTTGACTGAGATCATGAACCGATTGACGTTAGACCACCACAATAGAAAACCTGGAAGCACTGGACGGCCGTTTCGTCCTATTGTGGGACTCGTAGATGCGCACTGCTGAGAAGTCCCACAATAGGACGAAACGGCCGTCCAGCGCTTCAAGGTTTTCGATTGTGGTGGTCTAACATCAATCGGTTCATGATCTCAATTATAAACTACACATTTGACTTCAATGTGAAAATTAGGATTAAGTTATAAATTGTCATCAACGGAGAATTTCTCGAATCTATTGGAAATTATATACCATTATATGACACTATACAGCTTGTTATGCAACAGAAAAATAAATTGTCGATAAAATAATCGTATTATTGTTTCCGTTACACAATAATAAATAAATAAAGGTCAGAGAAACAAATACCAGATAAACAATTCTTATGCATAAACGTTAGCTTTAAATTATAAGCAAAGATGGATGGTTGCTAGCAGTGGAATCCAGGACGCGAGTTTCGTCCTACTTGGGAACAATCAATATTTAGGTCATTTCGTAACTGGAGATGTGAAAATAACTGTTCAAAATTAAATGCGAATATTTATTATGAAAGCTATGAATAACTGTTTCTTTTTATTAAAACAATACAATGATGTGATACTGTTGTGGTGTTTAAAATATGATTTGCTGAATGCAAATTAAAATTTCTTAATAGCATACTTTCGATGATGATGAAGATAGCTGATATAAAACATAAATGACTGCCAACTTACAAAGTTACAGAATAAGGACATCTATTATTCACTAAAAATATCTGAACTGTTTCCTTAGAAATACAAAGTATACTAAAGATCACTATGGAGGAACTGACGACATATGTAAATAATCTTATAATTCCACAATCAGATTTACAAAATAGAAGCAGCTTGGAATCGATTTTAAAAATATGTAATACGTTGAGTTATATAATGAATTCAAAGTGAAAATTTCACAGAAAACGATAGTATTGCGTTAAGTACACATTAAATTAAAATTATGACGTTTCTTAAAATGTTCAATGAGGCAATGATCAATCTATTGAGCAAATTAAACTAAGTAAACACAATTCAGCATTTCCAAGTTATTTCAATTTCAATTACACGAATCTTGATGATCCTGGTATAATCTATTTAACAGAATTGTGACACTGACGATCACATAGTAAATGCTCTGTTTCTGTATAGAAAATAAAACTTCAAATAATGTAAATAAATCATACTAGTCAATTCTACACAAACAGAAAGCAGATACGGACAGTCATGAACCAGATTAAATGTCGGTAGTGATACTAACATGTGTATGATCAACGGTCCAACAAACTAAATTATATAGGGAATTCATTCGATTTAATGGATCGACAACAAATTTATTTGTTGACAATTATTATAGCCATAACTCACTTACCCGGAATGACCTGAATAGTGAGCAGAAGAGTTAATAGAAACATGGAGACACATCTCATCATTTCCGTATCTTAATAATTACAAACACTAACCACATTCATTCAATTCATATTTATATGAACGCGAAGCAAAATAAATGACCGATTTCCAAACAGAAAAATGAGAATATATTTCGGATTTCTTACTTGTGTCTATTGTCTTGTTGAATTAGTCCTTTTGTAATGAACAGACATCACGGAAGTGGTTTGATATTTCACGTGTGTTTCGAGTCACTATGTGACGGTATTTATGAAATGAAACACAATACATTCACTTTGTAGTATCTCGGCTAATTAAAATATAATCTGTCTGGAATTATTTGGAAGTCCACAGTCTCTAGATGACCGAATCGGATCTATGAGCTGATCAAAACCGTGTTTTTCACTCTATGTTAAACCGAAATATTGAAAAATATCAAAATGATTTACATAGATTTTATTGTAATAAAAACGCGTTGTGAAAGCAGTTTTCATGATACAGACTACTTATCAGAGTCTTAGGTATTTGGTTTTAATGTGATATGTGTTGACACAAATGGCAGGCGAAACTCTGGTATTTCCTAACTAAGGAACAGCTGTTGAAAAATACTTATTTATAATAAAATTAAGGTACATCGACGGTCAGTAAGCTGAAGCCAGGTCAATATATTTGTCATTTAATAGTTTGGATGTGAAACAAGTTTACAAAGAAAATTCACCAAAATCTGAGGATAAAGATAGAGACGAGAAATAATACTTGCAAAAAAATGACTGTCAGCTTGGCAAAAAATATTAGTTCCCATATTGTAATTTAGAACAACATATAAAAGCGAACAATATTGTTTTCGCTTAGATCCTCATCAGGATTTACTCTAATATACAGTAATATTCTTTTAAGGAATTAATAAAATAAATGGTTACTTGCTCCAAACATACACGACTCACTTAAACCCACTGGATCGAACACACTGCGAGTATATGGTTAAACCAATGTGTTCAAGACAGGTCTTCCTCTTCGTCCAGTTTTAGATATGTATAATTCGCCTCATCATAAAGCTGCAAAGTGGCTAGTTCAAATCCTAGATCCCTTACGCAAAATAGTCGTCAAGACAAGCGTGAAAGACGTCTTCGATTTCATCTCCAAAGTCTAACATATGAACTTAAATGTGAAAGGGATGATATCTTTAGATGTCGCCCCCATGTTCACTAATGCACCTTTAACTGAAACTATTGACTTTGTTTGCCAACAACTACTTGATAAACAAATTAATATTGGTATTCCCGAGATTAGTCTCAAAGATTTACTTTTGAAATATACAATGAATGTCCATTTTGTCTTTAGTAACACATATCATAGATAAATTGATGGCATAGCGATGGGCTCACCTCTAGGTGCTATCCTTGTGGATATTTATCTTGCGAAACTAGAAAACGGACCTGTCAAATATGTTATAATTAAGCTTGACTTCTACTATCGTTACGTTGATAACACTTTCATTATTCTCGATCAGAACATTAGAAAAGAAGAACTATTAGAACTATTTAACAACAAACATCCAGCAATTAAATTTACATATGAAGAGGAAATAGAAAGTTTAAAATGATTTTTTTGCAAGTATTATTTCTCGTCTCTATCTTTATCCTCAGATTTTGGTGAATTTTCTTTGTAAACTTGTTTCACATCCAAACTATTAAATGACAAATATATTGACCTGGCTTCAGCTTACTGACCGTCGATGTACCTTAATTTTATTATAAATAAGTATTTTTCAACAGCTGTTCCTTAGTTAGGAAATACCAGAGTTTCGCCTGCCATTTGTGTCAACACATATCACATTAAAACCAAATACCTAAGACTCTGATAAGTAGTCTGTATCATGAAAACTGCTTTCACAACGCGTTTTTATTACAATAAAATCTATGTAAATCATTTTGATATTTTTCAATATTTCGGTTTAACATAGAGTGAAAAACACGGTTTTGATCAGCTCATAGATCCGATTCGGTCATCTAGAGACTGTGGACTTCCAAATAATTCCAGACAGATTATATTTTAATTAGCCGAGATACTACAAAGTGAATGTATTGTGTTTCATTTCATAAATACCGTCACATAGTGACTCGAAACACACGTGAAATATCAAACCACTTCCGTGATGTCTGTTCATTACAAAAGGACTAATTCAACAAGACAATAGACACAAGTAAGAAATCCGAAATATATTCTCATTTTTCTGTTTGGAAATCGGTCATTTATTTTGCTTCGCGTTCATATAAATATGAATTGAATGAATGTGGTTAGTGTTTGTAATTATTAAGATACGGAAATGATGAGATGTGTCTCCATGTTTCTATTAACTCTTCTGCTCACTATTCAGGTCATTCCGGGTAAGTGAGTTATGGCTATAATAATTGTCAACAAATAAATTTGTTGTCGATCCATTAAATCGAATGAATTCCCTATATAATTTAGTTTGTTGGACCGTTGATCATACACATGTTAGTATCACTACCGACATTTAATCTGGTTCATGACTGTCCGTATCTGCTTTCTGTTTGTATAGAATTGACTAGTATGATTTATTTACATTATTTGAAGTTTTATTTTCTATACAGAAACAGAGCATTTACTATGTGATCGTCAGTGTCACAATTCTGTTAAATAGATTATACCAGGATCATCAAGATTCATGTGCTTGTACTTGATGTTTGCATTTTTTTTAGATTATTGGACTATTCATACTGCATCTTTTGGATATCCTCTAATTTGTAATTAAATTTTGTTTTTTCGTACGGTTTTACTCTTTATATGTGCAACACGTGAAATCTTCAACGTTGTCTCTACATGCGGACACCTGACTTTTTGGTTTTCTCACTTCTTTCAACTTTCTTGTCTGTTAGATTTGAAGATTAGACCTTTATATCGATTTATTTCATCAAACATAAATTTTATGTCAGGTTTATATTTTCCTACACTATTTAGATGAGAGAAGTCCTTGGGTGCTACTTCTATGTTGGGTGGGTTCAGTGAGGCTGGTCGGTTCAAGAGTTCTTTGAAGTGTTCTACCCACCTATTTTGCTGTTCTTCGATGTTGGTGATTACTTTGCCTTCCTTGGTTTTCACTGGTTGTTCCGGTTTACGATAATTTCCAGTTTCTTAGTTGTATCATACAATTGTCTTATGTTTCCTTTTCTTGTAGCCTTTTCCACCGTCATTGCTAGATCTTACACATATTTACGTTTGTCGGTTCTGATGCTTCTCTTATATTGTTTAATTCTGTGTATTCAGCCTGTGCCTTGGCTTTCTCTGCTCTTGCTCGGCTGGTATTGATTGCTGCTTTCTTGTTCCTTCTTTGTTGAATCATATCCAATGTATCAACAGTAACCCATTCCTTGGGATGGTGCTTCTTGTGGCCCAGAACCTCATGACACGTTGAAATGATCGCCTTCTTTATCACTTTCCAGTTGTTCTCTATAGTAGTTCCCTCTCCATTGAGTAGATTGCGAAAGGCTTGGAACCTGTTGCTGAGGGCTATTCGTAGAGTCTGTCAAAACCCCGTTGTCCAGTGCTTCTTAAGTTTCAGTTTCATCTTGGCGACCAGCAGATGATGATCTGAGACAATATCAGCTCCTCTCTTGATTCTCACTTCCTACATCGTCCTTCTGAAATTTTTTTAATGCAGATATTGTTGATTTTGTTCTGTGCAGTGTGATCCGGTGAAATCCATGTGGCTTTGTGTATGCGGTTATGTGAAAATATGGTGCCGCCTATGATCACTTTATTGAAGGCACATAGGTTTGCAAATTTCTCACATTTTCGTTTCTTTCTCCCAGTCCGTGTCGTCCCATGATGTCTTCATATCTAGTATTGTCCGTTCCAACCTTGGCATTGAAATCTCCCATCAGAATGGTCAGGTCCTTTGTTGGGCATTTCTCAACGATTAACTGCAGCTTATCATAGAATTGATCCTTAACATGTTCATTGTAGTCGTTGTTAGGCACATAGCATTGGGTGATGTTCATTGAAATACCCTCTTTCTTTGTTTTGAACGAGGCTTTGATGATCCTTGGTCCATGAGATTCCCATCCTATAAGTGCATTTTGCGCTTGTTTGGACAGCATCAATGCAACTCCTTGTGTATGTGGTGCATTTTCTTCTTCATGGCTGGAGTATAAAAGAAGCCCCCTGAAGCTAGTCTTTGTCGCCCAACTTTCGTACAATGTGTTTCACTGATCCCAAGCACCACCAGGTTGTATCTGTACATTTCTGCAGTAATTTGGATGACTTCCACTTTGTACGAGTGTTCCATGTACCTAAATCAATGGTTGCTCTGGTTGTCAAAAGAGCCATCAGCCTCGAGAATTCCGAAGGAACTTGGCTCTCAGCATGAAACGTCATAACTCTTCTAAATGATGACCTTCTGACTCCCAGGGTAGGGTTTAAATGGTTTGAATAATTTTTCCTGGTTAGCGTTTTTTAGCGAGTTAGTTTTCTACGGGATGGGGTCGCTAACCTCATGCCCGACCCTCCTCCTTTATCCGGGCTTGGAATCAGCAATAGCCCCAGAGGGGCACCAGGCTGAGTTAGAATTTTCACTAACAGAATATTAATTATTTCATCCTCAGTAATGTTCATTTTTAGGATGATGTTAAACTATTATTTACTTTGCAAACACAGCATTTCCTTTAATAATTGTAGAATAAGCTTATATAATAATACGCGATTTGATGAACAGTAACTTAAGTTTTCTATGAATGGTTTAAACTAATATTCATACATTTTATTTTACCACATTTCTCCCTTTAATGCCAAAATCACTTCTGCAGCAAGGACACTATCCCCCTTCGATTTTCACATAAATGGAAGTGATTTAATTTTAACACGGAATGATTACTTCTCATTTGTAAATCCTGATGGATTAGTCATCAAAACTGATACAGGATTCACAGCCAATACCTCATTGTTAAGCGACATCGTCATTCCATTAAGAACTTGTCCTACAAAAATAGTGCTGAATGGTTATCAAGCTTTTGGATCCGAACCAATTACACTAACTGAAATAACTCCATTCGTCTTAAAATGTAAGTCAAATGTACAGTGTATTGTGCGCTTCTCCATTTTATTTTATTCATTAATTATTAACTGATGGTATACTGAATATATTGCGATGTTCCAAAACAAGTGTCGATTTCCTCTTATTTGAACAAATGGTTTCTGTTTTTCTTGAACCAACTGTTCCTTCTTTTTAATGAAACAATGATCTAATCATCAACTGTCTACAGTGTGTGAGTTTCATTTTATACAGGTTCGTGAGTTAAAGAATATATTCCAATCGGATCGAGCGTGTGAAGAGATTAACAGTCATTCATTGAAGTATTTACAAACATTTGAAGAAAAATACAACGTGGTTTCCTAAAGCCTGTCTCCGTTGATTCTAGATTCACAGTATGAAAGTGTGTTTATCCTTCATTTTGAAATGTTTGTTAACTATTACATCCGTCTCATTAATTTGTAATTTTAGCTGAAAACTTTCCTGTTGCACAAAACTTAAGCATTCAATTGTTACAAAATACGAATAATAGAATAATTCACTTAAATTGGACGCTAAACACAAACAAGGGGATTTTGTGCCCCCACAAAATACTAGCTTTCACTGAAACTGATGACAAGAGATGTGAATATGAAACACAACACAACTATTATGAATTCGACTCACTGGAACTAAACAAGACGTATAAACTTGGGGTAGTGGTGAGGTCTTTACAAAATAGCAGCTTCAACTTTGAAAAGTTTGTGAACTATTCAACCTGTAAGTATTTACTCATCCATCTTTAAATCTCACTTGATGTTCCTAGAATCTTCTGATATCACCTAAATAATCCTCTTACCATAACTTTCCAATTAGCTGATTCCACCTCGTTTATCAAAACAATATTAGTTCAACTTGATTCGACGCTTCGAAAATCGCAAGCATAAATCGAATATTTTTTCTGAAAAGTACATATGACTGGCTTTAAATTACACATAAGGACTATCTTATCTCTTTGCTAAAGAGAACAATATAGTCCTAGAGCACAAATGTATTCATCATATACCTGGCTAGTTTCATAAAATCACTTATTCGCTTACCAATAATAACGTTTCTGTAAATTTTCTTTTTGTACCGACTCCACTTCCTATTTCTCACACTAATTAACAGACACAAGCATCATAAACAAACAGTGTTCAACTTTTAAACTCGTTAACTATTTCATATGGTTATAGATTGTAGTTATATGAAAAATTATTTCCGATACATTGACAAATCTTAAATCTTAAAGAACAATACAAACATGAAACAGTCTTCAAGAAAGCTCACATTAAAAGTTGAAAGTAGAAAAATGCTTCTTCAAATATTGTATGTTAATGACTGTGTGTTCAGTCAGCGTAACTCAACTATGTAGTTTTCAACTTTTGTGCTATTGAGAATGTTACCTACAAAAAAAACAGACCACTTAAAATCTATTTCATACAAACATATTATTACTGTTATTTAAGTTTGTTGAGACAGCTTATCATTTACATCCCAATGTAATATTTAATTGTTCTACTAAATGTCACCACAAATCGGCAGCAATTCGTTTAAAGTAATGTTTACATTTCGTTCTTTATCTTCTGTTTGTTTGTTTATTTTAGATCCGATACCAAAAATGATTTGTCCAGGACCACAAAGTAATTTATTATGTCGTTTTACGTTACATAATTTCGAAGGTTACAAGTAATCGTAAAATAAATTTATTTTATTTTAACTTAAGAACAATAAAAAGTTTGTTGGAATGGTGCATAATTAAAATAGAGAGTTTTATTGGATACGACCACTAAGTTATGTGTGGTGTCATACAATTTGTCCAACCTCACCAAGTATACGTCGAGTTATTCGGGAACATAGTTCTTAGAATTTCATTCATGTTTCGTTTATCCTTACCGATCAATAGCCTTATTCACGTAAATGTAGAAAAGCGGCACACAATCCTTAAAATTGTATGTTTTCATTGAATTATTAAATACAAGCACTTACTTGTTCACATTATAGTGACTTATTAAAGATGTGCCGTAAGGTCTTGTCATTGCATATAAATATACTGAAAGGATGTATTTGGCCTAAATCGCTGTTGTACACAAAACTCTTCAATCCAAGGTTGACATAAGTCGCTGATTCAGTAGATTCTGGTTTGCATACGTTTATTGAGATCTAGACAATACTATGTTTGTACTGTAATAGTGAGAATTCATAATAACAGAGTAATTTGGACCTCAATTAATAGTTCAAGGAAGTACCGTTACACTGACTACTTTGCTTGATGTTTCATCAAATAGTAAATGGATTTACTGTAATATTCAGTTAGAATCAAAATCTACAGTTCTCTAGAGAGTTTAATCAGTGAATATCTCTATGCCTATCTATATCGAAGCAACAAATAATCATTTGCTAGTAGATGAGCGATATTCTGAAAGTAAATTTCTATTTGACTTTGATGTTTATCATTTTAGGTTTACTTGTGGTAAACGGTTTGCAGGTAAAACATCTACCAAAAGTAATGGCTCATGTAGTAAGTTGGAATGGTTTACCTAGTCAATTCAGAAAATGTTTCAGTCATTATACGGTGATTCAACATGAAAAAAGGAATGGAACGACTTATCTTCAAATGATTCGGTCAATATGGCATTTCAACAATATAATATACAACATAAATGAGGGTAGTACTTATGAATATGGTGTCAGAGTATTTTACAGGAATGAGGCTTATGCGGAAGTCAGTCAACTAGTACCAATTTCATCAGTATCTTTACGGTCAAAAGGTAAACTGTTTTTGGTTTTGAATAATTATATGGACCTGATTTCAATCTGAGCTAACATCAAAGAGATATAAGATTATGTTGATAATGTGGTCTATTTATACAAATATATCTGTTTATATCTATTTTCAAATTATATTTCATTAGTGAGAAAAAACATTAAATATCTTTCACTTGAATAATACTTGATATATATATAATTTTAACTCGTCAGTTCTCTTGTGTGGTTATCATTTATTTTAATCAATATTCAATATTTTAACTAAACTTGATAGATATTCATATATTTGATGTTATATCATTGAAGAACACAGAAAACTTCATCTCTGGAATAACTTTTGAAGTGAAACTGGTTACTATTGAGTTGATTAGTTTTTTTCTGGAAAATACAACATTCCGGTGTTAAATAAAATACTTTGATTGAAGGAGGTTGATTATGAATACAGTAGTCTTGAGTACTGTTAGAGGTATGAGGGCGGTTATCACTTCCCGGTTGCCCACACCATGGAGGGGTTCTTCTAGAGGTACCTGAAAAGGAAATTGGATTACAGGTGGTCTTAGTGACCTGGGAGCGTGACCGCAGTGCCCAAGGGACAACTGCTTGAGGTCGGTCACACGCGACCTTTTTATGGGTGATTTTTGTGTTAGCTCCGTACTTGTTGAGACCTGACCGCCGGAGACGGATATCCGTGGGATAAAGTGAGGTGTGCAGCATCGCTGTCATGCCGGTTGTCTGAAGGAAATACCTTACTGCTGTCACACCTCTGTACAGTCATCAGTACGACTTCGCTTTCGGACCTTGGGTTTGTTGCCTTTAGTCTCACCGCTCTTCAACCGACCTGTCTGACATGGTAGGACGTTGAGGAACAGTTGTTCCAGCCAGTATAGTTCGGTTGCTTCATCATGATAGGCAAGCCCGACCACCACGTCAAGGTAGCAACAACGATCGGGAAATACTTTGATGAAAAAGTAGAAACAGTTATCCACTAATGGGATGTGTCACTTGTCATCATTCAATAAATGGATTGATGTTCAACTGTTTATAATTTTATCTTCACTCAATTTTCAATAAAACTCAATGAGATAGGTAATAGTATTTGAAGCATCCAGTAATGTAAAATTCCTCAAATCTATCTAGCACGTACTCTGGTAGTTATAAATAGATCGATTTGGGATGATTAGAAAACTGTGTGAACCTAGGTAAAAGTATTGTATTGAAATATATGATTGTTTACAAAACGTTCATTAGTTTCGATAAACACTCCATATTACATTTGTCTAACATCATTCGTTAACTCTGACATTAAACTAGATGGGCCTCACATAGTACATAGTCTTACTGAGTTTTCGACAGTTTTATTCTAAAGCTATCAACAACTAAAAGTCATAATCTGAGAAATCAAACAAGTGGCCGATGATGAAGATTACGAACAGATTAAATAGGTAAAAGTTTCGCGATGTTGTGAGGTAATTGTAATTAAAAAGCAAATTGGATAACCTTCAGTTTTAGCGTCATCTTACCACGAAAATGGTATTTTATGCGTTAAAAATAAAAACTGAAAATCAAACGCTAAAACACGATTATTCATGCACAATTCAAAGTATAGTTTAATACTTTGAATGGATATAACAAACATTGATTTAAGTTTAAAAGGAATAACAATGGCCAGAATATCTAAGCATGTGTAATTTCATCATTAAATTCTATGAATTATGTTTGAATAAAAATGGAACCTATACTACTACAAATTAAATATCAAACTGAAAACACTGTCATCGATATAAAGTATGATTACTTTTTATGCGGTACTGAATGTTATCAATATTGTGCTCAGATGAAAATTTCTTGTGATGTAATTCACTGCACGTCTCTTAAACACTCTAAAACTTTACTTAATTACTGTATTTTCTAACTGCTAGTGCCATTTCATCAGTTTTTTATACTTTTTTAAATTACATAGAATGTCCTTGCGAATTTGAAGAACAGAGAGATAAGAAATGGAAAATAACAAGTTAGTCTTACATACTAGAAGTTCATTGTGTTCGTATTCTGGGATTCTGTTGAATTAACTGTATCTCAGTGATTGTTGGTTTTGCATTGAATTCTTTGTTAAATAGGTACATGAATTCATCTAAACACCACTGAACGAATGATTTTTAATTTTAGAAAAAATCGTTCGAAAGTACTACTCACTAAACAATAGTGTTTATTATGGAGAAACTCCCCTCAAAGTATTTACAACTATGATACCTATGAATCTGTGCTTAAATCAAATATTCATTGATTTGTTATCTTACATTAAATGACTACATTATTTATGTCTTACATTACTATGCAAAACACAACAGTTAGGAAGTAGAGTACACATAAAATTGTTACTATCACTTAGTGTAAAGATATTTGTAAAGTAACAAGTATAATATTTCTGTCAATGTCATGTAAGTGCTCGATACAACCCTTCAATGGCAAAATATTACTTTCATAATAAATATCGTTAATTTTGATCCAATGTGAAGTATTATATACGAGTTGAACTTACACAGTTTGATTTCAGATTTGTTGTCAACGTCTTATTCATGAATTTCAACAAAAATATCAAATGATGTAATAATTTATGTCAGTTCTCACTAAAAATTTTAATTCAAAACGATTCATCACATTGATGTAACAACGGCAATACTGAAATCAGTCAATTAGGAACGATATCTTCCAAATAGTGTTCATTGAAACATTGGACTTTGATTTATATCAACTTCCCACTCCTTGAATGGAACAACGATATGGATCAAAGGATAATTGAAGAGCTTTGAGCTAGAAAAGCTGTACAGATTACAATTTCAACCTTTATTTACGAATGTTTCGTATTCACATTAAAGTAGTACCAAATTTGTTGACATGTATGTGAAATGTTTATAGGATATGAAAAATCCTTCATCTTTACATTAGACATTAATTGTATCACAGTTAGTAGGATTTATGAAAATAAGCTTAAGGTATCTTGCCACATATTAGCAAAACATACCCGAAACTATGAATGGACTGAGGCTGTCCCAAAAAAACGAAAAATCAGTTAATCAGCAAAAAAAACTTAGTGACGGTACTATGTATGTTTTCTAACGACAGCTGTTGGAACACAAATGATCATGAAACGACAATAATTTCGAATTGAATAAATGTGTACGCTTCAAACCCAAATGAAAAGTTAGATGATGAACCAAATATACTGTGAACTCTTCTATCTCAATGAATAATGAGTCGATTTATGTTTTGACTCAATACCTTGACGTTATCTAACATTTCAAAAGCATTTATGAGGAGAAAAAATGTTCTAATAGAATGTAATAACTGCCCACAATAAAGATGTTTTAAATGATGACTACACATATGAATTTTTAATTTATGTCCATTATATGTTTATCCATATGCACAATATATAAAACATGTTTTCTGATCGATTGCAGTATCGCTGGTCCACGAAGACCAAAACAACACATCTGCAGACGTGGAACATGTCATTCTTAAAAGCCTAACAGACGTGGAAATTCAAAACAGGACTTTTAAACTAACTATTCTCGACAGGAAAATAGTCATGCGTCAAATTAGATAACTTGTGACGGCACTGAGGAATGCTAGTATTTATATATTCATTCAATTATAATCATATTTTGACCATTTATTGTCAACATTCTAAGTACCATCTCAGTATTTTGGTTTTACACAATATTTCAATAAATGCTTTTACATAACAAACCTTTAAATCTGATACTAACTATCAAAGTATTTTAACTCTCACTATAATTCAACATGCAACAAACTACGCTTAATTAGAAAATCTGCAACTATCTTACTTTCATTGATTTGTTAATGTCACTTTCAGTTTATTACCTTTTTATATATTCCCTGGGTCATTTTTACTATTCTAAAAGTTGAATTGTTGTAGATGATTTGTGACTTCCTTAAGCAATATGAAACTTCTTCTGAAAGTCCCATCTCCTCTTTGTTTTATTCATTAACGTGTTGTTGATTTTGAAATATCGTCATTTATTCGTAGTTCGATCCATTTACTTCGCTAAATTTCTAATCATATTGAAAAAAATCCCTAAATTGTTCATACCATCAAACTAGCAAATGCTTCTAAAGACATAATCTCTATCTACTTTTGTTCTATAATAAATATGTATCAACAATAACTTATTTTTTTTTGGATTAGTTAAATCAAGAACTGTCTAACTTCTTATTGTTTCACTTTTATAAGTTAAGAAATAATCATTTAATAGAAAATGATTTTTATATATGTATACATATATAAGCGAATAATATTCTTTTCAATTATATCCCTATCAGGTTTTACTCTAGTATACAGTAATATTCATATGCATATACGAAGTTGTCAAACCAAACAAGGTTGGGAAAGGATATCGTCAAAACAATACACAGCTTCGTTCTATCACACTTGATCGATATCGGTCATGTTGTAGCTAGAAATATATCATTTTAAATAATTTGTCGTATTCCAACTAGTATTCTTTATGGGTATCTATTTAATCTCTCACACACTGTAGAAGCTATAGGAATTCGAGTTACCAATACAAGTCTTTGTATTCTTATGAAATTCGCAACACCTTTATCTCTTCCTTGGTTGAATTAGCTTTAATAAGAGATTATAATTATCATTATTTTCCATGGTCTCTGTTCGTCTATCTTTCTTTACACACCTTGTTTTCAAACACACACTCCGTTGCTCAATTATCTGAAACCCTCTTATTACGTAATCTTTTGGTTTTCATGAATGTTATTTCAACACCTATATTTTTCAAGTCATTGACCTAGTTTTCATCATCAAACGATAATTCAAGCCTTCGTTATTCTTATCACAACCAGTACACCTGTTATCACACTGTCAATTTGTACTTTTTACTTGTGTTTATGTATCAGTATGGGGAATTGTGGAGATTGTAGTATTTTAATAGCTGAATTCACGATTCATTCTAACCTAGACCACCAATGAAAACCTGGAAAGACTAGACGACCGTTTCGTCCTAGAATGGGACTCCTGAGCAGTGCGCATCCACGGTCCCGCACGTGGTATTCGAAGCAAGGACATTAGGTCTTGTGCGCGAACACTTAACCCCTAGACCAGTGAGCTGGCCAGCATCCAACGGTGTTAATGTCCACCTTGGATCGATTCATGATTTATTTAGTCTATTCCACTGCTATCACTGACTCATAAACTGCCTTGATTGGTTTAATAACATCGTGTATGCGTATAAATATTACTGTATATTAGTGTAAAGCCTGATGAGGATCTTATTGTAAACAATATTGTTCAATTGTAGGTGTCATTATCAAGGTTTCAATCATACATATTGTTCTAATTCACACTAGGAATTTTTGAAATATATATGTATTAACTAGTAACATAGCCTTCTAGCAGTATGATATTATAAGTTTAAAACTACTATTTTTAGAATTGTTCCACCTCAAATAATTCTGATATTCATTGAACAGTGTTGTTTTTTGCTCTTTGAAAACTGTAGATGATTAGTTGAATAATCAACTCTGAAGAACAACTTACCAGTTTAACATTAAGGATTAATCAAACATAAAAAACTCAGTGCAATCACCCATTTTTGATTGTTATTTATTTTTAAACTGAATATTTATATATATGAGCTTTCGTCTACATTTGATCGAATAGTTTCAAAATATATGGGCGTCGAGTTGATGTGAGATATTAAGGAAGAAGAATGTATTTGTAAAATCTCACCGAATGAATTTGAAGTAAATCTAACGTTTCACCCGGAAATCCGATCCAAGTTTTTTCAAGCAAATATAATCAAACATCAAAATTATCGAACCATGGTCTTTAAAAAAAAATCAAACAGTAAGATTTTCGATTATTCCTCGTAATGTTATCTTATGATAACATTTAATAGTGCTTAATGTTTACAATTATTGACTGAGTAACCATTCAGTAATCCGGTAGTACATTTTGTCCTAGTAGATAACTCATTGAAATTGTTTTTGTTCATTGAAACATCTAAGTATGTTTAAAGAACATTTTTGTCTGTATTGGTTTATCTACCAGTCAATTAGATTCGGAATATTAAATTTTTGTTGCAAAAACTGTAGACAGTATATATTTAATTGTATGTCACATTTCTTGTACAATTAATAATTATCAATAAAGTATTTTTATTCATGTATTCATACTATAATGTTTAGAAGATTTACTTCTTGAATTGTACAGATCTATTACTGAATGTCTAACATTATCTATTCTTGTGGTGTATGCTACTTATGTGTCGTCATAAGTAGTATGTAACACCAACCAGGAGTGGAAAACCTGGCAGCAGAAGGATAAGGAAATCGAGTTGAAGAGGATAGAAAGGGAAATAGAAAGGAATTACCAATAGGAAGAATTATATAGAATTTGAAAGACAAATGATGGAAATTTGCAGATAAAGTATTCAGTTTACGGTTCTCATATTTTACCAAGATTAGAATTACATCCCACTTGTGTTCTCGTTCATAACGTTCTAACTGTAAATTTCAGCATATGCTAATTCACCTGACTTACATTACTTAATTCTTCATGTCAAGTAAATTAATCTTAGAAGCATTCAGTCAGATCAGTTGTTGCAGTCACTGATAAAAGGCCTCAGTCACTGTACTTAACTTGTGTTGTGTGACTTTATTACTCAGATTCAACTTATTCAAAAATATTGCTTTTCGCAGAATAGATTAAGTCAAAATCCACAAAAGCGTTATTTCAAATTACGAAGACCAAAGTTAGAGCTTCTTTGTTTACACTTTGCCTGATTCGTATCATAATAAAGAAAAAGAAGAAAAAGACGTTTTATCTAAGAGCAAGATTTGAAAAAGCTTTCATACAGAGATTCCATCATTCATCTGTCATGAATAGTTGTTTGTTACTGTTGCGGAGTCAACAGATATTGAGTATGAAATTTTACTTGGCATAACCTTGCAATTGGTATTGTTAAGTTAATAGATCTACCAAGTTAAGAATATTGTAGCAAAACCCAAGTAACAACAAGAACAACGTATGCACTTAACTCGTCCTACGATTCCCAACAAACGACTGAATTAAGTGTAAAGTATCAAAGTCAAAGAAAAAGATTTTTCTGAGAAAAGAGTTACTTAATTTTTGAGGTATTTAATACAATAATAACACTTCAAGGCACGATAAAGCAGAATGTAGGTCGATAATTTATTGACAGAATGAAGCCATGTCAAATCAGTAATGGTAGTTAACAAAATTGAAATAAGTACTATGGAATGCCAAATATGAAAGTCGTTATGAATAAACTAATTTTCAGTGAACAACAAATGAATTAAAGATAAACTAGTATAAATAATCAAAGAAAGCAACTATAAAAATAAAATGGATAAACTGTCAAAAATACATGAGAATATCTGAAATCATAATAAGAGGTATTACCAGCTAATCATTGCAAAGTAATGACCATAGCACAAGTCGTTGAATGGAAGTAATATAATCAACACACACACACGCACAAAAACGAAACATTCGGAAAAAGAATCGGAAATTCCAAAACAAATGAAAAACATTAGAAATTTGAATGACCTTCATTCATAAAATCGTAAACTTACAATGTAGTGAATAATCATCACAAGTGATTGATCACTGGGTGGTGATCAATGTCATGCTTGTCTAGTCCTTATCAGTGGAGATCGAATGCTATCGATCATGTTGCAATGTGGCCACCAGTCTAGGTGACTCGACACTGTGGGCACTATATATTGAGACTTAGATGGTGGTTGGAGGTAGTCAACAGGATTGTGATTATATCTCAGTCCTACAGGAGGTCAGTCGCGGCTCGGATAGCTTAGTGGTAACGTCTCTGACTGTGAAGCTGGGTGACACGAGATCGAGTCCGCCAGGGAGCACCAGTTCCCTCAAGAAAACAGGTACAACTTGCTGACGAGTGCCAAGTAGCACGAAACCCGGGTCCAGGGTTTCCTGTTGACTACCTCCAATCACCATCTAGTGAATAATCATATTAAAAGTAGTTGGGGGTGAAAAAATACTTAAACTATCATCCGCATATTGTTTGTCTAACCAGTTAGTTGTGGATACACAAATATATTCACCTAAGCATAAAGCCTTTGTTATGAGGAAGAAATACTGTAAATCCGTCTCTCAATTAAGTGTTCGATCTGATTAATACATTCATGAATATATTATTTATTAAATGTCAATATATAAGCAGTTCTATGTGATATCAGGATTAATTACGTTAAGAACTCAAACAACGTTTGCTAAATTTTTGTTGTCTTTAAATAGATCGGTACAATTATGAAGTATAGGAATGAGAGTTAAGATATGTTTCAATGGATACCACTTAAGCTTCTTTTAGCCGTGTATATTTAATATCTAGTGGTTATTGATTCATAATGAGAACAGTATTGTAATAACTGGTTGGTAGGATATAGAAACCTTTATATTTTTTTCAGTCACGCTCCATAGTACTTAAACAAGAATCACTCACTGAATATCAGTACATCCAGCATTTTCGGCGGACAGTTAAGTTTAATACATAGACAGGTGGCATACGTCTAATTGAGTTTATACAGGCTAAGCGAATTATTTACTGCCCACTAGAGATCCGATATCTCTAACTTACTGAATTTAAATAGGTTAAAAATGACCGGCGTAAACGTTTCGTATGTGACTGAACTGAATCAAGTGAACGACGAAATAGGTAAACTAATTTGCATTAAAAGTTCACTTTAACCAAAGAATATTTCTTTGGATAACTCGATAGTCATCGTATTTGATTTATCAAATAAGATGTCGTGTATCTTCCTGCTACAGTAAATGATATATATACTCGCCTCTCTTTGTAGTTTAAGAAGCCTTTTTGTATCATTTTGATATTTCATGCCTCATATAACGTTTGGTTACTGAGAATAAACTGCCACAACTTAAGGGTAAATCGTTAAATTTTATTACATTTTGAATAATCTTCGTTGGAAAATTATTAAATTATAAGATGTTAATTACGTGCTTTTGTTCTTTCTGTTTATCCTCTCCGGATGCAATAGCCTTATTTGCTCTTTTAAAGAAATTTGGGTCTACATAGATTTTCTTAATGAACAGATGTGCTGAATTAAAACCAATATAACGGCTCAAATGTGTTGGTTTTCGGTAGATATTTATATTAAGAGATCCACTTAAATTTCTTCTAGCAAAGTAATCTAAAAGTGATAGCTCACCATGATCAATTTGATCCTTGTGAGTAAATTTAATTTAGAATGAGAGTGTCTTGACCAGTTTAGGAAAAGTTCGTAACAGATTCTCTCATGACGACAAAAGCACATCCACATATCTGAGCCAAATTCATGGTTTGTAAAACGTTCCGTTGAAGGTAGATAAAGTTAGATCTAAGCATAGATTTGGGGATTTCACTAATAAACTAATGCTTAAAGGAGATCTGCCAGATAAGGTATGATCATTCTCTAGAAAACCATTAGTAAAATCAAGGCATTTATCAATGGGTATACTAGTATAAAAATATACAACATCATAGCTTAACACGATTCTATTCCTTTGAAAAATTAATTCCTATATTTTGACTTTAAGTCAAAGGCATCCCAAGTTTATTAGTTAATGTCAGTAAATATACGCTCAAGAACATTGCTTAATATATGTATTTGAGATAATATACCATTCAATCTGGAAAAGTAGGTAGAGAGCACATAGTTAATAGTAAAACCCATCAATGATGAAAAATACAACATGTAATTATGTTATAATAGTTGACCTGAGACTTTATGCTATATGTTTATGGAATCGAAAGTAGGCTCTTCTTTCTGTTCCACCAATGCACCTACTTTGGCAGGTGCATGCGAATCTCTGTACTCAGTTGGTCAAATCATGAAAGGGGGACCTGTGGATTTTTGACTAGAGTAAAGAACATATCATTATACAAGATCACCGTATAGAAATCGTGGTTGAACACTGTTGAGGAATCCCATAATAGGACGAGATAACCAGCCAATACAACCTGGTTTTCAGTGCTGGTCTATCTAAGATTAGTTTGGAATTTTAATTATGATAATGTAATTATGTTGAATATATAATGACTTTAATTGCCTACGCTATGAAGCGCTGTAAATATAATGTTTGGCAATATTTGAAATACCGCTTTTCTAATTAGATTAAGAAAAAAAATATAGTAAATTTGTGATGAAGGTCGCTTAAGACATAGAAGCATTGTATTAAATACAATACATCTGTCATTTAATTCACAGGAATGCAAATTAATGAGGAGTAAACTTATGTGGTAACTTTAAGTCTGCATTACTTTTGTTTTACAATATTCCAAATCATTATTCGACTAATGAGTTCACGCCTTATTAATTTGCATTCCTGTGAATTAAATGACAGATGTATTGTATTTAATACAATGCTTCTATGTCTTAAGCGACCTTCATCACAAATTTACTATATTTTTTTTCTTAATCTAATTAGAAAAGCGGTATTTCAAATATTGCCAAACATTTACAGCGCTTCATAGCGTAGGCAATTAAAGTCATTATATATTCAACATAATTACATTATCATAATTAAAATTCCAAACTAATCTTAGATAGACCAGCACTGAAAACCAGGTTGTATTGGTTGGCTATCTCATCCTATTATAGGATTCCTCAACAGTGTTCAACCACGATTTCTTCACGATTAGATCGAGATGTACACACTTATCATTATTCACTGTGAAAATTGACGTTCTTATAGTTCGTTTTAGTTTTGAATACATCCATTATCTTTGTCACGAACTTGCATAAGCCGATTAATTTATCTGTGCTCATTTCTTGTTGTTTCGGGACGGTTCCAGGTATATGGTAATGTACAATAAGCAGTAGTCTAATCACTACTGTACTAATTTTAGTCAGTTTGATAGTTATTTTTGGTTTTGCGTATCTTGCAGTCTAAGTGAGTGCGTTCTCAGGACAGTTGGGGTCCTGGATATCAGCATCTATCATTACCAGTCTGAAGACTGATTGTTTGTATTGTGAAAGTTATAAAGCGATAATTTGAGTGCTAAGAGAAGACGATTACTCATAAGACAATAAGAACCAGCGACTATTGTTTATTAGCGAACAGCACGGATAAAAAAGCTACAAGCAAATCGAGAGAACTTGAAGCAGAGAGGCGAATATGTGTATGCGAGCGAATACAGAGGCAAATTTATAGTCAAATCCAATCAAGGCTCAGCTAGGCTAGGTAAGGGCTAATAATAAGATTCGAGTACATATATACATGTGAAAGAGAATGACTCATCGAGAGATATTTAAGATATTAACATTTTAGTTAGAGAGAGATATGTGAGTAGGCTGTCACATATAATCATAATAGTACAAAGAAATTTGAGAATCGTTACTGTTCGGATAACATTGTCTGTTAAATAAGTTAATACAATGTCCTAGCAAAATTTAAACATAATCGAAATCGAGTGTAGGAGACTTGCTATAATGTCTTGGGTTAGTGGGATTAAATGCTTTGAGAAGTGCTGTTGAGGAACATCTCTATGACACAGGGTATCAAGGTGATAAACTGATATCTTTCACCATCATCTATCAATAGTCAAATTCCATTCCTCACAAATTTGCCCAAACTATAGCCATCAAACTACTAGAGCCCGACTTATGTATCCAAAAGGAAACAGTTCCAAATTTTTCCTTACCATTTTTCATTGTAACGATTGCTAACTGGACATTTGCAATCTATAACATCACAAACATTTATACAAAGTAGGATTAGACGATGACAACAGCAACAACAGAAGTATTATGAAAATGAATAGCAAACAAATTGCAATACCTTAACAATGTGACAGGAACACCTTTTGCCTAAGATAAATTACGAAATTACTACTTCACATCTGTGTGGAATGATGTGCATCTGATTGAATTGATTATTATTTTTTTCAAGACTTATCGACCAATCTATACATGGTACAGTTATAAAGTAAACAACATATTTTTCTAACATTCTTTATAGAAAACTTTATTATTTGACCTTAGTAGTCATCAAAAATAGAATACTATAATAATTAGTAAAGTGGTCAGTAATAATCTTGTTAATTAATTTTCATTATACACAGTATATAAAAGGATAGTCTATGTCTAAAAGATTGTTATATCTACGATAGACAATCACAAAATTCTCTCTGTTTCACTTATAATCTTCTACAAGCAAGGAGTGCAGAATGAAACAGATTTACACTGGTGAGATTATTTCATGAGACTACATTGTTTTGTTCTTTTTATGCGTTAATACACTTTCAATGGTCTATTTTGATGTTCCAGATTATACATATTTTGTCTACATCTACTAATTCTAGTTAAAAAAAAAGTTAGAAAATATTTGTTATTCATTAGTAATTATGTTACTATTTGTATCGGTATTCTCATAAACATCATATTTTATAAGAGATCAGTAACACATTTCGACTAATGGATGTAACGGACAACTAATGACAGTTAGTTTTCCTCATTTCACTTCAGTTACTATCAAAATCGGACTGCTTGACTAAACCCAAAATGGTCGTGTACTACGCCAACTACCATTTAGTAATTGACTACCACAACAAATAACAAATTTCTTTTTTGCCGAACAGTAATTTCTTACCACTTGTGACAGTTCGAATCAATTCCGTTTATTGAGTGTTTGGGTGTGAAAATGCTACTTACATAAAATTAAGTGCATTGCAAAGACAAAATTAAGAAGACACGGTGTGTTATTTTGCAGGTCAACATAGGGTTAATAAGGAAAACCCAAGGTTTATCCATGCACCTCATAATTGAATATCTTTTTTCCAATGTATTGTTAAGTACCAGTTGACAATCATAACCTTGGAAAGTCAGGCTTGACTTCACGTTCTTGAACCAGTGGACTAAATATCACTCAAATCAACACACCCGTGCAATGGACGGGCAAAGTACACAGTTTCTCATCTAAGCTTATGGTGAAATGAGTCATATGGATGGACATCAATATTACAATACTAAGTTTCACAAACAATAAACAGTTCCAAACTTTATTAAAGTAGCTCGTCTTGAAAAACTCTGTTAACTGATATCAAATATGACTATTGCCTTATAAATTATTTCCTCAGTTATCTAATCTCTGATGGAAATTAATAGAATACAGTATACTTTAAAAGTGAAACTTAAAGATAGGTGTTTCGCAATTCAATTATCATAAACCCATATTTAAAATGTGTATTTAGTCATCCACCCATCTTTCCACATCAGTTTGATACCAGTTTTCAAAATTAACACACTCAAGACGATTGACAAAGTTGACAGATAAGATGATATATCAATGTCAAATTATCAACTATCAAAATAGAAAGTAAAATTGGATACATGCTGTCATTATTGGTGTGTTTGACTTCTCTCTCTGAGTGTTAAATGACTATTTTATTAGTGAATTCCCTGTTCTTTGTACAGCTAGATCATAAGAAGTATTACTTACTATGTTACCAGCTAATATATTCATGTTTTAAGAGCAATAAACACTTTCATTGTTGATTTTAACTAAATAAGTATGAAAGTAAAACGTTTGAGTGAATATCCAGGAGTTATCCACTTTCCTCTTATTATCACGTAGTAAACAGGTCACCTTAGTCTTTTTTTTTACATAGAATGACTGGAACATGTTTAAACGGTAGAATTTATCAAGTGTATATTGAACAAATGAACTGGAAACTTGAGGTTGATAAGAATTCAAAATGCAGTTTATTCTCACAATAATTTCACTTACTTTTAATAAAGCCAGTACGTATAAGAAATCCATAATAGATTGAGGTTCATGAATACGATTAAATAAGTTAAATTGAAGTGTTCTGATTCTGTTGATCCCGAATTTCCCTGTAATTCGTTGTAATATGATGTCTTAAAAATAGTTGTTGTTTTAGTGGTCATAGGTACTCAGATTTTAGAAAGTATTCATATTTAATTTCTAAATCATTTTGAGTTCATAAGCAAAGATGGATAGTGGCTAGCAGTGGAATCCAGGATACGCGTTTCGCCCTATCTGGGACTCGTCAGCTGGATGTACCTGCATCTCAGAGTTCACAACAGACTGATCAATTGCAGTCTTAAACCTCAATGGGAAGATGCAAGCAAGACAATACGAAGTGCATTTTGAGTTCAGTTTATAATCATCAGTGAAAATATATGCACAACAACAGAAATGTAACTTTGCATTTGCAAATATAACCATAAATGTAAACCAAAGTTTCTTCTTCGTCAACGGAATTTACATTGATTTTTAAAATTATGAGCATATCCATATCTGGTATAATTAGAATATGTGCACCATATATTATATAAACTCGGAGTTTAACTCAGTTTGAAAAGATTCTTGAATATTTTATCAGTGATAAAAGTATACCCAAATGAAGTTAGTAATCACTACCATTTACTCAATTTTGAACGTTCATTTTAATACAGTTTATCAGTTTCATACATAAATTAGATACAATAGTTAAACAATTGTTTCAACCAGAATTATGTTGGCATTTTGCAAAACTCTGTGAAATTATTTACGTGTCTTTCTTATAGATAATTCAATACTTCCTCCTGACTACCCAATGGCCGTCACAGATCAACCAACGTCAAAAGTAACATTCAGTGATATACCAGTAACTTTACGTTGTCCGTCATGTGGACTAAATACTTTAACTACTTTGGAGTACAAAAATGGTTTATTAACTTACTTAGCTTGTGGTGGTATATGCCTAATTGGGTAAGTTAATGTTTTATCTGACTGTAATCAATCTATGATTATTGACAAAGTTTAAGTAGAGGATTTTATGTCCACGTTTAAAGGATTAAAGTAAATTGTTTCAACTTGATTAATTAAGCACAATTTTTACTCTGTAGAATTACTGAGCAAATTTCAATCTTGTGTAGACAATATTTTGCACCAAAGCACGCATTATTCATTAAGTTAGATAAAATATTCATGTTTGATCAGAGCTGTCATTTATTTGTTTCGCAATTAGTTTGCAGAAAGGTAGGTTAATAAAACAAACAGGATATCTGACTTAAATTTATGTTTGGCACGATGACAAATTAACTCACTTCTATTATGGTGTTATTTAGTAGACATTGATGATAAATTTACTGCAATTATAGAAGATTATACATGAGAAACATGTGGATTTCAATGTTGAGGTTATTTCCTAGTTTAGATTCAGTTATGTTTTCATGTTAATATTCATTGACTTGATGTTAGCTGGTAATGACCGTCGTTTTCTAAGTGGATTGCTGTTATGGTCATCTCACTAGACAAACATAAAAGAGTAATAGGATGTCCATAATTAACATAAAAGTTGAATAATAATGATCTATCATACACAAACACATTGACATGAGCACATTTGAACGTATTGTGTTTTGTGTTTGGAGTTAGTCTCGGAGTAACAATAATTAAAGTACAAATTGAAAAGTGTTCTTAAAACATCAATGTGTATGTAAATGAGAAAAATCAATAGCATAGTTGTGATGTTAAAATATTCAAATTACTTTCGTACTTTCGTACCATTATTTCAACTTTTAATGATCAAAATAATTAACGTGTTTTATTTAGTAGGCAGAAACTGCATCTATTTACCAAATATTAATTATGAATAACATAAAGGTACACATACACTCACATTCATTGTTTTTCACACTGTAAACTGTTCGCATTATTCACATCTTACTGACTCACACTTTCTTATTTGCTAAAATCAATATCTGAATAGGATTGGATAAGTGTTTTGTGATTTCATTCTTTGATGATTTTGATTATTTCACTGAAGAGATTCAGACAAGACTCTTGGATAAAATGTTAGAATTACTTAGATTTCAAATGATATAGATGGAGTAGTATACGTTGAGTAGAGTAATTATAACCAGGATTCTTATTGGCTAATCTAACGGTAATCGCTGTTGATTTCGATATCATAACATGTATAGTTTCTTCTTGGTTTAATTTACTAGCACTGGGTTATCGAAAATTATCCAATCAGACTGCTCCTATTTGATCCTGTCTCCACGATGAATCAGTCAAGTCTCTGCTTCTATTATAACTAGGGTTTACGATATGTCGGTCTTTATGTGAAAACAATTTGTCTTTTGAAAATGTATGGTTTTGAGAATGAAATGTATTTATTAGTAAAGAGGACTCTTGGCTGAACCAATAGTTTTATGTGTTAGTCACAGTGTATTTATTTCGTTTATTTGAAAATTTTAATGGTTTAGTTTTCATTGGATGGTTCAATGCTATGATACTCATCATCAAGAAAGTAAATAAACTGAGATAAAATTGTATGAAACATTTCAGCTAATCCTTGTGAGAAACAAAATGAATAAAATATATTGAATGTGACTTGAAAACAGATTCACAGTCAGCTGAGTAGTGATAGTATCTTCGATTACTCGATTATTGAAACCTTGAAAGTTGATTGTAACCTGATTACAGGTTCCCTGATAGTTTGATGATTGAGTCTATTGGATAAATTTTGTATATATATTCATCATTGGATTGAAGATCCTTAATATTCCCTTTGATCTGACCATATATTTATTCGAGTAAAATAGTCAGATAACAAACGAATTATCGTCAGATAATTTTTTTGTAGGATGAAGTCGATGTAAGAGTTTAGTTGAAACTATGCAACACGACTATGATTAGATACATTTCTTTGGTCAACCTCTTACTTTATGTAAGAAATCAATTTTCCTATTGACGTTTTATTTTTCTCACTTTTGTTAATCCTTCATTTTGATGGCTTTAAAATAAACAAATACCTAATGTGGTTACTTGTACCACATAGGCTGTTCTATTAAATCGTTTACATACATGAACTACGTAGTCATACAGCTCTTTCAAAATGTGCATCGGTTGTTCTGTTTCCTGCAAATTTGAATTAAACACAATGGTTGGTATTAGGACAACTTATTCAAGAAACATTTTGCATAAACAAATCAGGATTGACACATATGGAATGCCATTGTATATGATATATATTCTACAGTAATAGCATTACTTTGTTTGAATATCTACTAACAGTTTAATACAAATCATTTTTATTTATTCTACATTTTGTGTAGTGGAGTTTTAGGTTGTTGCCTTATACCATGTTGCATGGACAGTTGTAAAGATGTGAATCATATATGTCCACATTGTCGACGTGCCGTGGGAACCTACCACAGATTGGGAAACTGAACGTTCAATACGATAAGAGAAACAAAGTCAACCAATGATAATGAATTCCTATTTGACAAATAAACATAAAGTTCTAATATACTTACAATGTTAAAGTTAACTTTTCTTTTAATCTTGGTTTATGTTGTTAATAAGTTATTTTACGTGATTATTTATTTCTCTTCATTCCTCTGAATTTCTGTTAATTAAATTGTAAGGGCATTTTGTTTAATCAGATGTTTATGGATTAAAATAAAATCGTTAATGTTGGAATGGCCTTTAAGCTAATGTTAGCTTGAATAAGTTCATATGTTAAAATGAAAACAAATATAGGTAACATATAGTGAGAGGAATAACAATGTAGTTCAAATCGTATAAAATGTTTAGTGTAAGACTATGTAATGTATGAAGTTATATGAATTTAATAAAAAAAATCATAGTGTGGCTCGAGTGCCAATTAAATAACTTCTGTTCAGAAAACTAATAGTAATGTTGAAACAATAATAATGGTAGTGGCAATACTAGGAATAATAAAAATAGTAATGATCATAATATAAAGATATGTGAGTAAAAAAACAAAGACAATAATTATCAGCTTTTAGGGGTTGTGGAGATTGTTAAGTTTTTGATTGAGATCATGAACCGATTGATGTTAGACCATCATTGAAAACCTGGAAGCAATGGACTTTATCCTATTTATCCTATTTAGATATTCACAACATGATGGTTTAGTGTACCAGTAAGGGGCTATTCAATACTATTGATTGAATCTGTACAAATGACAGTATAGAAGAAAAAGTGATGCTACTACTTCTGACAACCAGAGCGACCATTTATTTAGGTACATGGAGTGTTCGTACAATTTGGGACACCGGGAGAGCCTTCCAAATTGCTGCAGAAATGAGAAGATACAACCTAGAGGTACTTGGGATCAGTGGAACACATTGGAGACAAGTTGGACAACAACGACTAACTACAGGAGAGCTCCTGTTATACTCCGGCCATGAAGAAGAAAATGCACCACATACACAAGGAGTTGCATTGATGCTGTCCAAACAAGCGCAAAATGCACTTATAGGATGGGAATCTCATGGACCAAGGATCATCAAAGCCTCGTTCAAAACAAAGAAAGAGGGTATTTCAATGAACATCATCCAATGCTATGCGCCTACCAACGACTACAATGAAGACGCTAAAGATCAATTCTACAATAGGCTGCAGTCAATCATCGAGAAGTGCCCAACAAAGGACCTGACCATTCTGATGGGAGATTTCAACGCCAAGGTTGGAACGGACAACACTAGATATGAAGACATCATGGGACGACACGGACTGGGAGAAAAAAAGTGGTGAGAGATTTGCAAATCTATGTGCCTTCAATAAGCTGGTCATTGGCGGCACCATATTCCCACATTAACGCATACACAAAACCACATGGACTTCACCGGATCACTCTACACAAAACCAAATCGACCATATTTGCATCAACAAAACGTTCAGGAGGACTATAGAGGACGTGAGAACCAAGAGAGGAGCTGATATAGCATCAGATCATCACTTGCTGGTCGCCAAGAAGAAATTGAAACTCAAGAAGCACTGCACAACGGGGCGGACAATATCACAAAAGTTCAATACGGCCTTTCTTCAGGATACTAACAAACTCAACAAATTCAAGATAGTCCTCAGCAATAAGTTCCAGGCCTTTCATGATCTACTCAATGGAGAAGGAACTACTGTGGAGAGCAACTGGAAGGGGATCAAAGAAGCAATCACTTCAACATGCCATGAGGTCCTGGGCCACAAGAAGCACCATCACAAGGAATGGATCACTGTTGATACACTGGATAAGATTCAAGAAAGGAGGAACAAGAAGGCAGCAATCAATACCAGTCGAACAAGAGCAGAAAAAGCCAAGGCACAAGCTGAATACACAGAAGTAAACAAACAAGTGAAGAGGAGCATTAGAACCGACAAACGTAAATATGTGGAAGATTTAGCAACGACGGCGGAAAAGGCTGCAAGAGAAGGAAACATGAGACAATTGTATGACACGACAAAGAAACTCTCTGGAAATCACCGCAAAGCGGAACGACCAGTGAAAAGCAAAGAAGGCAAGGTAATCACCGACACTGAAGAGCAACGAAACAGGTGGGTAGAACACTTCAAAGAACTCTTGAATCGACCAGCCCCACTGAACCCACCCAACGTCGAAGCAGCACCCACGGACCTCCTAATCGATGTTGGCCCACCAACAATTGAAGAGATAAGCATGGCCATCAGGCGAATCAAGAGTGGCAAAGCAGCAGGACCAGACAACATTCCAGCAGAGGCACTGAAAGCAGACGTAGCGGCAACTGCAAGGATACTCCACATTCTCTTCAATAAGATTTGGGATGAGGAACAAGTACCAACAGACTGGAAAGAAGGACTTCTGATCAAAATACCGAAGAAAGGCGATCTCAGCAAGTGTGATAACTACAGGGGCATCACTCTTCTCTCAATACCGGGAAAAGTCTTCAACAGGATATTGTTAAACAGGATGGAGGACTGTGTAGACGCCCTACTTCGTGACCAACAGGCAGGATTCCGTGAGGATAGATCGTGTACAGACCAAGTTGCAACTCTACGGACCATTGTGGAACAACCAATTGAATTGAGTTCATCACTCTACATCAACTTCATTGACTACGAAAAAGCATTTGACAGCGTGGACAGAACAACACTATGGAAACTTCTTCGACACTACGATGTGTCTCAGAAGATAGTCAATATCATACAGAATTCATATGATGGATTACACTGCAAAATTGTGCATGGAGGACAGTTGACAAAGTCTTTCGATGTAAAGACCGGTGTCAGGCAAGGTTGCTTACTCTCACCCTTTCTCTTTCTCCTGGTGATCGACTGGATCATGAAGACGTTAACATCTGAAGGAAAACGCGGGATACAATGGACATCTAGGATTCAGTTGGACGGTCTAGACTTCGCAGATGATCTGGCCCTTCTATCCCAAACGCAACAACAAATGCAGGAGAAGACGACCAGTGTAGCAGCAGCCTCAGCAGCAGTAGGTTTCAATATACACAAAGGGAAAAGAAAGATTCTCCGATACAACACAGCATGCACCAATCCAATCAAAGTTGACGGAGACGATTTGGAAGATGTGAAAACCTTTACATATTTGGGCAGCATCATCGATGAACATGGTGGATCTGATGCAGATGTGAAGGCGCGAATCGGCAAAGCAAGAGCAGCATATTTACAACTGAAGAACATCTGGAGCTCAAAGCAATTGTCAACCAACACCAAGGTCAGGATTTTCAATACAAATGTCAACACAGTTCTACTGTATGTGGCAGAAACCTGGAGAACTACGAAATCCATCATCCAGAAAATACAGGTGTTTATTAACAGTTGTCTACGCAAAATACTTCAGATCCATTGGCCGGACACTATTAGCAACAACGTACTGTGGGAGAGAACAAACCAGATCCCAGCGGAGGAAGAAATCAGGAAGAAGCGCTGGAAGTGGATAGGACACACATTGAGCAAAGCACCCAACTGCGTCACAAGACAAGCCCTCACATAGAATCCTGTAGCGGTAAATAAATCCCCAAAATAAATAGCTCTGTAAGTTTTCGACATTGGATGCTGACCATATGTTTTAGCGGACTCATCTAGCTGAAGGCGCTCGGTCAGGCATCCGTACCAGATCACGTGTGGTAACGCCGTGCTCAACATCAACCGCAATCGCTAGCCAGATTAGATCAGAGAATTCCGATATATTGGTCATCGCCAAATATACTCTTCCGATCTCCTCGACTCTGTCTTTTGATTTCTCTGGGTGGGAACGAAATATATTAGAAGGTGTTACTGGTAGAAGCGTTGTCAAACACTGAATACCTGTGACATCATCATTGGTGAGACCGACGTGATCTGGTACACCTTATTGCAACTGTGAGTCTGTTCCTTTTTGGGATTTTTATATATCATTGCCTTATTTTTTATTTTTTTTTAAACATTGTGATTTTTTTTCGTGTTTTTTCCTGGATATATATATATTTTCCCCTCGTTCATTATCGTACTTCATACTTCATCATGACTGAACAGACACCTAAAGTACTCAAGCTTAAGACTTTGTCCCCACCTTCGTTTCAACTGATGCCTTTCTGGCCCGACAACATCGAAGCCTGGTTTTGCTACGCAGAAGCCGACTTCTCCGAGCACGGCGTGATCGACACACGTGCACAATTCCTCGCAGTAGTCAAAGCACTACCGCGCTAATTCAACAGGTACGTAACACCTAGTATGTTTACTAGTGATGTTTCCGATCCTTACGAAATCTTAAAACGCTCGATTCTTAAAAGAGGAGACCTAACCGATCGACAAAGGTTAGATCAACTCTTCAATAACATCGACCTGCAACACGGTTCTGCGACGGACATGTTGCAACGGATGAGAGAGGTAATAGGCCCAAGAACTTTCGACGAAGGTCTATTCAAACAACTCTTCTTGTCAAAACTTCCCCAACAGGTGCAAGCAGTTCTGGTCTCGTTCCAGAACAACGGCTTAGACGAGCTAGCTGCATCTGCCGACCGCATTCTAGAAATTACGAAACCTTCTACTACCGAGGTATTTTCAGTCAAAGAAAAACCTCAAACGACTCAGAATGATATAACCGAGTTATGTCACACACTCACGCGTTATCTTAGTCTTCGTACCGACCGTAAGAGATCGCGCACACCACGTAGAAGCATTTCTCGTAAGGGATCTGTCTCTAGACCACGAGTGACAGATAACCCCGACTGGTGCTGGTATCATAACCAGTATGGAAAGTTTTCCAGAACTTGCAGAAAACCCTGCAATTTTCCCAACACAAAACCGACTGACTCGAAAAACAACTCGGGAAACTTCCAAGCTGGCACGCGTTAACGGCAACCGTAGCCGGCGAACAAAGCCGTCTGTTATTCGTCACAGATGTGACAACGAGAGTTCGCTACCTCGTCGACACTGGCGCAGAAGTTAGCGTTCTCCCAGCAAATCCTAACGACCGACTTCACGAATCGACCCTAAACTTACAGGCGGCAAACGGAAAACCGATCGCTACGTATGGCAAAATGTACGTTTACCTTAACGTGGGTTTACGCAAACCCATTCACTGGATCTTCGTTGTTGCAGATGTTTCTATGCCAATCATTGGTATGGATCTTCTACAACACCATAATCTGATCATCGACACGCGCAAACGGAGGCTAGTAGACGGAAACACTAATTTGTCCGTTTGCGTAACTTATTTTACTGGTTGCAGATTATCCCCAGTCACAGTTAAACATATGATAGACCCACTCTATCAACCACTACTCGATAAGTATCCTGAGATACAACAAACGCAACCGAGGTTACCGTGTGTAACCAGCAACGTTACACATCACATCATGACTACAGGACCACCTGTATTTTCTAAAGCACGCCGACTAGCTCCTGAAAAGCTGAGGTTGGCGAAAAACGAGTTCGACCATATGATAGACTTAGGAATCATACGACCGTCAAATAACCCATATGCATCTCCGTTGCACATGGTCCCTAAAAAGGACAGCAACGATTGGCGTCCAACTGGCGACTATCGGCCATTGAACGCGAAAACCATTCCCGATCGTTACCCGTTGCCTCATATTCACGATTTGACAGCTACCTTGAAAGGTACAACTGTCTTTTCGAAAATCGACTTGGTTAAAGCGTATAACCAAATCCCTATGGCTACTGACGACATACCGAAAACAGCTATCATTACTCCCTTCGGACTCTATGAATTTTTGCGAATGCCTTTCGGTCTAAGGAACGCTGCTCAAACATTCCAAAGATTCATAGACGACGTTTTTCGAGGTCTCAACTTCGTACATGCGTATGTTGACGACTGTCTAATCGCAAGTCCGGACAGAGAAACACATCTCAAGCATCTGGATCTTGTTTTCGAACGACTACAAAAACATGGCATTACTGTAAACGTTCAGAAATGCCAATTCGGAACCGACTCATTAGACTTTCTGGGACACACTATCGATGCTCAAGGTATCCGACCCCTTAGAACCAAAGTGGCGACCATTTTGGATTGCCCAGAACCGACCACCGTCAAGCAATTACGCACGTTTAACGGCCTCGTAGTTTTCTGTAGACGTTTCATACCGAAATGCGCATTACTTATGAAACATCTGACCGACCAACTTCGTGGAAATGCGAAATCCATTAATTTGGACGACACCGCACGAAAAGCATTCTCCACAGTTAAGGAACTGATTGCTAAAGCAACAATGCTCGCACATCAGGACACCCGAGCACCCATTAGCATCGCAGTAGACGCATCCGACTCGGCAATCGGTGGCGTCTTACAACAATGGGTTAACAACTCCTGGCAACCCTTGGCATTTTTCTCTAGAAGGTTGCTAGACACCGAATCGAGGTACAGCACATTCGGTAGGGATCTCCTAGCTATGTATTGTGCTGTACGGCATTTCCAACACTATCTCGCATAACTTCCTTGAACAGTTTCCAAGGAATCGACCTTCTTAAACTCGCCCAGCCTCAAAAAGAAGACACTGATCTTCAGCACGAGTTATCGTCCACAACACTTAAACTACGCATCAAACAGATGGGAACAGGTAAGGAAACCTTACTTTGTGACACATCTACAGGTAGGGATCGCCCAATCGTGCCGAAACATTATCGACGCAATGTCTTCAATACATTGCACAAACTTTCTCATCCAGGTGTTCGTGCAACCATCAAGCTTATAGCAGAACGGTTTTGCTGGCCTGGAATGAATAAAGACGTGAGGGAGTGGGCACGCTCCTGTGTAAGCTGCCAAAAATCTAAGGTTATCAGACACAATAAATGTCCCTTAGGCTCATTTAAAACTCCCGATCCTCGTTTCGACCATGTTCATCTGGATTTGGTAGGATTTTTACCAGATTCAAATAGATACTCTTACCTCTTAACCTGCGTAGACCGTTTCACTCGATGGCCAGAAGCAGTACCTATTAAGGACAGCACTACTGAAACAGTGGCCCGCACCTTCGTCGAACGATGGGTAGCAAACTTCGTCTGCCCTTCAACCATCACTACAGACCGCGGACGTCAGTTTGAATCTGATCTTTCCCGTCGTCTGACCACACTTTTAGGAAGCACTCGCTTCCGAACGACTGCCTACCACCCACAAGCAAACGGGTTGGTAGAACGTTTTCACCGACAACTAAAAGCTTCACTATCAGCTGCAAACGTTTCACAGTGGACGGACGCTCTTCCACTCGTCTTACTAGGTATCCGCAATGCAGTGAAAGCTGACATTGGATACACTGCGGCTCAACTCGTTTATAGAACGACACTTCGACTTCCAGGAGAATTCGTGGATCCTTCGTCCTCTTCAATGAACATGGATCTAACCTCCTACACGAACAGGCTTACAAACGCAATGCGTTCAGTTAAACCTGCTTCCACTGGACCTCAATCAACTGATGTTTTCGTTCAACCTGACCTACGATATAGTACACACGTTTTCGTTCGTCGAGACTCGCATCGACGACCATTCGAATCAGCATACGAAGGACCCTTCAAAGTTCTTCAACGTGAATCTAAGTACTATATAGTCGATAAGAACGGAACCAACGATAGCATCAGCATCGATCGCTTAAAAGCAGCGTATTTAGAAGGAAATCCTATTCACGTCGACTTTCCTTCGGTACAATCGCACAACGCGACTCCTACACTCATAGTTCCTCAACCGACAACCAACACTAGCGATGACACTCCGAATGTATCTGAAAATAAACCTAAAACGACGCGTTCTGGAAGAAGAGTAAGATTTCCAGAACATTTAAACGACTACTGCACGTAAGGCACTACTCGACATTTTACATTATCCCAATCTTTCTTTTTAACGATATATAATTTTTTTTAAAAAGACAATTTTATTATTCCTATATATTTATATTTTTATTAAAAAAAGCAAAACAAAACATAAAAAACATTTTTTTAACGCTATTACGTGTGCTTGAGTTTATTTTCCATTTTTCGCCGACATTGTGTTTTTACGCACATACGAGTGTATTTCGACATACACTTACACTTTCTTTTTTCTTTTCCAGGACGACTGGAAAAGAATGATGCAGTTTACGAGTAGTCGAAATTTTCGTTGTAACTTTTTCTTTTTTTTACTATGTTGTACCTCGGTCCCATATAGTAAGGAAAGACGACCAGACGCTGCTACACTTAGTAAGCTATCAGAAGAGTGTTTACCAACGACAAACTCGTTGGGTTTAAACTTCTGGCTGGCCACGTCTTAGGGTCGTCACTGCCCCACTAGGGGGGAGTGATCTGTAGCGGTAAATAAATCCCCAAAATAAATAGCTCTGTAAGTTTTCGACATTGGATGCTGACCATATGTTTTAGCGGACTCATCTAGCTGAAGGCGCTCGGTCAGGCATCCGCATCAGATCACGTGTGGTAACGCCGTGCTCAACATCAACCGCAATCGCTAGCCAGATTAGATCAGAGAATTCCGATATATTGGTCATCGCCAAATATACTCTTCCGATCTCCTCGACTCTGTCTTTTGATTTCTCTGGGTGGGAACGAAATATATTAGAAGGTGTTACTGGTAGAAGCGTTGTCAAACACTGAATACCTGTGACATTATCAATCCTCAAGGCCGAAGGAAAAGAGGAAGACCAAAGAACACATTAAGCCGAGAAATGGAGATAGACATGAGAAAAATGAACAAGAATTGGATGGAACTAGAAAAGAAGGCCCAGGACAGAGTGGGTTGGAGAATGCTGGTCGGTGGCCTATGCTCCATTGGGAGTAACAGGCGTAAGTAAGTAAGTAAGTACTAAACGAAATATTGATAGAGAATAGATATCTGCCAAAACTCACAAACCGATGGTTAGGTTATAGCACGTTGATACTTATTGTGCTTTTGGCATTCAAAACTCCTGTTCATATCACTCTATCATTCAAAATTGAGTTAATCAGACTAGTGTTGAAACTAACGCCTAATCTGTTGTCCATAGGATATACCATGAGCTGAAACCCACCATTATTGAGAAAGGATCTATGACTTACCCAAAACCTAAACAACATGTTGAAAATTGATTTACATCCCATAGTCTTCACTAATTTACATGTATGTGGACACATATAAATAGGGAGGAAGAATCATGATTTGCAAATTGAGGCACCCGAAAGGGCTTCAAAAATAAATAAGAATCCAGTCACCCAATAGGAGCAGATGACACACACACAACTTTCTCTATTCCTGAACACAGTAGAAACAGTTTGATCATAATGATTGATACTAAGTTGGATTTTGTGGTGCTGTATAAGAATTATTTACAGTGAAGGCTTAAGCCATAAGAAATTTCAAGCATCTTGCCTGCATTCAAAGATAATTTGAGCTTTCACTAAACCTGTCTTAGTAGATAGACTTATTACCTAGTGATGTGATACCTACTATCTCCCCATATCATTTTTCTCCCTTATCTTACAAAATGTCGAGTTTGAACACCCTCCCCAGTCAAATCAGGTGAAACAAATAAACGCCATTCTATCCTTTCTGTATAGATCACGAACAGATTCGCTCGAAAGATGATATTTAGCTGCGTTATAACACAGAGTGTTTTCAATTCTGAAAGAGTGCTTCAGTATACAATCAAATATCCACAATTACAGTAAATGCAAGAAGCACAATCAAAAAGGGGAACAAATCAATAAGGCTGCCGCCAAGACTAAGTAACAACTAAAACAACATAAATGTAGTTCATGAGAAACATGTAAACTCAGTAAAGGCGTAAGAAGAACAAAAATCACAATAAAACACAATTAGTACCATCTCCAATGGACTCGAAAGGATTAACAGAATGTACATGTAGATGAATCAAGAGGAACAAGTTACAGGTGTATACGTGGAGGGATTTTCAAAAGCGAAACCTTCAGCGAAACGAATTATCATTGCTGACTCATCCTTCTGTCCATGACGTGCTATCGATTAATTCGACTTGGTTGTCCTTGACGTTGACAAGGCTCAGTCAGCTATCCAATATTCAAAGGTCTTCCCACTGGATTGTTCGGCTTGGACTTTGTGATATTTTGCTGGCCTAAAAGCAACATCACTTTTGAATGCCGATAAACCACTGCCTAAAGGCAATTATTTGTTACTACACACTGAAAATGCTATATATACAATCTAGCAAGATAAGGAGAGTAGGATCATCAGGTGTTATTTTGTATTATTTTGAACGGCATTGCTTCTCTTCATCATTTCATGTTGACTCTTAATGCTACGCAACTAAGTGGCGTTCGTTATTTATTGGCCAATAGAGAAGCAGGTTAGCAGTGAAAGCTAGAGAACTTATTTGATCATCAGCCAACGATTAATTTTTTTACAATGTTTATATGTAAAATAAGCATGATTCTTCTGTATTTGTTCTTGTTTTGTAATTTACAACAACCACGGAACTCGCAAAATACACTATCCAGCAAGGTAAGGAGTGTAAAATCATACGCTTTCTTCTGATCTAAAACCGAAACATTCTGGCAAATGACTCCTGGACTTGACTGCAAACCAATTTTAAGATAACGTCAACCACGAGTAGATCAAGAGAGAATATAAACTTTGAACTTTGTTCGGCACAATCGGCAAACCGTTTGTTCCCTGGAATCTGCGTCTGAGAAGTAGGAAAGTAATAATGATGACGCAAAAGTTCGGTTCGTGTCTTTCCTTTTCAAACTGAAGAGTGGACGAATTTAGTCACCAAAAATTGAGGCAATCGAAAAGTAATAAAAAGAGTGACTACCCTCGCTACCAAGGCGACTTAAGCGAACGTTTAGCGTTCTTTTGGAAGAGAACTGAACGTGTCGTTAATATCACCCGTGGTGCTGAATTTCATAGTTAAGTTATATTATAACGAAAGTCTACACAAATTTTTGTGCGAGCTCAATAGTGGTCTGTTTTATATAGACCTCCCATTCGGTGTAATTTGCAGCCAAATGAATCAATGATTTGCTAGGTTGAGGGGGATCGTCAACAATATGATAAATAATGATCATATAATGACAACTTCCAGACAGTATGGATTACCGATCTACATCTCCTAGGAGAGCGCCTGCTGAACCATTTCTAGGAGAGTGAAATTACTCTTGAAGTGGAGAGTCACAACCGTGTAGCTCTCCTAGATGAGATCTTAGGTAAACACTAAAAACAGGTTCAAACGGTTATTGAGTCATGCTACCTAATGTTATAGAAAGAAAGACCGTGACGTCCAAAATATCATAAAAAGTGTCGCTCAAGTCCTTAACTATGATGAGTAATATGGTGGCGGAATCTCCGAGGAGCTATGCGGTTAACAAAGTATCACTTCCGCTCACCATTGATGTCCTGAGTTTAGTGGTAATAATGGTATAGCGACATGTAAATCCAGCAATTTCGCAACGAAAAAACAAAGACAACGTTCATTTATTTATTCTTCCTTCATTTACGACTAGCATACCTCCGCCGACGTACGCCCCAAAGGAGGGAACTATTTAGTGAGATGCATGTTCAATAATTTTATAGCGATCAAAATAAAGACTACATTTTTTCATCTGTTTGTGACACTGTGCGTAACCATATATATTCAATTTCTGTTGTTTGTTTTTGTCAGTTGTAAACGGGCATAATCAAATGAATCATTAAGATATACTCCACTGTCGTTATTCAAATAAATCCCGTCTCCATCGCTTGTTATTCCGCTTGACTAGAGACGGCTCGTGATCGAAGATTACAATACTGTTAAAACATCCTCCCAGGCAGTTCCACGCTATGTAGAAATTTCAGTGCGGATTATTACTTAATCATTCTATCGGATTTATACTTCGCTTCACTCCTTTGGTACCCACCGTACAGGGGAGCCTTATTTAGTTGGGTGGACTGCTTTTGTGGTTGTTATCTTAGAAGACGATACAAGTAACATAAACTTCATAAGAGTCATCACATTAGTTATTTAATATGCCATTATGTTCTATTCATGGACAGTGGTTTCAGTTCACAATATTGTTTCTTTGGCGTATTATTATTAACTCTCCTTTTACTTAACTGGAGCCCAACACATGGGAAGGGTTTTCACAGTGCAGTTGTGTATGTTATCTAATTTTTCCCCGGGAGACGAAATATCATCTAGCCTAACCGTTTTCCTCCAGATCATAAGATCACCTGAGTAAAGAAGAGATCGAGAATCTACAGTACGACTGACCTTACTTACGTCTGTTAAACCTCGTCGGGGAGCAAAAGCCACCTACCAGCACTCCTCTTATCGGGCCCTGTCCTGGACAGTCCTTTCCAGCTGTCTCCAGTTGCTATTCGTTCTTTACATGTCTGCTTTCAATTCTCGACACGGTGTGCTCTTTGACCTTCCTCTTTTCCGTCCCCCCTCGAAATTACAAGTTAGCTCTTGCTTCGTGATGCACTTCGATGATTTCCATAATGTACGTCCTATCCAACCCCAACGTCTCTTCCTAATTTCCACTTCGGCTGGAACCTGGTTTGTTCTCTCTCACAAAAGGTTGTTGCTGATGGTATCCGGCCAATGGATATTGAGTATTTGCGTAGACAATTGTTTATAAATACTTGTATCGTTTTGATATTGGTTGTGGTAGTTCTCAAAATTTCAACTCCGTACAGTAGAACTGTCTCGACGTTCGTACTGAAGATTATGACTTTTGTGTTGGCTGACAGTTCTTTCGAGTTCCATATATCCTTCAACTGTTGGAATGATGTCCTTCCTTTGCCAATCCTACTCTTTACGTCTGCATCAGATCCTCCTTGTTCATCCATGATGCCGCCCAGATGGGTACGTGAAAATACTCACCTCTTCCATAGTTTATCCATCAAGTGTTACTGGGTTGATGTCCTCCATGTTGTATTTGAGGATGTTTTCCCTCTATGTATTTTGTGATCAACTGAATCAGGGGCTGCTGCTACACTAGTTGTCTTGACTTGCATTTTTTGGTATGTATGGGATAGAAGGGCCAGGTTATCTGCGAAGTCCAAGTCTTTTAGTTGACTCCGAGCTGTCCATTGTATTCTGCGTTATTCCTCAGATGTCGAGGTGTCCATGATCCAGTCGACCATTAAAACAAAGAGGCATATTAACGATAATAGGGGGAAAAAAGAAATTGATAACTCATAATAAGATGTTGTTCTGAGTCCTTAAAAATAGGTCAAGTTGCTTTTTAAAGGACACCTGAGAAGTCGCTTGAACTAGCTCAGTCGGCAGCGAACTCCAGCATTTGACAACTCTTAAGGAGTAGAAGTTGTGTCTACAGTCCGTCCTGCTATGTCGTATCTCCAATTTCTGGGTGTTATCCCATGGATTTGTATTGAGACTAAGCCTAACTAGGTGTTTAAGTGGATGTCCAGAAGGGTTAGGATACTGTAATCAATCTGAAGGTCACCTTAAGGACTAAGTATAATATCTTACTATGATATACCAATTTCTTTTCCCCACTCTATTATCGCTATTATACCTAGGTTCCTGCCTGGAGGTACTGGTGATCCACTGTTACTAGACAGGGAAGCCTGTTAAGCGAAAGCTTCTTCTATTCCGTCTACAACCATTTGAAACACTTGGCGGGAAAAACAACAAGTTCAAGGTTTGTTAATTTCCTACTTTGCCTTTTTAACCCTTGTCACTTTCTCGAAATAACGACAAAGAGCCTGGTTCCCCATGGTATCATTATACTTATATTACTGAAAACATCAACATTATATTAATAACGACAATAAAGTTCATACATTTCCCACGTAGGTTCAAATTGTCTGCAAGTAACACGTAATTACAGAAGCTAATGTATATACAATAAGTTTGTCAGAAGTGCCTTATTGCATCATAAGTGATAAAGAAACCTCCAAGTTGCACTAAAATGTTATTGTGATTCATAAGCAACCCACGCTGCTTATAAGCAGCGTATATATATTATATATATATATATATATATATATATATATATATATATATATATTCAACGTACATCCCATTGGACGGTACTCTTTAAAGAATTAAGAAATGCGGTAGAAACCAGCCTTCTCAGTGCAATTGTATCTCTGTGTAGTTATTGATACGTTGCCTTGTTACATGATACTTGCAGCAATGCATTACTGGCAAACATGTTTGTCAGATGGTAGTATTTATCTATAGTGAAGGTCAAGAAAGCTTCAGTTTCAGTTTGGGAAGAACAGGAGGCTTGATGGCCTGTGTTAGTCCTGGCAATGGTGGTCTCTCAGCTGATCTAACTTTCTTTTGAAAGAGTCGACGGATGGAGCCTCAACCATGTGCTGAGGTAATGAGTTCCACTCGTTGATGATTCGATGGGGAAGTTGATAGTCAGCTGACAAGTTCTGGGCTTGTGAACCTTTTTAGAGTGTCCTCGTAAATTCTCTGTTTTGGAAGACAAGAAAAATGAGGGCATATTAGGTGCAAGTTTATCACCAAGCAATTTGAAAACTGTAATCAAGTCGCCTCTAGTTCTGCGATATGACAACGGGAAAAGGTTCAGCTTGGCCAGTCGAGATTCATACGGAAGCTTTGCTATTCCGGGAATCAGCCTAGTCGCCGTTCTCTGAACCTTTTCCAGAAGCTCACTGTCTTTTTTTAAGCAGGGGCTAGCCGCTTTTATGCAGTACTCAAGTTTAGGACGAACGAACACTGTATACAAAGTCAAAAACGTTTTAGCGTCGACATGACTAAAAGCTCTACGTATTGACCACAAGGTTCTAAAACCTTTGGCGGCTATTGCACGGCAGTGTTCAGTAGTCTTTAAGTCTTGACTAACGATAACTCCTAAGTCATTATATGTCTGGACGACAGGTAGCTCAGTGTTATTCATCGTGTATGTGTCTGTACCTTGATGACCAATATGCACCACAACACACTTGGAAGTATTTATTGGCTAATAATTGCACTTTGTTATGTCGTTATGAACCAGAATAGTATTATTCTTTTCGGAACATTTCCATAGCACGACTGCGTATGTACATCTTTCCGACGAATGTCTACATTTATGATTTCTAATTAATAAAACAAGTCTTTGGATTCGTGTCATCTTGTTACACTTGTCACTTTTAAGTCTGTTCTAGACTTTTATGTATGATGAAGTTTTTGTATGCTTGTATTAATACCTTTATTTGTGTCTCCGTATGCTTTGTAAGTTGTTAGCTTTTTCTTCCTGTTATTTTTCAGTCTTATATCAGCTTGTTAGATCTACAACACCAGCCATACACACCCTAATCTCTGATTTAACCGTCCCAAGCGGTTTTGCAATTAAGAAAGAAAGATTGTAACTGACGAAAAAGCAGTGTTAGTGTCATGATTTTGTATCACGTCTCCTTGCTGATCTTTCTTACGTTTGTTAGAGGGGACACTATGACTGATTTCGTCTTACCATCTAAATGTGAAGGTTGGACACTGATTTGGTCTAAAGTGTAGTTTGCAAGTTTCTTGTAACAGAAATTCTGTCTCGTCTTCAAGAAACCAAGTCAAGTGATACTCTGAATGTAAGATCTGTCCAAGGGGATTCAAAGAAGGTTAAATATGAAACATCGTTGGTCTTTACCTTGGTTTACTTTATCACTTATTAGAGAACTCAGACTTTATGAAGTTCTGGAAGATCCTCCTATTTGCAACCGGCTACTTCAGTACAAAGTTCATAAAGAGCGTCAAGACAGCAGCAGATTTGACAAAGGCACACCTCAGACAATGAAGTCTCTTACGGAACTGGTGTATGTCGCTTCTAATGTTTCTTTAATTTTGGCAGGAACCGTGGCGTTGATGTGAAGCTGGATGTCCCTTTTGAGCTGTGGGATAAACCGCCTGCAGAAGTCACAGCCTTATTCAAGGAGGTAAGTCTACTGAGTAGTGCTTAATTTAGAAGTGTATCCCACTTGTTAATGAATACCAAGGCATTATAGAAGAATGGTTTTACAACAATCAAGATATAAATCTTTATGATTACCTTTGCCGTGAAAATGTTCTAGACAAATCTTCTCAAGGTTAGCACTTTTTTAAACGTGATTTTTCGATTTATTCGTGATGATCAGTCTCAACAAAATGTTTCTTATATGTGACATTTATAACCTTTTGATCGAGTTCCGAGTGCATCTTTACTTTATATTTCAAGTAAACTGATAAATTCCCCAATCAGTGAAATATGACTTAGTTTTGTTTATTATCAGCGAGTTCTATATCAAATGCACGAAAATCACTAGATTATTAATTACATATTTTATGTGAAAGAAAGTGATATTATGTGGTTGCCAAAATCATGATGGTCAAGAAAAGGTTCGAAATTTGAGTGTGTATATAAACTACCATGTATTACAAGCCTTTTTAACATTTAGAAACCATTAAACTTCACTTATGTAGATTTCCACAAAATTTGGGGATTGAAAGGTGTCTATTTTTACAAAATAAAAATCACCTGTTTGTTTCAGTACATCATGAAAGGTTTGTATATAATGCTAAGCAAACAATTTCTTACAATTATTAAGTTGAAGTTATTTACTTTGTAAATTCGTGCTAGACTTACTGACTGCTATAAACCTACGATGGAAAACTTGCCTTTAAGTACATAACTCCATATTTTTCGTCTAGTTAACTCGCGTTTCACATACTGCTCACTCCTTGCAGTTATCAATCATAACCACTAAAGTCTTTAAATAATAATAACTTATCATTTCCTTTAAGCCACAATACAACATTGTCCTTTAACAAAATAATACGACAGACTCGATTATAATCATAACTGTTGCTCATAAAGTCATTTTTAAATGGATGAAGTTGTTAATTCGTTATATATGAATACATTTCAGACGAAAAGCTGAGATTTCATTTTAAACGTGTTTGTGATATGATATTTCAGATTAACTTTCGAAACAATTACTAAGTCAAGCAGTCACGAGGAAAAACGCTATCACGCGTTATCTACCTATTAGGAAATGTTAACTTTAATGTTTTTTATAAAAAAAACAACATTGTTTTGATAAAATTAAAAAGGAGCCATATACAATAGTTCAGGTTATCACACTAAATAATCATTAAAATTAATATCAAATTAACTAGGAAAGGCAAATGTGAGTTAAACCTGATTATATAAATCACTGGTCCACTGAATAGTAAAAACAATCCGATGCTGAAGATTTGAAGCTTCGTCCTACATTAATCATGGCTCAGTGTGAAATGAGAGTCCAGCACGTAACTGTTTTATGTACTAATGAATAGAATTTCATTAGAAGTATATATTTCTCAAATCAATAAATGATAAATATATCGTAAACATTCGTTCACTGGTTTTTCAATGCTTTGTGGGAACTACATACCCAATCATCTCGTTAATAAACAATACAAAACCACAAATCAACCCTAAACTTCATTGTACTTCCTAACAACAGTCATAATTAAGTCATTTACAGTTCATGAATGGAACTGATTTGTTTGCAAGTTGATCTACTTAACTCCTATCTAATGGGACAAATAGTCACGAGTTTATTAACACCCAGGAGATTATAGGTCACAGTTCTGTTAGTTTCTTCGCAAAGATAACATGCCGTTAGTAAAGAAAATATCAATCAATGGTTCCAATGAGAATAACATCTTTGGAGATTTCTAAATTATGTGTTTAGTGTGTTTTTAACCATGTTAGTGATAACTTTAAATATAATGGAAATTTTGTGGCTGGAGTTCACCATAAGTTAAGGTGCTTCACACCAATGTATTAAACTTTCAACATGGAAATATATCGACAATATGAAATCACTGAGAAAAAGATCAGTAATAATGAACTTATAGCCAAATTTCAAAGGTAGTACGGGGGACCAGTTGGCTTTGTTTATTAATTTGTTCATATCACTTTCTTAAATCAGTGCCACTATCTCAAGTTTTGACGTGTACACTTAACCTATCTGCCAGTCGTAGTTTTGCTCCTGTGATTTATTCTTTTAATAAACTAACGAATTGGCATATTTTATTTTTCAGGGTGCTTGGATGAAAAATCTCCAAATCAACCAAAACATTCTCCAGGTTTGAACTAAGATTTTCTCCTTGCATTTTCAAAATACTGTTGATATCACAAAACCTTTTATACATGTCCAGCACTGTCCCCTAAACGTTTCTAGAATGCACAAAGTTTGTGACACCATTAGTAGTAGTCAAGGATCAATTTTGTAGACTCGTAACCACCATAATTTTTAATTTGCTTTCAATATCATACAAATTTTTAAACTTGTATTCACATGGATACCCGGTGTGGTTTTGAAGGTTATCTATCAGTGAAGTAAACTCCTAAATGTAATAATTTACTTGATACAGGATCATTACAAGTTTCTTCAACGTTTAGCATAAAGAAGTCAATATTCCCTTTAACTAAGAAAATAATCGGTTGAAATTAATCCTAAAAATATTATTTACGTTTGTTCTCACTATCCATTGACCAAATGGTCAATTTTATAGTCTCTTCCGATTCCAAAGTGTAGATAGATAATCAAATATTCGCAAGCAATGTATAGTAACCCAAGACTTTGAAAGGTATACTTTATTGTTAATTTTCACCTTATTGTATTGACCTATAAACCCTAATACATGTATCGCCCAACAGTCATCTTTATATTTGAATAGTTTGCTTATGTTGTACTGAATTAGTATTTTTTTTTCCTCACCTATCCTACTCTGGATTATTACATTGCAACATACAAATACACATCGATCTACGTTTCTTCATACACTCTCCGTCCTGTTATAATGATTTTAGTTGCGTGGTGAACGTCTTAACTTCGCAAAGTAAAGCATGTCAAACATTTGTTAATAATTATATTAATATCTGTAACTTAAAGTTGTATGCAGCTGATGAAAAACCGTGAAATAGAATGAATTCACTTTATTCCGCAAAAGCTGTAGTTGCTGCTCTGCTTAAATTAATTTTGCATTCATAGTTGTAAGGCTTTAAACCAGGTTACTTGTCTGTAATTGTAATAATCGATTCTTGGAATAATGAGTCTAACCCACAAACCTTTTGGAAGTTTCAGTTGTCTTAGTCACTGCAACAACTCTGTACATTTTTAAGTAGTCGTTTGTTAATTGATTCCCACAAGTTTGGTGTCCTTTTTGGTATTGATAATTAAAAGTAATTGATATTTAATATTATTTCTTGCTTATTTTATTTTAGAATCACACCAGTCGGATGAGTTATAATTTATGTACAACACATTGGCGTCACTCTTGACCAGTTTTTATTGGTTCTACATTTGGATTCATAGGGTTTTTGCACGTGTAACTGCATTTCAAGTGAACCTTTTCTACTGACCAATAATTGTATCGTATATTCCTTTTTTTAACTAAATGTTGGACATTTGTAATCAGTTTGTTATTACGTTTACCTCACTCTTTCATTAGATTGGAATGATGTTTTGGTCAAAAACTGAGTTATTATGTAGTTAAAATTCTTTCAGATTTTACATTTGCCTAAAGATATTATTGAAATAATTTATTCGGATATAGCCCCTAACATGTTAGTTTGAGGTATTCATAAATAAACAAAGATCATCAACATAGAACCTGGCACAATAATGCGTTTCCCCCAAGTTGCCATGCCATATTAGTACGACGAGATGAAAATAAAAGAGATCAACATAATTTACTAGCAATAATAAAAAATGACCACAATTTATAAATATGGTTAGAAAAGTATGTATGAAGCGATCCTGGGATTAATGATCGAATGGAAGATAAAGTAAATGTATCTGCAAAATTGTGACCGGTTGTAGGACATCCAACCAATGATCACGGTTGTCATGCGGACTTTAATCAGGTATTCTGTATATACCACTATGGCTCAGACTAGTAATCAATGACTACATGGGTTGGTGTCACGTTTTGGTTTGACTGCTTCTAGTCTTCCAACATACCGCACTAGTAAGCATCATCCATCAAGATAAGTAGAGGTTAGATTTATATAACATATGACCCAACCACTTTAGTGAGTGAACCACACCAACCGATTTGCCACTTTCCCCACATAATCTAAGCTTAACGTCGATATTACTCACTCCGTCATTCAATGAAACGTGAGCACTTCTTTGAAAGACTCGTTTGATCAAAACTCTGCAACCTGAGCATGTTTTCTATATTAATAGACACGGCTATAAAGTGGATCTGAACGGATAGCTACACAAGATACACGCTCTTTGGTCACCAGACAGACATCTCATCCACAACATGGCGCAAATTAAGAAACCCCAGCCGCACTTTCTAAATCCGTGCCGAGATTTTATTGCACACCAATCCACCAGAATTGATTAAACTTCCATGATAAGTAAATTAATCGATACACTCGACTACTTCACTGCCTATCAATAATTGAGTCCTTGACCCACACCAGTCCTGAAGTAACATTTTACATTAAGAGAGAGAAACCCATCCCGAACACGCTAGCCGCTGCTGAAGGCGATCAGAAGACTGGATCTTGTCAGCGTTTTCAAATAGAACTGTCATATGCGTACTCTACGTTGATAAATGGACATCGTATGGGGAAATAGACTCCTAAAAAGTTAGGTGGACGAAGTGTTATTTTGAAGAGGACGTCTGTAATTGAGTCAAATAAATTTACTAAGAGACGTTTAAGAATAGTATGTACTTTGCTTGGGCATACCCAGGTTGTTCAATAATCGATGTAGAAATTTCCGTGAGTCTATGATTTCTTGCTATAAGAGATCTCATTACTTTTCAAAAAAACTATTAAACCAAACCCCGCGCCGTTGTACGACCATGGATGGGGGATCTCACTCTCCACAATTGAAATCACGGGTCGATGTAAGCGAGACCACCATTAAAAACCCTAAAAGTACCGGACGTCGGTTTCGTCCCAGTATGAAACTCATCAACAGTGCGCACCCACGGTCCCTCACGCGGAATTCGAACCTAAGACTTTTGCTTTGGTGCGCGATCGCTAAGTTGGCATCCGACGGTATTAATTTCTAACCAGTCGATCCATAATCTTGTACGACCATTCATCAGCTGCCTGAGATGAATAACTGTCTCACACCCGACACAGATTGGACTTCACTGGTCATGGCTTCTTCCTAGAATTCCTGGAGTTACACCTTGAAGCCAGTCATTAGTTATTTCACTCTCCCTCTCGAAATGCAGTCATATGTCTACGGTCTAGGATCGTGATTGGATAAATAAACGTTCATCGACTATTATGAAACCATATTTGACGTTTCCTCATTACTTAGTGGATTAAACCCCTAGATCTAAAGCTCAGGAAATATCCTCTCAAGGAAAATACGTGCTTCGTTTTAGACGTCTGCGCAGTATCCTAGCTCACAAAAATGATGCTAACCATCGAAGAGATTGTTTCCGCTTCGTTTTCATCATATTCGCTACCACGTGGTTACATGTAGATTTTGTTTTACACTACATCATTCTTTTATTCTCATTGTGTGTACTTTTACCCTTCAACTCAGCATTTCGTCTATGTTACAAACTTCTATTTAAGTGATCTGAAGTTGCTGAATAGTCGATTTTATAATCGCCCCACAGAATATGAAATCTAATACGGCTTATTTGAAGCCATTTGAGCTGGCCTCTAACTTTCACACACTGATTCAGATTAGATAGCCAAGAAGTCTAACTATATCTTCGGAAAGTCTTAATATGGATGTACGTTGTATTTATACGATTCCCATTCAAGACTAAATATGAACTGCAATTTAGTTCTCCGTTTGTATAAATCAGTTAAATATTATTTTTGCAATGTTAGATCCGGTTTCTCAGCCATGGTGTTTAGTCAGTTAGCTACAACGTAGGACCAGACACATATATGCATCGGTCGAAGTTGCCACACCTCATTAACACAACAAGATAAACACCGAATTCATAGAAGTAGTTGCTTCAATGGTAGTAATATATAAAAGAAAGATTGTGTATAAGGATATAGTACAGAGAGGGAAAGAGGATTAGTTCGTAGAAAGAAAGGCATAAAGTAATTTCAGTCTCACAGTTTAAGGGAAGACAAAGAGTGTATACACCTACGCCATTGTGATCGATTCTGAGCCATGTCACCCACAGTCTCCAACCATTGGTTACGACAGTCACGCAGACCCCAACCAAGTAGTCTGCATCTACCAACATGGCTCAGACTAGAAGTTAGTGACTTCAGGGACTGATGCGACGTTTTGGTTTGGCCGCCCTCTTAACTTTCTTCCAATCATCTCCAACACCGGTTAGCATTGCACGTCGTGGTAATCGGTGTTCAGGCATACGTAACACGTGGCCCAACCATCTCAGTCGATGAAGATTCACAACCTCATCAACTGATTTACCATCATTCCCTAATACCCTGCACGTCTAACCTCACTATTACTTACCCAGTGATCCCAGCAGACGCCAGCAATATTTCCAAGGCATCTGTGATCAAATACTAGTAGCTTACGAGTGTGTTCTACTCTTAATGGTCATGTTTCGCTGTCGTAAAGTAGGACAGAACGAATTGCTGCACAGTATACTCGTCCTTTTATTGATAGACGGATATCTCTCCTTTGAAATAGGTGACGTAAGTTGGCAAAGGTGAAACGAGTTTTTTGAGTCTGTGAAGAGGTTTCGTAAAACACCAACCCATTAGGGCTGATCAGACTTTCAAGATAAGTGAAGTTGTCGACGCGTCCAACCACTTCACTCCCTATCTTTAATTCAGGTGTTGACGCGGGCCAGTCCTGGAGAAACAACTTGTACTCAGAGAGGGAGGAACGCATTCCAAACAACCTGGTATTGTTGCTCAATGCTACAAAAAGACTGTATTTTATCAGCGTCCTCACCAAACAGTACATTAAGTAGCGGTTTAACTGACTTTTAAGGACTAGTTCTTCAAACATCAACGGTATTTTGAAAATCATTCCTCAAGAAAGTAGTGAAAATTCATAACTTAATGTCAGTTTAGTCTTTTGACTAAATAAGTGGGTTAGGCCTACCTTTCATATAACTGATGTATTGGTTTCTTATATACATGGAAGAAATTATCTCGTCGTGCGAGAGATGCATGGGTCTTGGACTGGTTATTGTATTTCTGAATGATACGAAAGTGACATAGAACTTGTATCCATCGATGCGTATTGTTCCAAATTACCAAACCTGGTGTTGGCATGACTAGCAAAAAATAACGATGTGTGTGTTCCCCACCATCAATGAAACACTCGGAGAAATTAATGGAATCGAGATATGAGTGGTGTACATAATGTGATGATTAGGACGAAACGTAGTCACATCCGTACCAGGAGCGCCTACCTGTACGATTAACTTGGGATGGAATTTTGCTTTCTTTATCCAACTTATCACAGTGTAATGAATTCATTATCTGATATCATGGGTTTAGCTGACCGATCTAAGTCTGTTCTTATATCAACCAACAGGACATCTGGTTGTGGCTTATTACGGATAACACATTAACTGCCCTAATTGATAAATTTTCTGGACTTTATGTTTTCAAAACGTGAATTAAGATGGTTGTAGCATATAAGTCTTCAACTTTTGCGGGGAATTTCTTAGCAACAAGACTAGAACATGACTCTCTGATCAGTCATTTCAAGAACTAAAACTTGTCGACTTTCAGAAAATCGCACCCATTACTATCTCACGACACCTGTTTTACGCTTCAGTTTGACAGCCTATTTCTATGCTGATAGTTTGTGTAAGAATCTTCTGATCTGATAGCTATTAATAGTGTTAGGTATTATTTTTTTGTTTGGGCGCAGTAATTTTGCATGTCGTATTTACTATATTTAGGGATTTAGTCATCTCCGGTGAGCCACTGACAGATTGGGCGTCCTAAGTCCATGTGTAGCTACACCGAGAAATATAATTCTTGGATAACGCTCACCATCCGTGAATAACGATAAGATTTGTGCTTGATAACTGTCAATTATATGACCGTGTCTTTTTGATTATTTTAAAATAACGATCCATCATTTTAATCTCTCGCTGTCGTTTCTCGGCACTGTATATGACAATTAGACAGTAAGTTATAATCGATAGAGAGCGTAGCACTAATATGCATTGGCCTAGACTGCCATATTATATCAGCAAGACGAGGTGAAATCAACATAATGGATAACAAAGGAGTCGAAATAATTTTAGTACTTATGACGAAGAAAAAGACCAAACATTGATCTGATATGGCATGTGAGTTTGCATGTACACTCCCGCGCTCATAATTGAAGCCGATAGGAATGTTTCTAACTATCTTTTAATTTAGTGAGAGCTCCCCAAACCAACTGATGTTTTTTAAACCTTTAGTTTAGGTTGCTGACATATTTTACTGCTGTTTGGAGATCGTGCTACCCTACCTGGGCATGCACTTTCTCTGCGTGGGCAACTATGTGCTTGGTCTTTTTGGTCAAGATGAGATGTCTGGACCGTTTGGATTTTGGCTATAAAGAAACTGGAGACTGTCCAGAGCGTACATTCCTATCCTTCAGTTTCTATTTAATCAGAGAGAAAAATTCAGTCCGTTATTATTTTTCTTTTAAACTGAGTAGTATACACATTTATGGAACTACAAGTCGTCAAGTGAAATAAGCAAACTTAGAAAGAAGTTATCTACTTAACGGCAAAAGTATTATGAATGCTCAGACTGGTCGGTGTAAAACAGCTCGTTCACATAGCAGCTTGACTAAGTATACCTCATGATTAGAAAATGTCGTGCATAGACTACGAGAAGGGTGGCGGTGATTGGAAGCATTACTGAATAAGACAGTTCAATAAACGATTCTTCAAGCACCTGGAAGAAACAACTAAAGGAACAATTAAACTGGATTGCTGACTGTATACATAAAAATAGAGACTGATGGTGTAATTTGCTGTAATAGACGAGAAGCACCACACCTCAGACAAACTACTATTCTTAGATTCAGCAATAACTTGACTTATTGAGGTTCGAACTCATATACAGAAGTTGAAGTTGTTTAAAGAGTTGAGTCAGTATTTGGTTTTTGATATTGTCGATTCAATAACTTACCAACCTATTATTGGTGTATTTCAGAGCAATAAACATAACTAGATACTAAAAATAATGAGGAAAACAAGACAATACAGTATTATATTTTATTGAGAGTTAGCTCGACGATAATATTCCTCTATAATATGAAGCTATTGATACTGAGTTATAGTGTTACATTTCAATATACAATGAAGTTTTGTCCCAGCCACGCTAAGCATAGAAATCAGAAAATGTCTGTTGATAAAATCGAGTGAAATGTTCTTCACTTAACAACTTGAGGAACAAAATCTATACACAAAAAAGTTGGTTTCAGTATAGGGAAGTTGATTAAATATACAAAAACAAAAGAAAACAATAAAATATTTACAAGTATAAAAGTATATAAATTAATAAAATACATTTTGATAAGATAAAGAATTCATTCACAATAATATTATGTTTCTTGAGATGTCTCTTGATAAATTAATGATTTGATGTCAGATGTACATATGTGTTATCACCTTTTAGTTTTCATTATTAACTTTAAACACGAATTGGTGCAGTCTGTACAAAATTATAAAGCAGTTGGACACAAAAAATACATTTAAATATATTCATCAACTAACTGAATGATTTAATGTAGTCTCTGATGATTGACGTCTCAATTGCGGATGTTTTACAAAATAGTGGACAACAGCAGTTGTTGGTTTTATTAGCTCCACTTTATTAGGCGTTTTTATCACATCAGTAACGAATTGATTTGATTTAATTGATGTATTTAATTTTTCTGTTCTATTTCTTAACGAAAGATTCCTTTTGTGAGCTAACAAAGATGGTGAACTGTTAGTATTTCGCGATAGGGAAGTAGTGGCAGTAACGGGAAAAGTGGTTTTGTGCTCCACATGAATATTACAATCACTGTCGTGTTCCTCACTGTCGTAATTGTCATCGTCATCATATTCTTCTTCATCAGAACTGACATCTCGGTCATGGTTACTGACAACTGAACATGATGGTAAAGATTCTAGTGGGAATAAACTATTTGATTTATCAAGTGCCCCAATATTTTGACATCCGGATACCTCAGTTACATTTACTTTGGGTATTGAACTAGGACTCCCCTCACAATGCACATCACTTACTTTCTGCAAGTCTCTAGATTTTGTAGACGATGGAGACAATAAGTAGGGATGAGATAAAGATGTCGCCCAATGGACAAGTGCACGCTTCGTTGGTGAAATGGCTTTCTGATCATCTGTTGGTAAATCTAATGTTTTCGGAAGTGACTGATTAGAATTATTCATATGCAAATGATTGTTTTTTCTTTCGATACAATAGGGACATGTAAAATACAAAGTAATCTGGAAAAACAAGCAAGAAAAAAATTGTCTTCATTCGTTCATTTAAATTATTAGGTCACATAGTAAATATATTGTAATCGCATACAGATCCCTGTTCTTTATTTAATACCGCACGTTTGATTATCGTAATAAATTCTTAGCACGGAAAAGCAGAAATTTCCATAAAACTCGTGAAAATGATACTACGGTGGCTAACCGCCATTTATCCTCCACAAGCGTTCTCAATTAATTTTATCAATATAAAAATTGCTTTTTGTTCGCTTAATATACCTGATGTATGGATTCTATACCAACGCATTTTTTTAAAGGACAGATCAAGAGGAAAATACACCAACAATTGTTATGATTCGACTTGATTTATGCAGTAATTAGTTAGTGATACGTTGTAAGCTTCTGATAAAATCACCTGAGTTGATGTGAATAATATATTTAACTAAAACAAATCTTGATTGAGATCATGAACTGATTGATGTTAGACCACCATTGAAAACCTGAAAGCATTGGATGGCCATTTCGCCTAAAGTAAGAAATTTTGTTAAAACAACGAATGTTGGGTAATAAATATCTCGAAAGTTTTAACGGACAGATATATTGTTTCTGAAGTTAGAATTAAGAGATGCAAGTAACTATTTTAACTAAAGGCTACAATACTAAATATTAGACAAATTCCTATCTGTTCTGTTAGAAGCAACAGTTTCTAGAAACTTTAACTTAATTCACTCTTATTTCAAAAAGATGACTGTCAACGTGAATATCCTATGAAAAAAATTAATTTCAGTGGTAATCATAACTAGAGCTATCGAGTGAAGATAAAAACACCTAGTTAGTATTAAGTTAGCCACTAATTATTGATGATTAATCAATTTTAATGTGGATGATAACAAGTCAAACAGTTAAATCAACAGATAAAGTAATCTTGTGAGTTGAACAGTCTACAAAACAGTAAACAGAAGGGTAATAATATCAGCCAACCTCCTACAATCACTTACAACCACAGATTAAAATACTGCTTAATCTGGTTAAATAACTTTTGTGGACTAGTCTATTCACAACATTGGATCTATCGATCTATACAAATCAGTCAACATGATATTTCTCACTATGTAGTGACCGATTTATACTTTTTATTCAGTGTTCTATTCTTATTTCTAGTCTATTAACTCAAAAATAACCTGGAACTGCAAAATTGATCATAAGTTTAGATAATGAATTCTCTTTATATTTTAAACATCGTTTGCTAGAAACAGAAAACGAGTCTAAAACTTAGATTCATAACTGAGAGAATAGAAGGTAGAGCGGTAACTTGGTGGCTTAGGTATTCGATTTTCACATTATGGATTAACCTTAGTGTTGTTAAACTACAAATTCGACGATCTACACAAGCTCTCTGGATCACTAGAAATAACATTATCCCTATACTATTTATCGTTAAGAATAATAAAATGATTTTCTTGAAGGAAACTTATCAAGTGCAGATTTGTATGTTCGGCATTGATTCACACTATAAGCTAGAGGAACAATGATACTAACCAGGCAGAAATAAGTAAAAATATAGAACGTAATGTATGGAATAGAAACTCTAGGATCTATTAAAAACGTACCCTGTTGGTTAAGAATGAACCAGAGCTTGAAGTATTGAGAACACTATGAACCCATGTGAATGTATTTGATTTTACTTACTAAAAAATTGCACAATTATTGCCAAAGCATCCATCACTTCGTACAAACACTACACAAGGTCTGTAAACAGAATTACATGATACGGGGTTTGAACCTGCGACTCAGTTGGCTGGAAGTTGAACACTTTTACCGCAAAATCAACGTCACACTTATTCCCATTAATCAAGTCAACAAAGTATAAAATCAAAAGACTTACATTACATTCTGCTGTCAAGAATTTCGACTTCCCTTTATAAGCTTTATCTAATTCAGAAAGCGGTAATTTTAGAAATGAATGGCCAAGTAACGGTCCACGAGATGATGATGCTATTGTTGATGGTGGAAATGCACATGTACAGTGGTCATTGTTAAAACCTTCCTAAAATAAAGGCAGAGAAAAGTTCTACTTTAAATTCGAAACAAATTGTATAATGGTTTCCTCGTCTAAAATCCAGTACTAGTCTATCAGACGCTTGTAAAATCAGCAATTAATTTCATAAGTTTGATAAAAACATGAAGTCATACAACCTGATAAGCTTCCAGTGTTATACACTTTGCAGAATGCATAGATTTGTTTAACTATTAATCTAGAGGTTCTCACCAAATAAGCTATATCTCTCCATACAACTGAAGTCAAAAAGTTATTTGACAGCGTTTTCTAAACTAAATCTACTTCAGCCAGTAGTAATTAATATACTGGGTATAACTCAAGAATGGTAAAACGTATTATAATATTTTATGGGTTAAAATAAAGCTTACAATAAGAGGAATATGAATATGCATAGTCTAGTTACTTAATAATTATACAATAGAAATATACGTTTAGTATTGGTCCATAAACGGATCCCAAAAGTTACCATTCATTATTCTTGTCGGGACATAGCAGTATACTAATATGGGATTTTGAAGGTAAAGTATGTTGGGATGAGCACGAACCTACTGGAGATGGATTTATGTTCCGATGCTGTTTGCTGGTCTACAAAATCTATTTGAACTAGTTCATTTTTTATTCGTTCTAATTAACTTAGAAATTATATTCATGATTAGACCACAAGTTACAGTATCTGAAGGGTTGTAGCAGTTTCTAAAAGAGCAGTTATAAAATGGTATCAACGTTATAGGGGAATCAACTCAGAAAGACCACTACGAAGCTATGTGGAGTCATATTACGTATTTCTTAAGACCGTTCAAAGATCTCGAAGATAGGCTACTATAAATCCATCCTTCAAACAAGCTTATCAATAACATAAAATTGATATATCTTAAGTAAAGTCTCTCTTTTTGAATGTAGCATTGATGGAAAGTTAAAGTCAGTTGGTGATGATCCATGATACGAGGATATATATATATATATATATATATATATATATATATATATATATATATATATATATATATACCATTGTTACGAAGAGTCTTTTTAAATAATATTAAAATGGATAATTAATGGAAAATGAAATGTTGATAATTACTAGATGCATGAAATCCAAATGATACAAAAAACCTACCTTAGAACTGGATACACAATTAGATGACCCTTCTTCATGTAGTACGAAGTATGTGTTGAACCATAGTTGACATATTTTCTACGAATTATGAATAATAGTAATAAATAATGTACAATTACGAAGCATCAATTGGTACATATGCATAGCACAGTGTTAAAACATACTAAGTAGACATCAAAATATTTATACCTAAAACACATTGAATGCGATATATATAACGTTATAGAGTACAGACTATGACAATGTTATTCTACGCAGAAGAAAGACATAATCAATTAAATCACTCAACTCAGATTAAAACATTGCTGAGATATTAGACGACTGCGTGAATCATAGCTGTAATTCTTGCAGACTAGTGCTTTTATTCAATTTGTATAGAGGGTTTATAGAGATTGTTACATTATGTAGTTTGCGTCACGGACTGACTTCAGTTAGACAACCAGGAAACAATAGACCGCTGTTTTGTCCTAGTATGGGACTTTCCAGTAATGCAGATTTACGACCAGGCCAGGGGTCATACGCTAGACCTTCAGGTCCTGCAGAGAGGGGTTCAACTTAAGACCATTGAATTCGTAATCAATCGTTTATATTTCTAAACTCAATCAACTTTAATCTACTGAAATAAAATTTAATTACAGTGTATTTTTATTACACTATCGGTACTCCCTTTATTTAGTATGCTTCGGTTAGTAGTACCACATAAGAAATACGTGTGATCATCATTATAAGAATAACTTTGTGTCTAAAACACTGATAATCCAACGGATAAACATATTTTCTGTTATATTCCAATGAGTAGAAAAATTGTATTTCTGACGTTTCGTGACTCCATGTAAGCCACTTCTTCAAAGTGAATAAGTGTCCAAAATAAATAAACACAAATTCAAATAGTACAATTGTACGAAACGTCAGAAACACAAATTTTCTACACATTAGGATATAACAAAAAATATTTTTTTATTAACTTTCTACCCAATGCTCAATTTATTTGAAATTATCAAGTCCGACCTTGGCATTGATACCGATAAGTCAAATAGCTGTAAATAATAATCGTCATTACTTTTAGTAATGATAAGATAAGATATGGAATAAGGCTACATTATTAAATAATTGTATTTAGGATTTTATATATCATTTGCTAACTTCGTCTTCCGATTGGATGCCCAGTTAGAGGAAGGCTACAGAGAATATACGAGAGTTAATAGTTAATAGTCGGACTATATAATACAACTGCTCCTATAATAAACGACCCAATTATGCGCGCCTCAATACAGTTCAAGAATCTGTTCGATTGAAAATAGAACACCATCATCCCTAAATTTTCATTTTTCCATAGCGTTTGCTTCTTATAAACTATGTTTTACGTTTAGATCCCCATTACTCCCATTATTATTTTCCATCTTGTCGTAATTATCTTTCTGTTTCCTCTCCTCGTGCTAATGTAACGTATAACAGATTCGACAGGTAAGTGTTCGCTTTAAGTACTACTAAACTGACGATGACTGTCCAGAAGTATGCCCATCAAAAATTTAAATAAAAATGAAAAAAAAGTAATGAAACTTGTTGAAATAAGGCACGTAGAAACGCTAATAAAAGTGGTTATACATTTGTATATTTGATAATGACCTACACAAAATGATCACATGATTTAATATATGGAAATATTTAAGAAGAATGTAAACACATAAAAATTAGAATGATACTCATTGAAGAAACGTCAATAAAAATCAGTAAATTGTGTTCATGAATAAATGTGTATCTATGTAACATTGATAAGGTATGTAAAATATCAACACCAGTAAATTGAAATTAAGAACTAATGGATTAGTTACAAAATAGGATTCGATAAGAGCAAAAATAAAACGGTATAATTATTTTCATATTTATCTTTTTTGTAAAAATCTATTTACAATCTAGTTGATAATGGTCACCGTATCGATATTGGTTGATGTAGCGGTAAGTTAGGAAAACATTAAGGAACATGGTATGAGTTTATGCAATCGTTGCTGCTGGACTGAACCTTGTAGGTAGATGTATATCACCTGGTTCGGTTTGCACGATTATCGTATCTAATGGTTAGAGACATTGGATGACATGACTCAAAAGCAATAGGAATGGTGCAGATGAATTAAATCTTTCTCTTTACTTACACTTTCCGTTCTAAATTTATATTATTATTTTATTTCATGAAGTCAATTTTTCTTCTTGAATTTGATAAGTCTGCTAATTGAACGCTCGAATCAGTTTCCTAAATGCTTCTTATTACCCCAGGCTAAATCTATACGGGAAATTGGACATAAGAAAAGGTGCGAAATGTGAAAAGAACACTTTACTCCAAGGTTAGTTTATGTACATAAAATCGAAGGTATTTGTGGTGGCCTTGAGTTCCTAGAAGTTTCTGGAACTACACTAAGTATAGTAGCGGTGTGGTGTGTGCTACAGATGTCGACAGATATAAGTAGTATCATCGATTGAAAGTGAAATACCTGGAGGTAGAAGCTTAAGGAGACCAAAGAAAAGAGAACGAGAATGATTGCTGTGGAAATGAAGGGACAGTGAAGTCTGATATGATTGACATTTTGCAAATGTAGAATTTATTGTATGGTTCTCAGATTTTACTAAGATGTTCTGTAATTTTGTGCTCAAATCAGTAAAGTCTGAGACAATTGATCGATATTTTGCAGAAGAAACAGTCAAGTTTGATACTATTGATTGGCATTTTGCAAATGTAGAATTTACTGTATGGTTGTCAGATTTTACTAAGATATTCTGTAATTTTTGTGTCCAAATACATTCGGTTGTCCCCACTCACTACAGCAGGATAGGTAATTATCCAATTAGAAATCCGACAAAAGACTCTTCACTTTCTAGATGTTTTTAAGAAACCTCTATTCAACAACGATTGGACAAAATGTCTCATGGCCCCCGTGTACTTTTTCGAGGAATACTTTGAATCTTCCCAACAGAATTATAATACCTAAAACTAATATTTTCTGATACTGTTACTACTTCTACTGTCCCGAGATTACGTTTCGTTGTGTTTATAGTGTGGTAGCTCAAGCCAATGCACGTGTATACTAGATTCTACGTTGTGTATGACTGACTGGCTACTGGACACCATGTCGAAGCATATCTGAATATCGAAATTTATTTATAAGATTTCATTGAAATTATCTCTTACAAACATCAGAAGCAATAGGAATACATATAATTAAACCTAATGCTTGTGTAAAGAGAAAGCTTACCAAGCCTACTAATTTATAGTGGTATTATAAATTTACTTATATAAACGCTTCTTAGATTTCAAATTTATCTAACTTTTATTCCGATTCTTACGTAACTAGTACCAATAATCAACCGATTAACTAATTTTGTTTTATCAGTGTGGGGTTGTAGATGTTGTTAAGTTTTTGATTGAGATCATGAATCCACGAATGTTAAACCACAATTGAAAACCTAGAAGAACTGGACGGCCGTTTCGTCCTAGTATGAAACTCCTCAGTATTGCGCATCCACGATCCCGCATGCGGGAGTCGGAGCCAGGACTTTTGTTCTCTTACGCGAGCGCTCAACCTCTAGATCACTGAGCTGGCTGGCATTTATTCGTATGAATATCTAGCTACAACCAATCCACGAAATTGAGCGATCATTTTCCATTGTCTGAGGTAGATACCTATCTCTACCTGACACGATTAGCCCCACTGGTCACGGATTCTTACTAGAACTCTGAGAATTACCTCACGAACTTTTTGGTTGACATCATGAATCGATGAATGTTGGACCACCATCGAAAACCTGACTAGTGGAGCTAATCCGTGTCAGGTAGAGACAGGTATCTCACAAAGTAAACGAAGCTTCAAAGTCAAAGTTTACTAGAACTCATCGATTTATGCTTAACAACATTTTCAACTGAACAACAAAATCTACAAACAAACGAAAGGAACACTGATGGGATCACCAATATCAAGACTTATCGCAGAAGCAATGATACATAGACTGGAAACCTCGATCTTACCAGTGATCAAGGCGAAAATGAGGATTCGTTATGTGGACAACACATTCATCACCGTCAAAAAGGATGAGCTGGAAGACACCCACAATCTGATCAACAACGTCTTCGATGAAAACAAGTTCACAATGGAACAGGAATCGAACAATAAACTACCATTCTTGGATGTATTATTCACCAGAAGCGACACAAGAAAACTGGAAACTCAAGTATATCGGAAGCCCACCCACACAGATCATATTCCCAATTACAGTAGCAACAACCCAAGAGCTCACGAAATCAACTGCGTCCAAGAGGGCGAGGACACACTGCAACACACAGCACAAAAAAGTGAAGAAAAATACCTGAAGACCATCTTTCAAAAGAACGACTACCCAACCAACTTAATTAAAAAATATCAGCCAAACGCAGCATCAGAAACCAAGTCACGTACAGAAACTAACAAATGGATCACCTTACCATATATAAAAGGCATATCAGAAACTACAATGAGATTGTCGAAGCCTTTCGTAATAGGCGTAGTACACAAAACAACAAAATCAATACAATCAATCCTACGCAAACCAAAGGACGAAATGACAAAAGAAGAAAAACCGAACATCATCTACAAAATAAATTGTGCCAACTGCGAAAAACACTATATAGGACAAAGCTGATACCCTCTTCATCTTCGCCTACATGGACATCAATTAGCAGTCAAACATCGTGATATATCCTCACTTATATCAATGCATATGGACAACTGTGGACACACATTCGATTGGAGAAATGTTGAGATCTTGGATAGAGGCAATTTCAAAAACACTAGAGAATTTTAGAAGCTTGGCACTCAGGTCAATCGGCAATCAACAAGCACATTGAAATCGATCGAATTTATCAACCAATCAGAAAAATTATGGACAAACATAGGACCAAAAATCAAACCAATCGGAGATACAACCAAAATAAAGAAGTAAACAATGACAGATTTAAGGTCAACAATAACCCATCAACATCGAGGTCTACAGGACAAGCTGTGAGCCATATGTGGAGAAGTTCAAACACTTCAGTTCTACCTGAAGTTTGTGCTGATGATGTCGTCCAGAAGAACGATGAAAGCTCCACGACTAAACCATCCAGCCCAGAGAACAAAACTCCATCAAAATCATCCACCTGAGCTACAAATCTTCTCTACCATTTTGATATCAGTTAAATTAGAAGCCTACGTCAATGATCTGGTCTCGTGAGTAACCGTCACACGACTACATTGTACCACCAAAATGGTACCAATCGATCAGCACATCTCATTTATTAATTTAATATTCCACAAAAACTTCTTGTTAACAAAATTATTAAAATTTCAATTTATAATAGACTTTTTATTAGAGTTCCGATAAATTTATTTTAAAAACTAGTTGTTGCTAGTAAATACATGATACATAGACATTTTTTCCTGCAAAGAATGAATTAACAAATATACCGCTCTAATTTTGGAATGCGCTTATCTCCCTCTAAATGCAAGTTGTTGCTTCAGAACTGGTCTGCGTCAACACCTGAACTAAGGATAGGGAGTGAAGTAGTCGAACGCGTTGACAACTTCACTTGTCTTGGAAGTCTGATCAGCCCCAATGGGTTGGTGTCTGACGGAATCTCAGCACGGATTCGAAAAGCTCGTTTGGCTTTTGCCAACTTACGTCACCTATTTCAAAGGAGAGATATCCGTCTATCAATAAAAGGACGAGTATACTGTGCAGCAATTCGTTCTGTCCTACTTTACGACAGCGAAACATGACCATTAAGAGTAGAACACACTCGTAAGCTACTAGTATTTGATCACAGATGCCTTGGAAATATTGCTGGCGTCTGCTGGGATCACTGGGTAAGTAATAGTGAGGTTAGACGTGCAGGGTATTAGGGAATGATGGTAAATCAGTTGATGAGGTTGTGAATCTTCATCGACTGAGATGGTTGGGCCACGTGTTACGTATGCCTGAACACCGATTACCACGACGTGCAATGCTAACCGGTGTTGGAGATGATTGGAAGAAAGTTAAGAGGGCGGCCAAACCAAAACGTCGCATCAGTCCCTGAAGTCACTAACTTCTGGTCTGAGCCATGTTGGTAGATGCAGACTACTTGGTTGGGGTCTGCGTGACTGTCGTAACCAATGGTTGGAGACTGTGGGTGACATGGCTCAGAATCGATCACAATGGCGTAGGTGTATACACTCTTTGTCTTCCCTTAAACTGTGAGACTGAAATTACTTTATGCCTTTCTTTCTACGAACTAATCCTCTTTCCCTCTCTGTACTATATCCTTATACACAATCTTTCTTTTATATATTACTACCATTGAAGCAACTACTTCTATGAATTCGGTGTTTATCTTGTTGTGTTAATGAGGTGTGGCAACTTCGACCGATGCATATATGTGCCTGATCCTACGTTATAGATGACTGATTGACTGAATTTTAAGAAGTAATTATTAAAAAAAAATTACTGCTTCGAAAATTACTCTTCATTGAATTCTGTAACATTCAATATGTATTTTCTTTTCATTTTTAAGCAACCTTTATGGATTTATTTTCTGTAATAAGATACAATTTCAAATTAATACAAAGCTTTGAATAATTCACCACCCACTACTTAGAAACATTATCAATTTCAAATAGTCATATACACTGTTACATGTGGTTTACATCAAATGAAACATTTAGTTTAACATAAAAGATAAAATGAATAAAAATTTTCATCATTTTCTGATAGGAAATAGATTTATTCTTATTTTATTGATTTATTTTGTGGTTTAAAATGAATTTTTTTACAATATAAAATAGATATCATACAGATGTATTTTATTACATAACAAGATATTCAAATATGGAAAGTAAAAAATAACGTGTCAATTTATCCATAATATTATGATTGATCTTGTTTCATATAATTCACTAATAGACATTACGAGTAACTCAGTTAATAAGGATTGGTAAAGTCCCTAAACTTTCTACTAGAATGAAACGAAAAATTTTCGAACTTGCTCATATGTCAACTAAGACTGATCAAATTTCAGTTAAAAATATAAACAAAACGATAATCCAAACCATTTTAAATTGAATAATGAGGCTAGTTGATTGTGATTGGTTGGTAAAATGATGTTTTGTTTTGTCCAGTTAGTTTTTATTCCAATGACCTTGAATAAAACTAGTACAAAATGAGTATTCTTTTGAATCGTATAACCCATTACTTCATAGTGTCAATGAAGTGTCTGGGTAGATCCTGATTACTTGCTATATATGCATAGATTGTGATCATCTGACTTCATATCGGGTTATAAATTGTATGCCAAATTATAAAAATTCCTTGCAGAAAAAAAATAAATTCTACCAATAAACTTTTTCCATGTGACTTTTACGAATGGAAAAATAAATGTCAAGGTAACTTACTTTATTTAACATATGGTGTCTAGCATAGAATTTAACTCGAACATCTCCAAATAACAGAATATCTTGTTTCGGTTTTATAAGAACTTCATTTTGATGTATCGGTTCTGAAGATAATGTTGCACAATTTTGTCCAAACACATGAGATGAATCAAATGTATACAATTGTAGATCTAACAATAGGCCTGAGAAGTAGAATAAAAAACGACAAAGTAAACAAAAGGACAAAAGAAAACAGTACGAGTGATTAAAATGTATCATTCTTGAGAGATGTTCAATATAAATCAATCAAAGCGAAGGTAAATAATGTCCACTTGTTCCGCTTAAAATACAGTTTTTGACAATCGACATAATTAATATGAACTATTTTTACAAAAGATAACTTTATGAAGTAACAGAAAGTATCATGTATTTGTTAAAGTATGCATGATATTGAGTTATAATAGCTAATATTTTTAACTGAAAACAAAATATGATGCCATTTCGTTTCAAACAATTTTGAAGTCAAAAAGTCAACTATTAACAAACCTTTAATATCAAGTCTTTTTTCAAGTACATAGTGATAACGTCTCGCCAAATCACTGAAGAATTAATAACAAGTGTAGAGCTAATAGACTGATTATGGCCAACATGTGTTAGTGAACGATGAGCATTTTGTTAAAAATAACTATGGAGCTGATATAACGTCAAAAAAGCTGGGAGGCATAACTACAGTAACCAGTGCTGCATAAAAAGATTTTTCCATGAACAAGTTTACCTACGACATATACATTATATCTATGATATATACAGACCGGATGCCAACTCATTTCACTGGGAAACAACGATGAATACATGGTAAAAGAGATAAGTATTGTAAGTACTCCACCTGGAGCCCTTTCGGGGTTTTCGCCAATTCAAAACCGGGAAAGAGGACAGTTGGCAACCACATCCTGTAGAAAAAAACCTTGCTAAAAAACGCCAGCCAGAATGTTCGAAAAATGTGGGAGACTGGGAGGACCAATCACATAGCTACGGAAATGAGGAGGCACAACCTGGTGGTGCTCGGAATCACTGAAACATATTGAACCCAAGCTGGACAGAAAAAACTAGATTCGAGAGAGATGCTGCTGTTATCTGGTTATTAAGAAGGAAATCCTTACCACACACAAGGAGTTGCACTAATGATGTTCAAAGAGGCACGAAAAGCATTTATAGGATAGGAATCTCATAGATCCAGAATCACCAAAGCATTCCTCAAAATGTAGAGATCACAATGAATGTTATCCAGTTCTCTGCGTCTACCAACGACAGCAACGAAAACGATAAAGATTGGTTTAATAAGAGGCTGCAGTTGACAGTAGAGAAGTGCTCAGGAAAGGACCTGACAATCTCTATGGAAGACCCGAACGCCAAAGTCGGAATGAACAAAACCGAGTATGAAGATACCAAGGGATGATATCGATTGGGAGAAAAGAACGAGAATGGTGGGAGATTTGCAAATGTATGTGCCCTAAACAAAATAGCTACAGGAGGCACTTTATTCTCCTAAACGCATACATAAGCTACATGAGTCTCACCGGATCACGTATAGCAGGAGTTGCTTTACTCCAAGAGGCACCAGGATAAATAGTGGATCTCTACACGTGCCCTGGGTAAGATTGGAGAAAGAACAAAAAGGCAGAAGTGAATGACAGCTGGACTAGATCAGAGAAAGACAAGGCAAAAGCCGAATGCACAGAAGCAAACAAGCAAGTGAAGAAGAGCATTATAGCTGACAAGCAGAAATACGTGGAAGACCGAGCAAAGACAGCGGGACACGCCACAACAGAAGGAATTATGAGATGACTATATGACTCAACGAAAAAACTAGCAGGGAAATATGGTTAACCAGAGAGACCGGTCAAGGACAAAGAACGCAAGCCAATCACAGATTCAAGAACAGAGGCACAGATGGACAGAACACTTTGAGGAACTCTTGAATAGACCAGCTCCATCGAATTCACCAGACATTGAAACAACACACATAGACCTTCCTATGACTGTTAATTCATCAATGATCGAAGAAATCAGGATGGACTTCAGATAAATCGGGAGTGGGGAAGCAGTAGGACCTGAGAATATACCATGTGAAGCATTGAAGTCGCACGTAGCAGCAACTGCAGATATGCTCCACGTTCTATTCATGAAGATTTGAAAGGAAGAACAAGTGTCGATAGACTGGAAAAAGGATGCCTCATCAAAATACCAAAGAAAGGATATCTGAGCAAATATGAAAACCACAGAGGCATCACAGCATTATCAGTACCAGGAAACATTTTCCACCGAATGTTGCTGAACTGGACGAACGATTCAGTAGACGCACAGCTTCCAGATCAACAGACCGGATTCCGTACGGTTCGGTGGTGCGCAGACTAAGTCGTGGCACTACGAATCATCGTTGAACAATGAATTCAATGGGACTCGTCACTATACCACATTTACTCTCCACATTTTGCTTTCTTCTAATGGTCGACTGGATTATGAAGACCTCAACATCCAAAAAAGCACGGAATACAGTGGGGAGCTTTAAAGTAACTAGACGATTTGGACTTTGCAGATTACATAGCCCTTCTATCCCATACACACCAATAAATGCAGATCAAGACAACCAGTGTAACAGAAGCCTTTGTATCGGTAGGCCTCAACATACACAAAGGAAAAACCAAGATCCTCAACTGTAACACGGAGGACACCAACCCAGTAACACTTGATGGAGAAACTATGGAAGAGGTGGAAACATTCACCCACCAAACTGGGCAGTACCATGGATCCGATGCAGACGCAAAGACAAGGATTGGCAAAGCAAGGACAACATTCCTACAATTGAAGAATATATGGAACTCAAAATAACTGTCAACCAATATCATAGTCAGAATCTTCAATACGAACGTCAAGACAGTTCTACTGTACAGAGCTGAAACTTGGAGAACTACCACAATCATCATCAAAGAAATACAAGTATTCATAAACAATTGTCTACGTAAGACACTCAGTGTCCGTTGACCTGATACCATCAGCAACAGCCTACTGTGGGAAAGGACAAAACAGCTTCCAGCTGAAGAGGAAATTAGGAAGAGACGTTGGAGGTGGATAGGACATACATTGTGGAAATCATCGAACTGCATTACGAAGCAAGCCCTAACTTGGAATCCTGAAGGGAAGCGGAAAAGAGGAAGGCCAAAGAACATACTGTGTCGAGAATTGGAGGCAGACATGCAAAGGATGAATAGCAACTGGGAAGGATTATCTAGGACAGAGTTTGATGGAGAATGCTGGTGGGCGGTCTATGCTCTACCACGAGAGGTAACAGGTAGTAAGCTTGGCAATTAATTTATAAGGCTAGCTCATATTATTCCGTACATCACCTTACCCCATGCAATACTGGATAAGAGAGTAACAATTAAATAAGTTTCTGACATTCTATTATTTTCCGTTGTACCAACTAATTCTCTCTCTCTCTTTATACATATATTACTATCTGAATGCAACATGAATACTACAGTTCGTGTTTCAAATAAAAACGAGACTGTGTGAGTTCAATTATCAACTCGAATTAAGTACTACAAAGCACCTTCCAAAGTTTGGTGAAATAACTGGTTTTAAGAAATTAGTGATAGACAAAAATACTTAATGGTTCAATGTTTCAGGTAAACTTAATACCCCGCTGCACTATCTCCTGAAAGATTTAATCAGTAAAGAAATTTAGCATATCCAATACAAATGACTATCTTGTTCAGAAATCAGCTGGTTTTAAACTATGTTAACCTGGATAGTAGATTATGGATACATTTATTAAACTGTGACTACGTTCGAGACGAATATTTACTGGGAACTGTGGTCTGTGGAATCATTTAAGTGGGGCAGAAGATAACTCTAAGATAGCTAGTGTTCATCACAGATTTATATGTGTATTGCTTTAGGATTGTGGAGTGCACGTAGACAAGTTTCGAACTAAAACATTTTCTTCTTGGTAAACATCCCATGTCTGCTAAGATGGTTTTAAAGCGGTGGATCCGCTTTCACTCTACTTTTGTGAGGGAAAGCCCCTGAGACGAGGTGGTGGGCAGAACTTCCGTCGATGAGTCTATGAATGTGCGGCTGTGGAAGCGTTTCTCAAAAAAGAGAGTGAATTCCCCTGCCTTCAACGGAATTTGAACTAGCTTTTAAACAATAATATCCCCATATACAGCGACCAATTAAACATTTCAATGTAATAATACTACAGCGTCAAGTCATAATGGACGTTAAAAACGACCTTGTGGTTTTGAAAAGCATGTCTGACTACTGAGGAATTTGTAAAAATCAGGATGTAACGAAACCCGTTCATTCATAGTGGTTTTAAAAAGGGTAATAACTATTCGACGTTTATTAGTTTCCTGATCTTATTATCGGAGAAAACTCGATACAGAATACGAATAGATCTCCTTTTTGGAGCCTTTTCATGATCAGTATAACTTTCTAGAAAATTGTTGATCGCCTACGAAATCTTTATTTTTAAATTCGCTAGAGTTGTCGGGATAAATTTATGATACAACTATATGGAGAATTTATGCATACGAAACATATTTATTTAACATCTCTACGTTACCAGGTCTCCCAGTTTACTTCAGAGCTGACAAGGTATAAAAGATATTGGGAATAAGAACCCACTGATTTACCTATTACATGAAACCTCCGTCGCCGATGCCATGCACTCGATGTGTTTTCCCTTTCACACTATCATTACATATTTATGCTGATAAAATCTTTCCTTACCAACCATGAGTTTTATAAACAAGTATATCAAGATATTTCGTACAAAGCTTTTTATATGAAGATAAAAATCATTTACTTTTAAATTTCCTGCTGAAACCCCAACATTACTTTCTGAATTGGCATTAGTTCAGCTCTAGGGTATAGTTACACTTGTAATTCAGAACGAAGAAAATTTTATAGTTTTTTCAGTGTGAAAATGATTAAGCTATAAAGTCATATGAATAAATTCTACATCAACAAGCTATCTATGCTGGAGGGCAGAAGGGATATAATTATATACAGTATATTATGTTGGTTTGAATAATTTTTTTTTGCTGGTCAGCGGCCTATGCTCCATTGGGAGTAACAGGCGTAAGTAAGTAAGTAAGATATTATGTTGGTGTTTGCAAAACAGAGCAGTTAAAAATATTTTATAAATTGTAAAAATTATTATACAAGAATAGAAAAGCAAGTTACATAGGAAAAAAACCTTCGACATTATTGGTGGTTAAATGGTTTAGTAATTATAGTAAACACATAAGGAAAACTACACTGCAACTTAGACTGCTTCGTACTCTCAGTTTCCTAATCTAAGAACAAAATGTGGCACAATGGACTGGTGGTTTGATCACCTACATTTTAATCATAAAGGCCTCTGGTTCGAAACGCCCTCCTGTACCTACTTCAGTTTGAGCACCCGGGTAGTATTATTAATAACCATGTAAATGGGTTGTGGTTTAAAGCCGAGTGTACAAGTATGTGCTTGATTATCGAGTTATAATCAAAACTGATAAGTAATCGTCGATGTTATGTATTATGTACACATACAACACGTCAGAAATCAGGATGGAAGGCTACACAATTTACTGTTTGTTTTCGATCAGTAGCCACTAGAACTTCAATATTTATTACATAAGAGAGGTAAGCATACGGGTATGATGCACTGCCTATATGGAGAAATGTTACGAGTTTAAGTAATGGCAAAAAAGTTGAAGTGACTGAAATAATTAATCTATGGAGAGAAAAAAAATACACTACCTGGTAAATACTGTAATCCACAAACACGTACAGCTGTTAAGAAAATAGGGATTCTATGATACTCTAGATTATTTTTTAGGAATAAATCATAATAATGTACATAACGCCGTTGACTAGGTATTGTTACACCTTTACCATTGTCAGTTCGTTGTTCACCATAGAATTTCAGTGCTTCCTCTGCATTCATAACATCATGTAGTCGAAGAAGGCATGCACAGACCATAACACCAGTTCTCCCCTATCAAGATATTGTGATAAAAATTTAATATAAAAAACACTATTCAATTATAGATAAATGGCATTATTAATAGCAATATGTAATAGCTTACAACATTTTGTGGAGGTTTTATTCTTTTTGTTTGGTCCAAGCTTTTTCAAGGAAAAGCTTGGACCAGATTGCCAGGCGAAACGTTGGAATTACTTCAAATTCTTTCGCTGAGATTTTACAAATACATTTTTCCTTTTTAATGTCTCACATTAACTCGGCGCCCAAATATTGTGAAACTATTCGTTCAAATTTAGACGGAAGTTCTTATTTAAGTAATAAGTTCTGTTTGTAAGATTCTAAAAAAGACTATATACACCATAAACATGATAGACCAAAATATTTACAAATTTAAAAATAGTTATAAAGTACACCTCGTGTGCAGGAGTAAACAGCCAGCAATTTAACTGTCAATCATAAACTGGAACAACAAACCACCTAATTTCCAGTTTATATATTCAACAAATGAAATAAAACAAACTGCAACCAATGTGTAGATTAAAAATATGACCATAATTATTCAATAATAGACAAAAGGTTATGCTTAATAAATAAAATTTAATTAATCTAACCGACTTACAGAGTACGGATTTATGTATACACTGAGCCATACTTTGTGTGTGAAGGCTATTGATAGTATTTAATTGTCTAAATCAAAGTATACAAAGCTCAATAAAAACTACATATTTTGATCAATGTTGAGACTGTTCCACTAGACGCTGAGTCCAGTGCTTCTAGTGGTTAGGCGTTCGCCGGATGATACAAAGGTCATGGGTTATATCCTTCGTGGTGAGATGGTGGATGAGCACTGCTGGAGAGCTCAATACTAGGACGGAACAGTTGTTCAGTGGTCCTTAGTTTTCGGTGGTACCCCAAATACGATCAGTGTGTGGCGAATAATATCCACACATTACAGAGTTGCTTGATAAAAGTTATACTTCCCATTTTCTGCATAGTAAAGTGAATTTGAACTTGTAACCCCTTGAAAATAACATTTGTATAAACACTTCCCAAAACTGATATGAATAAAATATATGATGAATTTGTTTGATAATATCACAGTTCAAACAAAATTTGATACATACCAAATATATAAATAAACCTAGGTGATTTACCTTTCCAGCTTTACAGTTAATTGCAACGACATTTTTAGGATCTTGACTAAGAAATTCATTTACATCTTCACACAAAGCAATGATTTGTTCAAACTGAGGAGCGTTATGGTCAGAAAACGGGTATTTTGCGACTGGACCATCAAATCGACAAACGTTAAAATCTCTTTCATCACATCTATACAATTATGTAAGAAAAGAAATGTAAATAATAAATTAATTTCACTTCAGAAAATGTTACAAAATAGCCACATATGGACATTTCGAAAATTTAGTAGAATACTTTAATTTATGAACCTTAATGCTAGAATGTATGTCATTAATGGGATCAATAATTTTTAACACTAAAATATAGAGAAGAAATTTGTTGGTGGGTCACCGTAATACTCAACGATAATGATCTTAGGGATAACTTTTAAAAGTGTAGCTGTTCATTTATATAAAATAAAACGAAAATTAAGTCCTACATATATAAACATACTGACTAACGTGACTAAAAAACGCAGAAAAATTGATATATATATATATATATATATGACTAAACAGAAATTCAGCCAGTTATTCATAAAAAACATAGGATCTAGCATACCTCACAAAAAAACACCAAGAAAAAACTACTAACATGAGGTAAAGAAAAGTACGAAACACTAAAAACCAAGACTTAGATAAGAAAAGGAATGAATAGATCTGAATGACTGAAACCGATTGTGGACAATCTAGAAATAAGATAAAGAAACGCTATTGCTAAACAAATATCTCCCCAACTTTAGCCAGAAATTGTGATAGGCATTCAACGAGTAGTACCTCTGATGATACTGATCATGTAACGTGTTATAACATACTGCTAAGAAAAAATTCACAACCAACAGAGTACTTCCACATATGCAAAAATGTCGAGACTCAAAAACTGAAGATCAAGACGGTGTTGAAACTCACAAGCTCGTTTTTAAACAAATTTGTGGTTTAAAAGATTTAATGAATCTGATTCCACAAAGTAATATGGTTTATTTGATTTCACCTACTAATTAAGAAGTCAGATGAACAAATCAAAATAGCCAGTTAGGATAAAAAGATTCACGGAGAAACGAAGTATGGATCCCGAAAAACTTTTTCAGTCCATAACACTTAATAAATCGGCACATTCATATACTCAAGTATGAGGAAGCTACCTATCAATATACACATAATCCTTGCACAAATTGTCGAACATTACAACTTTTGCTTCACGTTTCCTTAGGTTAAACGTGCCTCGAAAATGTCCCGATTCTCAATAGATTCTGTAATAGGAAATACGGTAAGAAGTGAAAATATTTCACCATGAAACATAAATGAAGAGCTAACCAATAAAAATAAGAAAACGAACGTTAAGACTACTAAGAAGCAAGAGCTAATGAGCAACTATTCTTCTTGGTACTGATTTTTCAACAACCCATCTCCTTATTTCTCTTTCATATCCTCATTTCCAAACACCCAATTCTTATTGAGAAATCCCATGTTAAACTTTAAATCGTATGAACGTAGCGAATGTTAATCATTATGATCTAGAAAATTGGTTAAACTTATAGTGGGATGAGAAAAACAGCATGATATTTATTCATTCTCAATAATTCATCCGAAATAATGTAACTCGATAATAAGGACAATGTTCAAATTATTCAAGTTCCTGAAACTATCAACGTGAATATAAGAGGCTACATTAATATAGAGATTTTATCATGAGAAATATTTTTATCCTCTGTTTATATACACGGTAACAGGTTAAACCAATAACAAAGGGGATGAACACTTAAAATTAAATAGTCATTCAGTCATGCACGACCGAGATCCTAGATAATATGTGCATCTTTTCAATTTGACACACCACATTAACACAGAGATGAGGCAATAAGGACAAATACGAGAGTAGAGGCACTAGTATTATTAGCAGTGGAAGAGAAGACATAGACGATATGACTCGAGGAAGAATGAGTTCATGATATATATATATCATAATTTTTGAACTGAAGATCTAAGGGAAGACAAGGAGTGAACTTCTTCCGAATAACTCAAAAATGATGAGTACTGTATTTATAAAACAACGCAAAAACGCGGTTGACAGATAAAAAAATGAACTCGCTTTTAAACATGACTAATGAGTGGCCTAAGTATAGTTAGCCCTGATAAAGTAACTCCGGCTATCAGCCTTTTAAATTTACTGTAAACTTGTTAAGAGTTGTTTACTGAGTCATAGGTTAAATTACAATCCAATTGTTTTAGTATGAACAATCCAAAAGTTTTATACTGCAGATTTTACTCATAATAAATAACATATGCATGGTCATTAATAAACTGACTCGATATTTAAGAAAAGTACGTTTTAACAGAAATCAACTTACAGGTGATAGATTTTGTAGTGGTTCGCATGTCGTGTTTGTAGAAAGCGTACAACATCATCAATATGATTACGATAAACACCCTCAAGTTTAACAGCAGGGAATCCCATTGCAATAATTCTGCTGGAGATATAACTCAGATCTAAATCAAACCCATCTTGTTGAAAACGCTTCTTATGACGACTAACAAGACCTTTAAGAGTTTTTGGCATAGTTTATGTTACCGAGAAGAGATGGTAGACGTATCTCCTCTAATTCCTGTGAAGAGAAATCCGAGAGCAGTTAACTTGTCGTCAACACTACAGTAGGCTCTTTAAAGGAAGAATATTTATTAAGGGACATTTTGTGTGGACATAACTGGAACCGTAAACTTTGTCTAAAATGTAAAAAGTAAATTTAACGTGAACTATGAAGCACATTATAAAAGACAAGTGACAATCTGCGCATTTGTACATCTTAATTGATACAAAAAGCTAGTTTTCCTAGTTCTCTGCGTTGAAATTGGAGTTTAATTAATCTGAAGGTTTGTAACAGTCGTCGGTAGATATTGAGAATATGAGATATTTGAACAAATACAGCAAGATTGAAAACATACGGCTTATGGACCTCAGTCAGTCAGTCAGCTACAACGTAGGACCAGGCACATATATGCATCGGTCCAAGTTGCCATACCTCATTAACACAACAAGATGGACACCGAATTCATAAAAGTAATTCAGAGGTGGTAATATATAAAAGAAAGATTGCAATAAGGATATAGTACAGTAAGAAGAAATTATTTCGTAGAAAGAAAGATATGGAGCGACTTTAATCTCTTAGTTTAAGGGAAGACAGAGAGTGTATACACCTACGCCATTGTGATCGATTCTGAGCCATGTCACCCACAGTCTCCAACCATTGGTTACGACAGTCACGCAGACCCCAACCAAGTAGTCTGCATCTACCAACATGGCTCAGACTAGAAGTTAGTGACTTCAGGGACTGATGCGACGTTTTGGTTTGGCCGCCCTCTTAACTTTCTTCCAATCATCTCCAACACCGGTTAGCATTGCACGTCGTGGTAATCGGTGTTCAGGCATACGTAACACGTGGCCCAACCATCTCAGTCGATGAAGATTCACAACCTCATCAACTGATTTACCATCATTCCCTAATACCCTGCACGTCTAACCTCACTATTACTTACCCAGTGATCCCAGCAGACGCCAGCAATATTTCCAAGGCATCTGTGATCAAATACTAGTAGCTTACGAGTGTGTTCTACTCTTAATGGTCATGTTTCGCTGTCGTAAAGTAGGACAGAACGAATTGCTGCACAGTATACTCGTCCTTTTATTGATAGACGGATATCTCTCCTTTGAAATAGGTGACGTAAGTTGGCAAAGGTGAAACGAGCTTTTCGAATCCGTGCTGAGATTCCGTCAGACACCAACCCATTGGGGCTGATCAGACTTCCAAGACAAGTGAAGTTGTCAACGCGTTCGACTACTTCACTCCCTATCCTTAGTTCAGGTGTTGACGCAGACCAGTTCTGAAGCAACAACTTGCATTTAGAGGGAGAGAAGCGCATTCCAAACATACTAGCATTGTTGCTTAGTGCCACCAAAAGACTGCATTTTATCAGCGTCTTCACCAAACAGGAGTGTCATCTGCGTATTCTAAGTCGATAAGTGGACCTCCTGGAAGGAGATCAATACCCGAGAATTTAGTAGACGAGAATGTTATTTCCATCAATAGGTCTATGGTGAAGTTAAACAAAAATGGAGAAAGTAGACAGCCTTGACGGGCACCACTTGAGGTTGCAAAAGCAGATGACAGTTCGCCATAAGCTCTGACTCGTCTGGTAGTTATCGAGTAAAGAGTCTTCACAAGGTTTATGTACTTCTGAGATACGCCTTTCGATGACAGACACTGACACAGAATCTCGCGGTCTACCAAGTCAAATGCTGCTTTTAAGTCAAGAAAGACCACCATTGTCGGACGCCGATAAGTGTGCCTATATTCTAGAACCTGACGAACGGTGAATATGTGGTCGATGCAGCCACGACCAGGTCTGAAGCCAGCTTGATTCTCTCGTGTTTGCAGTTCACGAGTCTTAGTTAAGCGTCTAATAATTATCGAGGCTAGTATTTTAGATACTATATTAGTTAAACTAATCCCCCTGTGGTTGTCACAGGATGATTTTAACCCTCTCTTATATATTGGGATGATGAGTGATTGTAACCAGTCAGATGGGATAACGTCTAACTCCCAGATCTTGGCTAAAACATTAGTCAACCTAGTCGCTAAAATTAGACCACCATCCTTAAAGACCTCTGGAGCCAATCCATCTGGACCAGCTGCCCTTCCTCGTTTCAGACTAACTACAGCCTTTTGAACTTCAGCTAGAGTTGGGGAACCTACTTCAATGTTCCATTCACACTGTCTGGGAATGGAGGGTAGTTGTAGAGTAGCTGAAGGTCCGCTGAACTGTTCTCTGAAATGTTCCGCCCATCGTTCTAAACGTCTGGACTGAGAGCAGATGAGGGTGTCGTCTTTTTCCGGAATAGTCTGACTTACACTTGACTTATTAATTCCAGTTTCTTTTATTAGTCTGTAGAGCTGTCTTGTGTTCCCTATAGCCGCCGCCTTTTCCATCTCTTGCTTTCGTTGCCCACCACTGTTCACGGTCGTTCCTTAGACTTTTGGTTAACCTAGATCTGATTTGTTGTCGCTCTTCATCGTGTTCAGAGCCTGATGGGATGAGTTTACGAGGATCCATCAGTGCAGTAGACGTTGAGGAAATCCATTGGTTCTTTGTAACCATGTGGTTTAAATCACTGATAGATGTCACCGCTGTTTCCATAGCTGTTTGTATAGCTTTCCAAGCAACACCTGGGTCAGCCTCGTTTTCAGAACTACCTAAGTGTGACCTCAGTTGTTCCTGGAACCTACTTTTGGTTTTCTCGCCACTCAATTCAGTTCTAATAGGTCTTTTTAGTGTGGCTTTTTTGCGTCCAGTGGGGCGCAAGCCGATGCGTGCCCGTATTGGAGCATGATCACAGTCGAAACATGAACTCAAAAACGATCGACGGTCTTCTGTCGAACCTCTCCAACGATGACTGATGGCAATATGGTCTATTTGAGTCCATCGTTGGCTTGGTGTAGGGGGTCGCCATGTTAGACGATGTCTCCCCTTATGCTTCAAATTTGTATTTCTTAAAAATAAACGATTGTCTGAGCACAGTTGCAGCAGACGACCACCATTATCTGTTCGTTGTGCCGGAATACTAAAATACCCACCTAAATGCCTTTCTGTTTGGTTTAAACTACCTATCTGGGCGTTAAAGTCACCTGCTACGAGTACTATGTTTGAACGTTTAGCTTTTTGAAGAAGTTCAGATAGCTTACTGTAAAATTCATCTTTCACTTCATCTGAGCTGCCGTCGGTGGGAGCGTAGGCAGAAACGACAAAAAGGTAACGACGTGTGTCCCTATCCTTCCGAGTTCTTACGGAGCCGTTTAGCCGAACAGCACATAAACGACTGTTAACGGGGATCCACTCTAATAGTGCTTGTTCAGCCCTCATGCTTAGTGCTATCCCTACTCCTGCCAGTCCACGAGAGCTGGCCGTCGGGTCACCAGATACATGGAGGGTGTATCTCGTTGGCTCTCCGTTTTGCTGAGGTGAGTTCAAGTGAATGACTACACTGGGATCCTGTGTGCGTGTTTCAGAGACACAGAATACATCAATGGTACGAGATTCTAGGGTTTTAGCCAAGGAGGCCTGTTGACCGATTTGACGTAGGGTGCGTACGTTGAAGGCTCCAATGTGTAGTTTGGAGTGAGGTTTCAGTAGACCTGGGACAGTGTTTTGAGCACTAGAATCGTTGGCTATGGTGACACTTGAAAGGGAAGCCGAAAAAGAAAGTTTAGAGGTGAAAGTCGATGTAGGAGGAATAATAGGAAGTGATGACGGAGGTTGATTATGGATACAGTGATCTTGAGTGCTGTTAGAGGTATGAGGGCGGTTATCACTTCCCGGTTACCCACATCGTGGAAGGGCTCTTCTGGAGGTGCCTGAAAAGGAAATTGGATTACAGGTGGTCTTAGTGACCTGGGAGCGTGACCGCAGTGCCCAAGGGACAACTGCTTGAGGTCGGTCACAAACGACCTTTTTATGAGTAAACTTTGTGTTAGCTCCGTACTTGTTGAGAACTTACCGCCGGAGACGGATATCCGTGGGATAAGGCAGGTGTGCGTCTTTAGGGTCGACCCTTTCTAGCCCCACCCCTCCCTGTGGGAAGGCAGCGTCGCTGTCATGCTGGTTGTCTGAAGGAAACACCTTACTGCTGTCACACCTCTGTACAGTCAGCAGAACGACTTCGCCTTCGGACCTCGGGTTTGTTGCTTTTAGTTTTACCGCTCTTCAACCGACCTGTCTAACATGGTAGGACCTTGAGGAACGGTTGTTCCAGCCAGTATAGCTCGGTTGCTTCATCACGATACGCAAGTCTGACCACCACGTCAAGGTAGCAACAACGGTCGGGGGCTTATGGATCTACTCCAAGAGCAAACAAATAAGTGTAAATATCTTTGAAAAAATTCTAAGAATATTTACAATTATCTTAGACACACGAAAACTTCGGAAGTGAAGATTTTCCAGAGTAAAAATAGACAGTGAGCATGCGCCTATCTATCCATAGATTGATCAGATTTTTCGCAGTAAAGACCTAGAAACATGAACAAATCTGTAATTATGGATAAAAATAAGTTCATATCAAGTTGTTTCGCAAGTACTCCCTCCGACTTTCAGCGTAAATGCCGGACGTTAGACTCCGTCTCAATATGAAAAGCGAGTGTCGATTGTTATTTCAGTATTTAGAGCCCCCAAATGCCCTGGTATGGCCAAGAGTAGGGTGGGCCGGTCCTCCCTCTCGAAATGCTCTCGCACGGCCGCGCGTATACAACCTCTGACAGGGAAGTCCTACTCACTGCCTTCTCGTGGCGCGGCTGCTGTCTACAAAAATGAGAAGACGGAAAGCGAATGTCCGGTGCTTTGACCGGATTCCAAACCAATGGTGCACATGGGCTCCAGTATCCTAAAGGAACAAATGGCGTGTGAACCGATCGTTGGTCACCGGCTACCATGGGACTGCATCTCCTCACGATGATCCACTGCCTTGTGGGTCAGACCTTTAAGTCAAAGGCTCGGGGTGTGGCACCCTGAGAAAACCACCTTCATCTGTTTGGGCACCCGGGCAGTATCAAAGCCCTCACACATATCGAATGAGATTTGTGTAGCGCATATGTATTTGGTGTCTCCCTGTACCAAAATTTGTGCTAAAATAATAATAATAATAAACCTGAGGTTGCCAGTCATGTCACACAAGTTGGCATTTCAGCGAAAAGAGCAGTTCAGAAGTGCAGGTTTTATGACTGCATACGAAAAAAGAATTTTTTTCCTAATAATTAGGCGCACTAACACTTCAATTCTTGTCTTTATGCATCAACAAAAAACAACTTGCCGAGCTGTATGACATCTCGACACAGGTGTATTTTCACGACGTAAGACAAAATACAAAAGCATCATCGGAGAAAACAAGAACATGTACGTACTAATTTGAAGTTATAACTATTCATTGCTGTTTTATAGTTGGTGTTCAGCACCAGGAAACACAACTGCAAGTCATACTTCAGGTCGAAAATTGTTAAACAGATTACGGCAGTTTGGCATTGTTGTAAATTTTTGCGTTCATTAAATTTCAGAATTCACAAGATTATTTCAGTTCGTAATAGTAACACTGCAGTTATATAAACTGTTTGTGATCAATATCCTTGTACCATGATTTTTCTTGTCAGATGTCTTTACCCATATGTCATTTTTTGACGTAGTCGATTGCAGTCGTTATGTGGTTTGTTACGGAAATAAAGGCAAATCTAGATGACCTTTGAGGTTAGGCAAAAGGTGGACAAAAAGGTGTATAATCAGGCGTACAGCGAAAACGTAAGCGAATAGTAAATGATTCGGCGCGTATATTGGTGAGAAGTAGACAAATCAGCGGCATTTTAAACACATACGGACAAAACGGTGGAATTATGCATTGTTTCTCCATGGCAGGCGAAAAAGCGGACAGTCTGTTGCGTTTTTCCATCACTTCTCCTTTATTTTCTAACGTAAAGTACCGTTTATTCCGCCCTTGTTCGCATATATTTCCATTTATCATCTAGGATTCTTTTTATTTTATGAGTATATGCAAATACAATATTGATATACCTACGGGAGTGGTAAAAGATACTTGTCCATGTGTTACGGCAAATATTCGCGAAATAATTAACATGAATAGCTTGAAAAACATTTGTGCACAGAGGTTTTATCATGTATGATGCAGTGCACAGTGGTTTGACAAGATATTTAAACGAAATTAAAAAGACCCACTTTTCTCAATTATCATTTCGCTCCGGCCTTGAATACGTAAAGTCCGCCGTCGCTCAAATTTCAAACATTTCGTGACAAAAATATCGTAAGCTTAGTTTCTTTGTGGTCGAAAGCTATCATTAACCAATTCATTCGGCAGTACTCGTTTTTTCGTTTAACCCCAAAGGTCAAAACATTGGGCTATAATGATGAACGACCAAGAAGTATATCCTCGTAATACTTAGGGAAACTAAATCGACATCAAACCATGTTTCGTAAGATCCACCTGAAAATAAAACAGGTATGGCCTATTGTCGGAGGTTCCAAAGTCTACCAATCTTAACTGCTTAAACGTTCAAACGGATCTTCGAGCTCTTTGATGTTCTTTCCTAAGTGGAATAATGCTTCAAATGTAAAAAAACATTGAGTGATATGGTGATCTGTTGATACGAAGAAGACTATGTGTAGAACGAAAACCCATGAGCTTGTTTGTTCTAATGATTTTACGCTATACAAGGCACAGATGTAAACCGAACAAGAAGGCTCAATTGAGTTTGATTTTTAGTCGAAAAGCTTCTACGGTTGTTCCTCTTTGAACTCGCCTCAAGAGGACGATAATTTTTAATACGGGAGCGTTCTTTTGATTTGGTTTTGAGTAGACACTGATGGCAGTTCCTAATCATTCAAGAGGTAGGCTACCCTAACTTTCTGAAAAAAAACAGGAAAGAATATGTTTCATTGGCTACTGTATACTGATGAGAAGAGATACCTAAACTGCAAATTAAGATGATTCCAAACTTATCTTGTGATGAAGCATGTGAAACTGAATTAATTCGAATGTGCTAGATATTTGAATTTGCCTACATTAAGGAGGAAGAAGGAATGTATATCATTCTTTAAATCTTTTGGTCACCTACAAATAGCAAAGTCTCACAACACTGAACACACAGTAGGCCATTCATTAACAATAAGGAAAGGTTATGCTGTGGTAGATAAATAGCTAAAGTATATAGTTTCGTAAGTCCTTGACATTGACCTTGGCCTTATTTTTTACTGGATATTTAAAATTATGGTCTACTATGATGTTAGTACTGAGCTAATAATAGACACAATCCTAAAATTGTAGATTTGTTATGATATAACTGCCTAATCTATAAGATCTTATGTAGAAGTTATGCCGTCGTCTACACCAACTCATCGTATCTTAACGATCACCAATACATGATGTAGAACAAACTTAGACTAGAGATAGAACAATATACTAAATATGGATAAATGATATAAGATAACATCCAACAAGGACCACGCCTGCGAGGCCGAGCCTTGTCATTCGATCAACTCCAGTAATTCAATCCCTTGTTCCCTCCTTCTCCATCGTTAGGTATTTGTCCGCGTTAAATATTGAACATCTATTTTCTGAGTAATCTCGTGTTCAGCTTTGAGGATTGTGTGGTCATGGTCCAATGCCACTACAGACACGCCCAAGCTGAAGGAGCTTGGTCACGCATCTGCTCCAAACCACGAGTGGGTACGCCATGCTACTCATCTCCCACAACTACTAGCCAGCTTAGATCAAACGCTTCTCAAAACATTGATAGCTTTCCAAATGCATCTTCGGATCCCTCCATTTCTGACTTCTGATTAGACTGGGTTGGGATACTTTGATTATAAAGGTGTTACTTGTAAGAGCGATGTCAAACTTCGAATACCTGTGAAATCGTTAGTTATGAGTTCGACGTGACCTGGTACACCAAACAATAAACTGTGGATCTGTTGTGACTTTGTAACAGCTTAGGTTGGTTGGTTAAGAGTTGACCTCAAACAACCAAGCATATGCCAAAACAGTATTGTTCAAGTATTCATTCCTTTCCTTGTTTTGTGTAAGCGTTATATTCCCTATTATCTTATATTGAATGTTGAGAGCCTTTGTTTGTCTGAACAGATAATCCCACGCTCCACTGTGACTGCGCTAAGATCGAAATAAAGACCTATTCACTACTTGTCTGGTTTCTTCTATCAATAGCACGAGGGTTACCTATAGACACGAAATTGGTGAGCCCGACGTGACTTAACATATCAGTTTTTAAGTTTTATTTTTAGATATAGTGATATTATTTTTGTGTTTTCGGATTGTTTTCTACCCATTTAAATATTTTTTCTACACATTGTTGGAAAAGACATTCAAACTTTAGAAGAGCCAGGCTCTTATGTCCAGTACGTTCCAACTAATTAGATTCTGCCCTAATAACATGGAAACATGCTTCTGTTATACAGTATCTGACTTCGAACAACACATTGTGACAGACCCACGTCAATAATCCCTCTCATTAGTGAGGAACTACCACGCAATTTTAACTAGTATGGTACACCTAGTATGTTTACTGGTGATGTCTGAAAAACTTACAACCTGAAGAAAAAGACTGTCATTAAGCTTGGAGACCCAGCCAATCGAGAGACGTTAGAGCAGCTCCTTTGTCGCTGGTCAATGGATATTTGACTAAGACCCTTTTAGACGACTCTTTTTGTCCAAGCTTCCCTAACATGTGCACACTATTATTGTCTCATTCAAAAATATGCCGTATACGAACTGGCTGAATCTGCAAGCCAGACCCTAGACATCATTATGAGTCCTAGCGCCAAGGTCTATTCTGTCAAGCAAAAACCCCAAACAACACGAAAATGACTCTACAGATCCTTCTCACACTCTCATTCGTCATCCGTATATTTATCATAATCGCAGGTGCTCTGAAATTCCTCAAACAATTCTGTCAGGGAAAAGAAACATATAACACTGATTAGTATTAGCACCACAATATCTAAAATAAGTCTTGTGGAATTTGCGGGAAAGATTTCAGTTTCAATAACTCCAAACGTTCCGTCAAAAGGAACCTCTCAGGAGACTTTCCTACTGGCACGTGTCAACGGAAACCGTGGCCGACGGTAATAGCCAGCTATCAAACATCAACAAAGAAAAGTCTCTACCTCGTCGACACTAGAGAAGAAGTGAGCATTCTTCCAGCAAATACCGACGACCATCAACAACATCAAGTCTTCACTTTACTGGCGGAAAGTGAAAAGAAGGTCGCCACATGTAGTAAGAGATATGTTTGTCTAAACATGGGTTTGTGCAGACTCACTCACTGGATTTTTGTTGTGATAGACGGTTCTATGGCAATCATTGGTATAGACATGCTATCTATCGATACGAGCAATCGGAGGATGCTAGACGGGAATACTGAATTATCTTTCTGTGTAACATCACTTTCTGATTATAGGTTATGCTTAATCACTGTTAAGTACATAATAGATCCATAATATCAACGACTACTCGACAAATACCCAAAATTGTACCAAACGCGACTAAAATTCTCGTGTTTAACCAGCAATGTTGCACATTATATCACGACTACATGACCACTTGTATTTTCGATGGTTCGCCGACTAACTCCCCAAAACTTAAGACTGGCCAAAAACGAATTCGAGCGTATGATGGACTTAAGAATGATCTAGCTACCGAACAGCGCTTGTGCGTCTTCATTGAGATGGCCCATAAAAAGGACAACAATCATTACCTTCCACCTACTGATTGTCGATGACTTAATTTGATAACCACTCTCGATTGCTACTCCTTGCCACACATCCACAATTTGACAGCTACCTTAAAAGGTACAATTCTTCTTTACAAAGTCAATTTGATTAAGGGATATAACCTAATTCACATGACTACTTACGACATTCCTCAAAACGCTATCATTACTGCATTTGGACCCTACGGAATTTCGCACATGCGTTTCGGTCTACGAAATGCTAAACAAACTTTCTAGAGATTCATCGTCCACCTCTTTAGAAGGTTGCATTTCGTACATGTGTATGTAGATGACCACAAGTTCAGACAGAGAATCTCATCTACAGTATCCAGACCTTATTTTTGAACAACTGCGAAACACGACATTACTGTAAACATTCAGGAATTTCAAACCGTAACTGAGCGCAGATATGATTATATATACAGTGTTAAAAAAAAGAGAGATGACATGGTATTTTTATTAATATCACAAGAACCACAAAATCCTCATGTCACTTTAATATTGACTTTAATGTACATTTTACAAATTCAAATACAATAATTTTTCCTGACTCAACGAACAAAATTTTCAATATGTACATTATCCAAAACTAGTAATAAAATCTTTTTCAGTTGATGTTAAATAATTGGCATTGTAAGCAAAAGTGTAATCCATTTGAGTCTATAGGGGTTTTTGAAAAATAACATTTTTCCCCTTACTAAACCATATTTGTCTGATGTCTTCGAGCCAACAACATTTAAACTCATCAGAAATACGATCCAAAACATAGAATGAGTACTTATGATATTCAGAAAGAGTAAAAATAAATACTTCCACTTCTTCTACGCTGATCTCGTGTTTCGCAGAATGCAAGGATACGTTGTCAGTCCCCCAAAAATAACACGTGAGTCTATGTATAACGATCCCTTTCAGACAATTTTAAACTTTTGCTTGCATCAATTTTGAAAGTATACCAAGTAGCTTGAAAAATGCTTCGTGATAAAGCATCTAATTTCGGTATGGACCCAAAAAATATTATCAGCATTTCTTTCTTTCAGAATAATAACAATCACCACTAAGGTTTACAGATGTAATAAAAAACATCTTATTAGTTTTCTGCAATGGATACTCGAGTAACATCACATCCTAACGTCGTTTCAGAAATATTTTGCATGAAGTTAAATGAACACAATAAATAAACAATCTGACACTACTTCGTTTATCACATTCATCATTTCATACACGAACTACTGTTCAAAGCTATGAATGAAATTAAAAAGCATGACTACACTAAAACATGAAGCTTCTGTTGCTATCCACATCACATACCATCAGCTAGGTTGTGGGAACATTAAATTCACTGGAAATATTAGATCTTGTGACAATCCACATTGTAAATATCCGATTCATCTCCATTCACACCACATCACATTCACTATCTAGTTAAGTACTTCCTTCAAAGTTTACGTTACAGACCATCAGACACCTACAACAACTACATCATGATAACCAGTCGTTGGTGTACAATCCACATCATCAATTAACTCAACTGAATATCCTCGATCTTAGTATCAGTCAATGATGAACACAAGATAAATTGACTGGATGAATTTCATCTTTTATATATTGGTGACAAATGTATTTGTGAGAGAAACTTAACAAAGAAACGTACTCATTGACCAGTTTGATACAAAAGTATATATCACAACATATTTGCAAATCAACATTATTTCATATATTTTTCTTGTAACGTGCGATATGTTCCAATGTGATGACTGTGTAGCGTGGCGTCGAGTCGCGGTTGACTATGAACACCGCTACCAAGAAACACGTACCAAGTTGATCAGAAGGCGAAGGTTGGACGTAACCAAAGAAATTCATGAAATCCTCGAGAAGCCAAATACCAGAAGGCAATTAATGGACCGAATCGAGATATATATTTGCTGGCGATCTCGTGGTATCGAAAGGATACCGAGATCGTGCCAGGATACAAGCTTGGTTACAGAACGTAACCGAATTCGCGCGAAGTTACAATCAAAGTGTAAGTATATGAATGGAAGCATAAAATAGCTGTCATTAGCACAGTCAAACAAAAGCACGTTAAAACAAACACTGGTACAGTTGGTTATAATAATAATTGTTTTTATTAAACCAGTCGTGTTCTCGTGATAAATGTGAGTCACTACAACTGCATTCAGGACATTTGTGATCAACATCTTTACATGCCTTTACACAAAATGGAATGAGACAACAGCCACAGAAGCACCTTAAATACACAAAACTAATATTCGAAATGAGCACCATATATTTCGCTCATCATACACGTTTTCTAAGTTTAACTATAATTTCATTCACTCACTTAAGTAAACTCACTGTGAAACCTGAAGATTGTGGGTCCGTATTTTGAAAGTATTGTCATTGAGTGCTTCTGAGGAGCATTACAATAAAACGAGACTGTTATCTTAATTCTGCTTAGTTCTCAATGATACCTCAACCAAGGTCAGTTCCTGACAAGTACTACGGACACATAATTTAGCATTCTGAAAGTATTTAATCATCAGGTTAGACTGGAATCAAAATGAACTAGATGTTAAGCAAAACGACGAATTAAAAATTTTACTTCTGGGTTACAAATAATCGGAGAGAATTTCACAAGTAATCTTGTTCAATTGTTGGTCGTGCTTTTGTTGTATATCATTTGTTCCTCTAAAAAACCTTTGTTTTGATGGGATGTATGCAGTCAAATTTTAATTTCAATCAACTCTCTAAATACAATCGGTAATTTAGCGGGCCAAGATCTGACTCTTATTTAGACGAACGATTAAATATGCTGTGAACTTAAATCTTCCGTTTATTTCCGTACACTGTTGTTGGACCAACTCCATTTGGACGACGGCGATGAAACGAAGCCAACTAAGGACTGAGTAGGATAAATTTATTTCAGATATTCGTTAACGCAGTCAGACATTCAAAATAATAAGCGAGGAAATGAAGCAAAGTGAAGAAGCCAAGATTGCCAACTCATTTTAATGAAGTATCTGTAGCGTGGCGTCGAGTAGCGGTTGACTATGATGACCACTACAGGAAGACTACGTGCCAGTTAACCGATAAAATCCCCCGTAAGCCAAATATCAGAAGGCAGTTTATGGCTGTAGTCGAGATGTATTCGTTGGAGATCTCGTGGTATCGAAAAATTACCGAGATCGTGCCAAAGGAGTACAAGTTTGGTTACTGAGCGTGACTGAATTCGTGCAAGGTTACAATTAAAGGAAGGAACAATGTCCTTAGTACAGATAAACAAGCAAGTACAGTAAAACAATCACTGGTACAATTGGTTATAATAATGATTGTTTCCATTAAACCAATCGCGTTCTCTTGATAAAAGTAGGTCACTACACATCACTCACGAATCATAGCCATACAAAAATAGGCTAAAGACAGGTGATGAATAGGGTAAACGGTACACACACACGCTCAAAATAGGTAATGCGCGGTGTGAAAAAGTTAGGGACTAGATAAAATGACGAGTGACAGACATATGAGTGTACAATAGGCATATGAGCGTAGAACTAAGGGAGCATGAATTTAAGATGTACATTTACTGAGGATTACAATTCCCTATGAAAAAATGGAGTTATTATGAAGGTAAAAGTGACTCAATGTGCTGTCTGAGTTTTTAAAGTCCGTTCAAAAGCTATCATGAATCATCTAAGTGTGTGGTAGTACTAGAATTTATCATATTTCATTTTGACAGTTTGGTTCAGACCCGAAAACCACAAGTCATTAATATGTATGAAAAATATTCTATGAAACAAAAAATTATAAATCTCTTGTGCTGTAGAATTATTTATTGTTCGGCTGAATAAAGTGGAAATAAAACAAAAGTATCTGTGGATCGATGACAATTTATGAGTGGTTCATGTTAGACATTTTAATAACTTCACAAGTTTGAAAAATACTGTTGTTCTAATTTATCTTCACGACTATATGTGGCAATAAGATGTATTTGAATCATAGTACAAACTAAGAATCCCAGAAATAACGCACTTTAACCAAAAAGTATTAGATGAGCACGAACAAACCTATTGTATTCGGAATTCAAAATCAAGCAGTTAATAAGTACGAAGGAACCATTAGTTCATACAAACACTACACTATAGTTGCTACAGTCCACTGAACATTGAAAGCATGTTTAATCCTAAATTGTATAGTCCAGTAGTGAACAGTCTCAGATGCTCACCAGTTCAAAACAACTCTCTCCAGCCTCCAAAATATGCTCTAAACTGACCATTATGAAAGCTGACCAATGAATGAATTTTACCAGTTTGTAGTGATATGGGTGTACAATTAGTGTAAAACGAGACATTTAGCAAATGGAATCAATTGTGAGAAATCAGTGTTTTCATATCACATATACATAGACTTCAATTACCCATTTGCATCTTTCGGTGTGTTCTGTAATCAGAATCGTCTTCCCGTCTGGTCTTAAAATGTTCTACCGTTACTATGCTTTCGATGTACTGAAAATTATGGGGAATTCCAGTAAAAGAACTTAATGCAGAGGTAACAACGCACAAAGTTATTTGTACACCCAAAAATATTAAAAATACAAACCAAATGTCTGTTTATGAGCAAAACAAACAGCAATTACAAAGAAATGGTATATTAAACGACAAAAATTGATAACAATCATCACGAAATGAATGTTACTTGAGAGTCACTTCAAAGATAACAATCACAAATCAGTTCACTTGATTAACGAAGGTTCCTCTGCACGCGATAGCAGCGATTGCGTGACCCGACATATAAATCCGATAGTATCACTGAATAATAATCCAGGCCGAAATTCCAACATGAGATAAAATGGCTTAAAAGGGTGTTAAAAGAGCTTTATAATCTTCACTTACAAACCGTGGCCAATGAAGCAGAAGAATAGGTGACAGAGATGGAGTTTTATTTGAATAACCACGATTGCATGAGCATTATTCAACCAATCAATTACGCCCTTTTTTTATAAACACATAGCAATAGGCTTTGGATATAAATATGGTTATATAGTGTAGTAAATAAAGAGAAAATGTCGTTACAAAAATCATTGAATATTAATGTCATTATAAACTTTTCTCTTCTCTAGACGACTGTGATAGTTTCAACCCCACGTTTTGCTTCATGCTACTAACAAACAATCTTGTGAGTAGAGTCCTCCGCCATAACACTGTACAATACTATACTGTTTCTCACTTTTTTTCTGGACTTCAGAGGAAATATTTCACTCAGTCGTGTAGTGCGATCAAGGGGACTAGCAAAATATATAGTGAAGCATTTACAGCCATTATATAGTTGTGGATAAATATTTGAAATCTTGCAAACAAGTTTATAAGTGCTATTTTATTAGGTACAAACCCACTTCATCTACATGCTTCTTGTTTATCTTCAGAAAGAAAAACAGCAGATATATTAGAATCTGTGCTTTAATTCAAAGTACAAAGGATGTGCAACATTATTATGGGCAACATGAATTTATTGAACATAGTTCGTTGAGACTTCTATGTTGTACTGAGCATGCATTTGTAGTGTGGTGTCGAGTCCCAGTTGACTATGAACACCGCTACAAAGGAACGCGTACCAGAATATCCATAAAATCCCCGGGAAGCCAAATATCAGAAGGCAATTAATGGATCCAGTCGAGATTTATTTGCTGGCGATCTCGTGGTATCGAAAGAATACCGAGATCGTGCCAGGATACAAGCTTGGTTACTGAGCGTAATCAGATTCACACGAGGTCACAATCAAAGTGAGTATAATGGATGTTTTTAGCACAGTTAAGCAAAGAGCACATTAAACAGTCACTGGTACAATTGGTCATAATAATAATTGTTTTCAATAAACCAATCGTGTTCTCGTGATAAAATTGAGTCACTACACATTATTGAATAAATGCACTATTATTTTTATTTCTTTAAACTTATAAGGAATTTGGAGTAAAGTAAAAAATTCAACTTTTGTACTTTGTGGTGAAAACCATGGTGTGTATGTAGATATAATGAACAGAAATTCCATTTCAGGTATGTCTACAAAATTTTTGAAATTGCTGCACTGTTTACATACCAATACTCATTGATGCCGAAAACTCACTCAAAGTGTAATACAAAACAGATGATTCTCAGTATACATTGGTAATTGTGTTTCCTAGGTAAATGATACTCAAAATATGCTGGATGTTAGTTAATCCCTTTATTCTGTGAATCCTGGTAATCTGTTTTAAACAGGCGGCATTAATGTATTTCGTAGTAAGGCACTTAGTTATACCTATTAATTGAGGATTCTTTATACGTGGATCAACCCAGTCAATTTAAAAGGGTTTTGTTGCTGATCACTACCAACTCGACAATCGTTACTACCCAATAAACACTGAAAAAAGTGTTCCATCTTCATACTGAACAACCCACCAATTCATACAATGAGAAACTGTAAAGCTCCAAATACTACCTTTAGGTTTTACAGAATAACATGACATAAGAATTATCGTTTGTAGAAACATGATTGGAAAGCTAAAAAAAATGTTATCAATTACCGATGCAATAAAAGCGTTTGCATAGGAAAAACCTTTATATTCTTGTTAAGCGGACCAAACTATATTTACTCACGTTTGCATGCATGTATTTTTTGCTATTTATTGATATAATTACATTTAATGTTACTATCAGATGACCAATTACGTTTGTATGCACATTTAAGTTTCATCAAACTGATTAACTAATAAACAACAATGCACTTTTTTCTTGACCCAATTAGTTGTAAGAAGTGGAATATCAGGTTAGTATAACCAATACAACTATCATTAATAATTTCATTCATCAATATCTTACAAAGTTTACATTAAACTCAACCTATATAAAGAGATCATTTACTAAGAATGTGTGGTTAAAATATTGTTATCGCTTCAATCAACAATCACCAGATTCTCATTGATTCGATTTTCATCATCTTACGCAAGTGTGAAGTACTGAGATATGCAGAAGCAATCCGGTAAGTCAGAACATTTTGTGAGACAATGTTGCTCTACACTTTTCAAGATGTGACACAATTTCAATGCCTCATTCTGATGTCCCAAATCATGCATAGCTTGTGATTCATCTGATAAAAAAATTTGACACTGGTTAGCAATCATGATAATCATTTAGTCGGAAACCTTACTGGAGTCGTATAGCAAAACTGATCTGTGTTTCAAGTGTATTCATCAACGTTTATCGACACTTGATGATATTCAGTATATCCAATAATTTACTTTAGATCTTTCAAACTGAATCAGTGTCCTACTAAACAAGTTAGTATTTTCATCATAATCTCCTTGACTGGTTAAATAAAACTTGATAACAACAACAATCATCATTCAGTGGCCAATGGGCATACATAACATTTCATCTCCTAGTTAATAGTCAGTTTTGAATATGACTATGTGAATGGTAAGATCAGTTGTGTTGTAAAGGCTAAACAAAGAAGGTGCTGTTCAACATTTCATCTGTCAATATAGCGTCAGCAAGCGAAAATGTGTGTTTTTCCCCCCTTTTGGATCGTTCATTTGAGATTTGTAAGCAATTATGTCTGTAAAATCAAAATCGTAAACACTCGAAATGTCCATCTCATTATAAAACTCGTGAACTCAATACTCGTTATCAATGCCTTCTTACTTCGTCATTTACTGATAAGAATAACTTATTTGTAACTAATCAAACAGTTGTTGACTTAATACTTCGAAATATTTTTAAAGTAACAAGACATATGTTGATCAGTTAGATGAAGGAAAAATGTGTATATTTACCCAACTATTATTTCTTCAGTTATTTAATCCCTAATGTTAGCCAACAGAACTGGAGATGATTTTGATACGTGATTATAATATATGGCTTACGATTATATATCAGACGTGTAAATTTGTTTATCCATATGTTTTTTCATAAATGATTAATTCACATAAATTTAATACTGGATTCCGAAAACGCTATGTTCGATTCTATTCACTAGATCAAGAAACAAGATATTTTGGAATTTTCTAACTGACAGCTAGCAAAACGAGTAATAAAAATACTCAATATAGGGGTTGTGGAGATTATTGAGTTTTTAATTGAGATCATGAACCGATTGATGTAAGACCACCGTTGAAAACCTGGAAGCACTGGACGGCCGTTTCGTCCTATTGTGGGACTCCTCAATTGGTTTATGATCTCAATCAAAACTTAGTAATCTCCACAACCCCTATACTGACAATTAACATGTGATCACTAGTGACTAGCTTCGTGAAGGAATTCTCAGAGTTCTAGTTAGAAGCCGTGACCAGTGGAGCTAATCCATGTCGGATAGAGACAGGTATCTACCTCAGTACAATGGAAGATGGTTGCGCAACTTCGTGGATTGGTTGAGGTTAGACATTAACACCACTGGATGCCGGCCCAGTGTTCCAGTAGGTTAAGCGTTCGCGCACGAGACTGAAGGCCCTAGGTTCGAATCTCGCGAGCGGGATCGTGGACTTGCACTGCTGAGGAGTCCCACAATAGGAAGAAACTGCTGTCCAGTGCATCCAGGTTTCCAATGGTGGTCTAACATCAATTGGTTCATGACCTCAATCAAAAATAAAAATAGTTATATTCAGTCATTATATACGTTCCTGATTGTGATTTCTGAGTACTAATTAAGTGCTTTTTAATTCATCTAGTGGTTCTTTTTACATTTAAATCATCGGGTGTATTGCTCTTTATGTTTACCGGTTAAAATATCTATATTTAAGAGTAGTGGTCAACTTTTAGTTGTATTTTATCAGTTCTAACTAACTTATCAATACTTACTCGATTATTGTATCTTCAAAATCTATGAGGATAAATTCGGATGCCTGTAGCTTGAGAAACCATATCCCTTTCATCTGTGTTTAAAAATAGCCTATTTTTAATAAGGGTCAAACAGATTTAAGTTTTAATGTTAGACTATATCGGTATAGATCTGTTCATTACTACAACTATATTGATGATGAGACCACAAAGGATATCAAAATTTTAGCTTTTCAAAACAAAAATTAATTTTCATCTGATCAGAAGAAAATGTTTACAGGAAAGTATATAATCATTTCTTGAGAATACCATTGGTTAGCTAAAATCAAATTTTTATTCACCATCAAATGTTACTCACCATGTAAATGCCATTATACAGTGAAAGAATCATTTTCATTAAATTTCAAATTTTCTTTCATTTTACAAAATACAATCTAGTTTTTTTATATCTTATAGAGAAAACACTATCTAAAGTTGAAGTTCCACTGATCACTACTAATCAACCAAAAGCACGAGAAGAGTTTAGAGATAGATCAACAACATTAAAATGTCCATCATGTGGGAAAGATATATCTACACAATTAGAATATCATAATGGTTTATTAACTTATGCAGCTTGTATCGGTATATTCCTTCTTGGGTAGGTTAGTTAATTTTATGATGTTAATTTACTTATTATTATAGATAAAATACTAGTTAATAAGTTTCATACGACATTGTGATAGCAACATTACAAAAAAAAAGAAAGTAAAGTGATTCATTTCGATTTTCATACAACCTTTATTCAGTCAAATGATGTTAAAAAGTAGAGTAATAAAGATTATCCTGGTTGTCAGACATTATGTTTATTAAAATAAAGACTAATTTGCTATTTATTGAAGTGAACTTATTTAAATGCTATCCTATTATGGTATTGTATGACAATTTAGTATACACCATCATCTCTTAATAATGGCATGAAAACTTTCTCTAATAATGATACATCCACAAGAAACTAAATTGTACGTAGATTTCCCAATGTTATAGTAGGAAGTTGTGATTGTTTAAGTCAAGAGAGTGACACCGTATCTCACCCACAACATTAGACGCTGGAAACCTTGTAATGACAACAGATCAAAGTTAGATATATAAGTGAATAGATTTTGATTGGATAAATTAATACTGATACTCATAGTGACGGATATAAACATACATATATATGGGTTGCTACGATAAAGTTATTTTAATTCATCCTCATAAGAATTAAAAAGGATAAAATGCTTTAAATAAACTTATGTAGTTTTAAACTATGTAACCTATTAGTAAAATCTTTGACATCAACATACAAAAATCGAGAAGTTTCATCACTTTCGATTAGTTAAATGCTGAAAAGATGAAAGTTCGTCTTAATTTGATCACAGGTTTTTCAACCTTTCATTTCTAATTATATTTAGTTGTGTCATAGAGTTTGTTATAGCAAATAATTTTCATACAAGGATGATTGAGTTATTTTGTATTCTGAAATTGTTATCGACCCCCTATGAATTATTTAAAGAAAACTTTTCACGTACATTTAGACATGAACTCCGTTGTTTCTAAAAAAAGAGTAGTGATAGAGTGAATGTTAACTGATTAGAAGGAAATTTTCAGAAAATAAATGTGAAACACCATTACATATTAGCAATGAAATGATGCAAAAATATTTTCGTCTAGATATCTAATGATGACTTTCTGTATTCTGGTGAACGATGTATTGTTAATTATCAGTATGGGGTTGTAGAGATTGATGAGTTTTTGATTGAGACGACGGATGCTGGTTCAGTGGTCTAGAAGTCAAGTGTTTGCGCGCGAGACCCGGCTCCGAATCCAATATGTGGGATCGTGGATGCGCAACGCTGAGGAGTCCCATATTAGGACGAAACGGCCTTCCAGTACTTCCTGGTCTTCAATGGTGGTCTAACATGGGTAGATTCATCACCTCACATATTAGGCTTTTCAATTGTATTAAAATTAATAAATGTGAATACTAGTTCATATGAAAACTAATTTTATTTCAATAATTTAGAAGTTATAGTTTATTCTAGTCCATTTAATTTTCATTCTTTTTGTACAGAGGGGCTTGCGGTTGTTGTTTAATACCATTCTGTGTAAAAGCGTGTAAAGATGTGGATCATAAATGCCCAAGTTGTCACAGATACATTGGATCTTATCGTAGACTAGGAGATTGAGCATTTAATATTAGAAGATGAATCAAGCTAATTAATAATAATGAATTCATACTCGACATATCAATATCAAACTCTCATATAATTACAGTTTTAAATCATTTTATTCTACTATGTAAGCTTGTTTATTCAATAATAATACAAATGTTTGATATGAAATGAGTTAGTTTTATTTGAAAGTTTAACATTTAATCGGATTTCAATTTGATTTCCAACTTCTCAATAATCAAATATTTATTCTAATGATAATGAATGGTGTCATTGTTGTTTCTATGAAAAGGAACATTGTTCACCATTCGATTTGTGTCACATTCATGAGATTCAAATATACAAAGTGATTTATTGATTAACTGAATAAAAGTTACATTTTTTGAACAAATAATCAGTGATTTTCTACAATTTGTGTACGATTTAAAGAGAATTTTCTCTTGATTAACTTTCATCAAGAGATAGATAACATAAGTAAGAATAGAATAATGGAGTAGCATAATAAGAAAAAGAGGATTCGGCGAAGAAAATTTTCTTTTCGACGAAATCATTTACTTAAGCTGTACATCCGTATATATAGTTATATGGAAAATGTATGTCTATAGGAGGATTTATGGGTTATTTTAATTGTCTGAGGAGTAGCATAAATCTATGTACATCGTAATCATTTCATAATACATCATCGTGATACGAAAAAACCTTTTTGATACATTTCATGATATGTGAGTGTTTGTGTTGAGCTTATAAAGTAACTTGTTTGTTAACATCTTCGCTGAGAATTTATTTCAAAACAACTCTCAGTACCATAAATAAACACTTGCATACCTTCAAATATACATTTGTAATATATCTTTGCTATAATCAATTCTTCAAAGAAAATCAAGAGAAACTATCTAATGATTTTCACTTGTAATAAAACAAAGTTAGACTATATTATGCTGAGTTTTGAAATGACGATTTCAAAAATTATTACTTCTAACATTGATATCAGAGTTTATGTAGGTAGGAGTTTGTTATACTGTTTGAATGATCTGAAGATTTTTTGTTGGTTTGAAATAACAAAAATAATCATGGAATTGTGTACTAAGTCGTACATGAATAGAAAACGCTGCTGCCATTCTAATCGTCTGTGATTTCTTAAACGTCTTTTTTGTAGTATCATAATAACTTTTTACTTAATAGATTCCTTGTAGGTAAAATGGAGAAAGCAGATAATCAGTATCTGATAATGTTGAGAGGATCCGGTGTAATCTACACTTTGAACTATTATTAAGGCGACTTCTCTCGGTGGATGATATTGAAGGAAAATATCACTAATTTAAGATGACAAAGGTTAAGTGGACCTAAATCATCTTGACAGGATACCAACTAAAGTCGTATAAAAGTGAAATCTATATTCGCTTAAGATGACTCTAGTTTATATATCATGTCAACAATAAATTTCATACATTTTCAACTTATATAAATTTGTGTTTAAAGATCATACAGTCGAATGCGAATGCTAAGAAATATCATAGAATGTACTTTTACACAGATAAATTCATAGTACTGTCTATACAGATATGTATGAAGCTTTGTTCACTATGCTTTAAATTATGGCTGTAAAATAGCAACTACTCATAAGTAACATGGTTGATTATATAAATTTAACGTTACTAATTCGAAATTACTAATAATATTTATTTTCCCATGCAATGCTAATTTTCATGCATTTACTTTGATTTTCAGTCATTCCTCCGTGGTTGAACTATACGGTAGGCACAGAAAAGTGTTTTTGAAGTCCCTTAATAGTTCCTGAGATATTTACTTTTCGAAACATTCGTTTTGTTAGAATAGATTTATGATGAATGTAAACTCTATGAATGATGGGAAAATTCTATATCATAACTGAAATATTGTTGACGCGTAATTCACATGTTGAACATCATATTCATAGTTCTAATGTGCTAGACATAACGATGTAATTATTTGGTTTAGAATATTCTTAAATGACGTTATACTAGTAAACATGTAGAAATAATTTTAGTGTTTTTTATAAGTCTGCTGTTTGAACTCTCGTTGCCGTTATCTCAAAGGCTTCCTATAACCCTGAACTACTTCTACATTTCCACCCGAACAATAGAGAAAAGACATGCTATGCAAGCTAAAGTTTTACTCCAAGAACAATGATGTTCAGAAAACTGGGTGCCTTTGTGATGTTTTATAGGATCTGGATCTTCCAAAAATACTTAATATGGTGACAGCATAAGCAGATATCTAATCAAAACAGAACAAAACTCTTCATTTTTTTAATATTTCCCTAAGGTGTCTGTTCGATGCTGACTGGGTAAAACGTTTTTATCCCTTCTCCGAACCTCTGAAGTTATTTTTCGAGCGATATTTACGAACTCCCATTAGCTTCGTTTACATCAGTATGAACTATGACATGTATGACATAGTCACTCACAATGAAATGCTAATCAATGTCAAACTTAACCAACAGTTGTTTAATGGTACCACCCGGTTATCACATTAGCAAAAAGCAACAAGCAAATTATTTCATTTGTATTTCGATTGAGTATTTCATACGTACCTCTTTCATGAAACCAATATTTGTTATGACTGAAGTTTGCAACCCCTAATATAGCAAAATAATTTAGATCGAATATGTTATCATCAACCCATAAAATAGTTTAGTTTCCATTCCTCTAGGTAATACTATTTTCTTTGGAGAATCAAAATAACCACGCCTTATTTGATTAGTGGAAAGACTGAAAGGATTGATTTAGCTGACTCGAAATTCACTTTTTGAAATTCTGATCTCAAAACTAGTGGTTCAAATATCGATTAGTCGTCAATCTTCAACGTTTTGAGATCCGTGTCTATAATATTGTTCTCACAGTGTGAAAACACTTAACGCGGAAACTATTTTTATTTTAATGGAAACTGTAAAATGTATTTTTTTACAAGCGTGAACTCTACGCTTCGTAGTTTATGAGCAGTACTGCTTGACAAGAAACGTTCATATCAATTTGAAAATGACATGATACAGGTGTACAATAATGTACAAATAGTTTAGCTTTTTGTACATATCAGGCATTAATTGAATTCATGAACCGATCAATGTTAGATCACCGTCGAAAAGTGCTGAGGAGTCTGATGTTAGGATGAAACGACCGTTCAGTGCTTCCACGTTTCCAGTGGTGGTCTAACATTGGTCGGTTAATGAGCTCAAATAAAATTGAGCAGTCTTTACACCATCTTGGTTATTCCTTGTTCACACTTCCTCACGGAACTAGCACTTTAACAAAATAAATTTCATGTATATACGATTGCACAGCTTAATAATAAATTCGTTGAAAGGAGATCTCTTTGCTGAACCTCGTGTTTTTAATGTTTAAATGGGGATTATCTGTTAATCTCTACAAGCCTATAATGATAATGATCATGTTCTCACTAGTAACTAGCTTCGAGAGGTGGCTCTCGGAGCACTAGTAATAAGCCGTGATCAGTGGAGATCAACAATGCCATATGTGTGGCAGTCACCCCTCAAAGACAATGGAAGATGGCCGAACAATATCGTGGATTGATCGAAATTAGACATTATAACCGTTGGATGCCGGTTCAGGGGTCTAGAGGTTAACTATTTGCGCCCGAGTATATCAGTATATACATACTTGCTGAACAATATAGTACATTCAAGCTTGACGATGAATAATTGTATTTTTTATGCCCCTTAACAAATTAAACCCTAATTATAACTTCAGTTGAATTGATAAGTAAGTTATATAACTACCTGTTGAAAAGACCATATCCCCTGGCTTCTTGTGGCACATGGTAAACGCATATAGAAGTATATGAAACAGACACCAGCTCGCAATAAAGATAGTCATCCAAGACTCAGTGCTAACTAAATTCACGATTGACTAGCGAGTATAAGTTTATTTCTGATAAATGATAGCAATTCGCAGGTGATTTTGCAAGATCTGTCCTTCAGGATATTAAGTGACTTGTGAACAGTTTGGTTGTGAAATTTATGGTTTTGGATGCTGAAGGGATGAATTTTCAGACCGATAACGTCTAACGTAACTAATATTCACGTGTTTTCCTGATGACTGAGGTCACGTGAAAAAAATAAAAAGATAATCATCTTGCGGACGTCTAACAATACCATATTTGATTCATTCCACTTTCTTAATTAACCGATTCTTAACAGCGTTCTCAAAAGTACAGACTATTCAGTTTCGTCAACATAAATACACAATAATTCGTGGATTCACCAAGTCCCATTTTTTGATTGACTCAGGGGCTGCATCTGATTCAAATACGATTTTAAACCTTTTGATATCCTTATTCATACAGAGCAACTGAAAATGTATAAATATAGTCGTTTCAGAAATATATTGCATGAAGTTAAATGAACACAATAAATAGACAATCTGACACTACTTCGTTTATCATATTCATCATTTCATACACGAACTACTGTTCAAAGCTATGAATGAAATTAAAAAGCATGACTACACTAAAACATGAAGCTTCTGTTGCTATCCACATCACATACCATCAGCTAGGTTGTGGGAACATTAAATTCACTGGAAATATTAGATCTTGTGACAATCCACATTGTAAATATCCGATTCATCTCCATTCACACCACATCACATTCACTATCTAGTTAAGTACTTCCTTCAAAGTTTACGTTACAGACCATCAGACACCTACAACAACTACATCATGATAACCAGTCGTTGGTGTACAATCCACATCATCAATTAACTCAACTGAATATCCTCGATCTTAGTATCAGTCAGTGATGAACACAAGATAGATTGGCTGCATGAATTTAATCTTCTATATATTGGTTCCAACTCATCCGAGCCACTGGCAGCAAGAAGTCTGGTGTGAGCGAAACAATCTGCGAGGATGATGGGATGCCAATCACTAACATCCATCGATGTCTTGGATGATGGGCAGAATCCTTCGGAGGGCAGTTCAACTGGCCTGCTGCTCCGGCAACATCGGTCAGACTGTCCTGCCCTCCATGGCCGGTGACGACTGATCCACCAAATGAGGCGGAAGTCCGCAAGGAACTCCAACTCTTGAAGCGTTACAAATCACCTGGCCCAGATGACTTACCTCCGGCTCTTTTTAAAGATGGTGGTGACTTTTTGACTAAGGAATTGACGACGTTGTTTACAAAGGTTTGGGAGCTAGAGAGTGTACCAACGTCATGGAATGAGTCGATAGTTGTCCCTATCTTTAAAAAGGGTTCACGTCGTTCCTGTAACAACTATCGGGGGATAAGTCTACTTCCGATTGCGTCCAAGCTATTGGCTTCCGTCATTCTTCGTAGGTTGTTCAAAACCCGAGAATGATTGACTCGCGAGGAGCAGGCTGGGTTTCGTTCTGGTCGAGGATGTATTGATCATATCTTCACCCTCCGCCAAATGTTAGAACACCGCCATACTTATCAAAGGCCAACAATCGTAGTGTTTCTTGACGTCAGGGCTGACTTCGATTCGTTGGACAGGACTGTTCTCTGGGATTGTCTATTGAAGAAGGGTGTGCCTGAGAAGTTTATTAACATCCTAAAAGCCCTATATAAAAACACCTCAGGTAGAGTGAGGGCATACAACCACCTCTCTCCATTGTTCCATTCGAGCAGTGGGGTTAGGCAGGGTTGCCCAATCTCACCATTCCTCTTCAACTTTGCCATCGATGACATTCTGGAAACAGCTCTGATGAATGTAAGTAATGGTGGTGTGGATCTGTTGCCTGGAGAAAGACTTCTCGACCTTGAGTATGCGGACGATATTGTCTTACTGTGAGATAATGCCCAAGGCATGCAATCCGCACTTAATCAGTTGGCAATCAGTGTCCGTAGGTATGGTATGTGCTTTGCACCTTCGAAGTGCAAAGTACTTCTACAAGACTGGCAGGATTCTAATCCTGTACTCACCCTGGATGATGAGCAGATAGAAGTAGTTGAGAAGTTCGTGTATCTGGGTAGCTGCATAAGTGCTGGTGGGGGTGTGAGTGATGAGATCAATGCACGAATAGTGAAAGCCAGAGCGGCTTATGCCAATCTGGGCCACCTTTGGCGCCTTCGTGATGTTAGTCTGGCTGTAAAAGGTCGGATCTACAACGCGTCGGTGAGAGCAGTTTTGCTCTATGCTTGTGTAACCTGGTCTCTCCGAGTTGAGGACGTCAGACGACTCTCTGTGTTCGATCATCGCTGTCTCCGAAGGATTGCTGACATTCAGTGGCAACACCATGTCAGTAATGCAGAGGTTCGGCATCGTGTGTTCGGGCACAGAGATGATAATTCAATTGGTGTCACCATCTTGAAACACCGACTTCGGCGGCTTGGACATGTTCCACGAATGTCGTCCCAGAGAATTCCACGTCGTGCATTATTTGCCGACTCTGGGACTGGTTGAAGAAAGCGGAGAGGTGGTCAATGCATGACATGGTGTCGTGGCATGAAGGAAAGTTGCAAAGGACTGGCTTCTGTCGGTCCTTCACGACTCTCTGGTTGGGGTCCGAGAGATGGTGCAACACATTGGCTAGAGACGTTATCAGATATGGCTCAGAATAGAAGCCAGTGGCGATCCTGCTGGCTTCTTTTACTTTCTTCATGTAAAGTAGTTGTATCTTCCTTAACTGAAAGATTTCTTCTGGTTGCATCTTTCCGTTTCCACCATTATTATTATTATTATTACACCACCTTACACTAATCTGTTCGTTATAGTTCTTTCTCTACGCTTCTCACTTTTTTTCCTTCTCCTCTTCAAATTCCCACTGTTATGTGTGGCGCATATATATTTGGTGCCCTCTTGTACCAATATTTATGTGTTCAAATAAATAAATAATAAATAAATAAATCTATATATTCGTGACAAATGTATTTGTGAGAAAAAATTAACAAAGAAACGTACTCATTGACCAATTTGATACAAGAGTATATATCACAACATATTTGCAAATCAACATTATTTCATATATTTTTCTTGTAACGTGCGATATGTTCCAATGTGATGACCGCATTCAGGACATTTGTGATCAACATCTTTACATGCTTTTACACAAAATGGAATGAGACAACAGCCACAGAAGCACCTTAAATACACAAAATGAAAGATAATCAGTTTAGCTATTAATTGAATGTTAACTGAACATGTTAATTTGAAAACTATTCACTTCGTAAACTGATATAACTTGCTTGGAGAAAATCATTTATCATCCATTGAGCATTATTATTATTATTATTATTATTATTATTATTATTATTAATTATAGCACGTTGAAGTTTTATGTTACATTTTCTTTTAATACTATACCAATAAACTAAATTATTTTTTGATTTTATTATCAGTGCGAAGTTCAACAGTAGCCAATCTTATTAAACTTGAAGCCAAGTTTAAACAGAATAATTTATCATTCTATAGCTTAGTGGTTAGAAATTATTTTCTAAGTTGATAGTGATTACCTTTTGAACTATTAATGATCAGTTATTTTTACAGTAAAGTTCATCCATTTTATTATAATATTAACATTTGTCATCTCAATACAAACAGAATTTTGATTCGAACATTCGAACAATCAAGAGTGAAGATTTTTCCTAATTTTCATAAATTAAACAGTATTGCTATAACTTTTTATAGGTAATCAATACCAAGGTTGAACTTGATAGTTTCTATAATGAATATTTTTGTTATATCCCAATGAGTTGAAAATTTGTATTTCTGACGTTTCGTGACTTAATGTAAGCCACTTCTTCAGAGTAAATAAATAACCGAATTAAATTAACACAAGTTTAAATAGTACAAAAGAAAAAAACTATATATATATATATATATATATATATATATATATATATATATATATATATATATACAAAACCGTATTGAACACAGAAATTATGGGTAAATTGTATACTTTTATTTACTAACAGTTAATATTGAAATCTTAATTGCATGTTAACCTAATTTTGAACTTGTCAGACTCTGAAATTTTCACTGGGAATTTAACTAACTATCTATTTAGTTTTCAAAATTCGATGCACTATTCGATAGGCTATTAAATTATGACACCCATATCTTGGGAAATAAATTATTCTTTTACCCACTACTGAATAGTAGTATAATATAGTGAAAATCAATATCAAAATAGAAGTATCCTAAAAAGGTTTCAGTATATTAATCAAAACAAAATGATCTGGAAATTAATACAAATTTTAAAGATTCAAATACCTATACTTAAATGATGATTATAATCAATTTATCAATCTTGGATGAAAGTAACTACTAATGATTAACATTGAATATCCTAAATCTCAATTTACAGTTGCTGGATTATTCCACTATTCAATTTCGCTGAAATCTACTCCATCATCAATACTAATTTTCATAGCATTATGCACTCCATATTACTTAAACTTATATCGAACATAAATGACTGAAGGAAGGTGGAGTAAGTATCATTACCAAAGTTTGATTTGATAATTTCGAATAAATTGAGCATTGGGTTGATTGTTATAAATAAAAATAATATATTTGTAATATCCCAATGAGTAGAAAATTAGATTTTCTGACGTTTCGTGACTTAGTGTAAGTCACTTCTTCAGAGAATAAATAACCAAATTAAAATTAATCCAAGTTTAATTAGTACTAATTAAACTTGGATTAATTTTAATTTGGTTATTTATTCTCTGAAGAAGTGACTTACACCAAGTCACGAAACGTCAGAAAATCTAATTTTCTACTCATTGGGATATTACAAATATATTATTTTTATTTATATTCGTTTGGAGGTTTACTGTTAACTATCAGTGACCTTGGGCTATTATACAATATTCAGATGATTGTCAAAAATGGTAAGAGATCGCATTCTAGACATGCCTAATTTATAAATTATAAATTAGTAACAACTTTGGAATATTTTTGTAACATGGTATTGTTAACTGACTTTGAGTAATATACTGTCAATTTTAAAAGCGATTAACCATTAAAAGTAATTCGAATTTCGGTTCATATAAACCAAATCATAACACAATACATTACTTACGTCTATTTAATGACTTGACCAATTTAATTATACTTAGACAGTCAAGTAGTGTATAGTTAAACTCCTCAGAATATTTGACTCTTGGGTTGACATAACAACAACTACACGACACATACATTTACATACTAATACATTTTAGCATAATTAATCATTAAACTTTGTATTGATCATGAATTAAATATTAGAATTAAAATTTCAATGAAACATACAATATTAGGAAATGATTATCCGTTTTGAAGTTATTACTGGTTAATAATCACTTTCAAAATAATAAACATTTTGTTTATATATCAAGAAATAACTCTTTTTTAAACAAGTGAATATCAAATCAAACACTGTTGTTAACTTACCCAACTATGCATAAACCTGTACAAGCTGCATAAGTTAGCATACCATTACGATATTTAATCTTTGTTACAATTTCTTGATGACAGTTGGGACATTTCAAAGTTATTGGATGGTCTTGTAAAGGAATTATAGTTACTGGTTGACTTGTAACTACTGGTGTTTCTTTATTCTGGTCAGTTTTGCCTGATAACACTAGGATAAATATCAGTAAAACAATTTTTTTCAATAATCACAATAAAAGATTAAACATATTTAGCAGACTATTATTATTGAACGAACTTTTAAATATTTTGCTTTATACCAAGTGACTGGTAACAAACGATAAGAAATGCCAAATTTAGCTTTCTTGTTAGTCAGCACATTTCGACTTGTATCTATAATTTTAAGAGAACTAATACATACCTCAATTAAACATATTACCACTAGACTATTGTACAGCTTTCCAACTTCAATCAGGTTGCTGATTATCTCAATTATGATATCACAAAAATTCTGTTATACAATATAAGATGAATGGCGAAATATGTTGCAAATGACCTAATACTGTTTTCATTGTGGTGATTATTCATTTTACAACCACTCAGTCAATACAATAAATAAAGTAATATCCTCTTTTTGATAGCAAACCTTTTAGGGTAAATTACAGAAATTTACCATTTATTTATTGATTAATAATTATAGTGATAAATAAAATGCTTTGTCAGTTAGTCATTGAAGAATGTGAACATTTCAATCAAAAATCTATCAACCTCTACACTTACGATAAAAAAATGGATTGGTAAAATTAAAACTCTCTGATCCATATACTTGCTTATACAGAAATAGTTCAAATAAGTTATAGCAACTCACGTGCAATTGAGTTTGTTCTCATTTAATTCAGTTAAGCCCTTTTGTTAATTTATTTAGCGGACAAAGTCATCCGTACTATAACAACTTATTGTACCTTTATTATTGTTGTGCTTGTATGAAATATGTATGCTTGAACATTGCTTACCGCCTACGCATATATTCATTCTGCTAGCTTTATTATTAACTGCTTTATTGATTCGATGATCCATTCATTTCCCTAAATATATACATGTACATTTACACTCTAAACTCTCGGTTCGCTGACTCATTCATTCTCCTCACTGCTTTGTGACCTAAGTTATCTGCTAATAAAACTGTAGTCGCTGCTTCTCTTTGCCTTCTGATTTCAAACACCGTTGAGGATTATACGATAACGGTTACGAGGGTGATTGGTTAACGAAGCACAGCCACCACAAAGTTATTCAATAACCCTGTATCCCGATATAACTAATAATTGGCCATTTGACAATAAGATTACTCTTACCTGATTGACTATATCTATTTATCTTTGAGAACGATATTTACAATCATTCTATTCACAAATGTGATAAATAAGAGAAAATCCCTGAGGTGATATAAATATTACTCATAACTATATGTAAAAGTAAATAACACAAAACAGAATAATGATAACAAATAGGATGATAAATATCTCGTTTTTTGTAATAAGTAAACAATCGAAATCAGACAATGATTTACATAATCGTATTCAAGTAATCTTATGAATAGTTCAATCCCATCAGTGAATTTTTAATAATTTCTTAAATCCTCGATGTATTGGTTAAATCAAATAGTGTAGCTCATTTACTAGGAATACGTTTATGTATTCAATTTTAACCAATACTGCTCATGTGAACGATAGTGAAACTACTCATCAACACAAATTGAAAATAATGAACTAGGTATGAACCTAAAACCTAAAGAATGGAAGCTGATAGATTTAACCTCCACGGTAGTAATGTTAGTCACTCTCTAGGAAGTACATTTCATGTATAAAAATAAAATGATTTCATGTTGAAATATACTAATGAGAATGAGAAAAATAAGGAATTTAAATTTCCTGCTATTTAATTTATATAATACACTTGAAAGTTGCTCAGAAATAACGGGATTTATTTAAAACTCTTAGTTTTAATCTTTTGTAAGCTGAACTGGATACAAATAGAATTATTAATTAATAGGATATGTACACTAAATTAAATCAATTTTTATAGATTACCGTTAATAGTAATCTCCATTTTGATAACCTGATTCATCTGTAATTCAGTTTTGGTTGACAAAGCAATATAAGAACATTTTGTCACTCTTTTACAAAATTAAGTTATTTAAAGTATCAAACGTTAATGAGTCAATCAGACAATAGTACACAAATGCTTCATTATACGTATTAACATCCGATAGATTACATCCCTGTAAGGTTATGGAATACTGGAAGATTTTTTATTGAAGATTTTCGGGTTCTGATCAATAAGATATTAGTTACTGAAATGGTTAATACACGAGTTCATCTCTTTAGAAGTTAATTTTCTTTGGGGCCAGTAACACCACTATAATTAAAATATGATCTTCAGATCATAGAATAGCAGATCTCGTCTGGTTCCTAGGGTCATAATAAAAGACCCGAATTTCACTAAACCCTCTAATGCCCAAGTGTCTCGTGATTTCATAATACTTTATGGTAATAAATAATTCCTATGGAGGTCATTGTGTATTCATTTCAAATTGATGATGCCATTATCTTAAAACTGCTGCTCCGAACTCATTGTACCAAACATCTACGTAGATTTATTGTTGCTACAATCATTCGAATAAACTGTATTTGTTCTAAATACATGTACATAGACTATTTTTGGTAAAATATCTGTAAGCTTCTAAGAAAACATAGTCACATTTATCTGCATGGGGTTGTGGAGATTATTATCTTTTTGATTGAGATCATGAACTGATTGATCTTAGACCGCTATTGAAAACCTGAAAACATTGGACGGCCGTTTTTTCCTATTGTGGGACCCCTCAGCGGTCCGCATCCATGATCCCACTCGCATGATTCAAACCCAGAGCCTCGGTCTCGATCACATTTAACCATATTTCGTTTAACCTCAATTCTTTTGTTTATATAAAGCTATTTTGATTTTATTTCGGAAAACAAATTATTTGTAATTACCACCATTAAAAACCAAAATTTGATAGGAATGTCTTTTTCAGAAATATCACAAAAGAAGTACATTCAATTAGGTGGATTCACTTACTAGGTTCTTGCTGTAAACCCATATTTGTTAAATTTCAGCACGAATGATTAGTTTTCTGTGAGCTCACTTGGTAGGTTTTCCTCACAAAATTCTTAATATCAGTCGGATAGTTTTGCAATGTGAAATAAAAATTAAAATGTAATCATTTTATTCTCATGTAATTTCATCTATTTATTAAATATAATAGTAAGAAACTCAATAACTTATTTTTAGATCATACTATCTGTATAATTGGTTGGTTCAATATCACTTCTGGCCTATAGTCAATGGAATAAGTGAAAGTGAATAAAAACCGGTTGTTTGCTAGACCAATCATAATAACGGTTAGTTAACATGACTAATAATTTATTGTCCACAATAATAAAATAATAATAATAATAATAATAATAATAATAATAATAATAATAATAATAATAATAATAATAATAGTAATAATAATAATAATAATAAGATAACGATATTCACAGGCGCCATCAGAAGAAGCTTATCTCGCCCATTACTTATTTGTCAAGCAAATTGGCCTCAATCAATTATTGTTAATCGAAATATATGATAAAAATAAAAACTACTCATTAAAAGAAGTAAATTAACAAACTGTTTTACCATAGAAAAAATATTTGAGTTTTTGAGTAATTAATTTCACTATTTAGTTTTATTTTGAAACGTTCACTCGAGACATTTCATTGAATATCATATCTTATTTATCCATAATGGACGATTCAGTCTACTGGTTTATTTATTGTTACTTTTAAGGAAATTGAATACAAGTTCGAAACAAGTTCATTTTCAATGATAGTGTATGGATGAGACGAAATGACGAAGTGATTTTCCTTCAGCACTGATAAGAAAAAAAAAGGAAAACAGCTAAACAGTTTAAACTATTTTCAACTGTAAGACTTTAGGACTCGTTCTAATCACATCTAATTTACTACTTCAGGTAACAGCTTGGAACAAACATGACTTTAATGATGATACTTATGGATAGCCTAAATGAGTGATATTAAACCGAATTTGTGCAAAATATCATCTAAAGGGTTCTACATATACCTGGTTGATGAATTCGAATAGGTAGGGACTTTAAAGTATGGGCTCTTCTCCCGTTTCTTGGGTTAACATTTGTGCTATATTTTATTATGTAAGATGACTTTAGGAAACTTTACGATTATTAATACACTTTCAGTCTACAAAGTGAATGAAAACCAACTTCTTTGATTATAACAGTAATCCATTAATAAATGGATAGTACTAAGTTTCTAAAAGATGAGGTATGGTACAAGTTGTAAATCGTTGGAAAAAATACGTTATTATTGTAAAACGTTTTTCATTTCCATCGTTGCTACTCTGAAAAGACTCAATCATCTTTTATCGGCAAATAAGTTCTATGGACGGGTAAATTATCAACAATGTACATCTGCAATCCTACACAGTATTAAATCTATGACCTTCAAGTTTTGCAGAGAACCCACTATGTAAATTGAATGGTCTAACTTCTATCAATTAATGTTTTAAGGTGACCATTATTCAGTGACATCACTGAATCTTCATTTCTTTCCCACCTTGTTCATTGACATGGAGGGCTTAAACCCTTGGAAAATGTTATGTCTGTCACTGTCACGTCTGAAGAATACTTAACTAACCTGGTATTGAAACCCCTAATCCGACGGTGCGTAGTGAAAGGATAAACACTGATGATATTAGATTTCCTTGACCCCAGAAATAAGTTGGGTTAACACATGAATGCACTTATTTATATATGGATTTTACTCAAACCTGTTGATTAGTCGACAAACATCACACATAAGGGCAACGCACAGAATTACTACAAAAACCTGAGTTGCAAATTTTACCTTGAATTAATGCAAAGAATATTATCTTGAATAAACATCATACTGAAGTAAATCAATGTTATACTGAACGAAAATATTGTATTGTTTATAAGTATTGTTTATAACTGATATATGCTAAAGACACACATTAAATGTTAATTCATTAGGCTATAGTCACTAGGATAAAAAAACCTGGGAAACCAGTTCAAGTGAATGTAATACACTTCAGTCTACTGCCTTTTACATTCTGATCATAATTTATTACGTTTAGCTTATGTTCAAAACACGTAAATATGAGTTACTAATCATTTTCTTGATAAATTATTATTCCCTAATTGTCACCAATCAAATCGTATCTCCATCTTATATTTTTCATGGTATATACCACATTTGTTAACCTCATAATACGCTAAATTTGTTGCAAAAATCCCATTTTTATCCATTAAACTGTTCTACTGCTCTCATTTTAAAATTTTTTTCAAAAGTGGTTGAGTTACTTATGCTATCTGCAAATAAGGAGAACTTCTGTGCGGACAACCTATAACGGAATAAATATTAGCAGATTAGATTAACACTTTATCTATCAGTTTCATTTATAAAAACTATTCATTTATTGTTATTCTCATTTTCTGTTATCTAATATTTAAATAAATTCTGGTGTATCATTTATCATAACATGAATATATCTAATTGAAATTTCATCTCTACAGGTAAAAGATTGAATTTTACAGTCTGTCATAGTCAGAAGGATTTATAATACTCAGAAGCGTATCAGAATTACATGTAACTCACCAATCAAATCCTTAACATAATTTATCCATATGGAGCATCAACTTAATCTTACTTAATCCTTATTTTTTTTATCTCGGTCATTATCTTTTTACTATTAACTTCACTCAGTTATTTTTATTATTTAACATTATTACAATTAACATAACAATGCAATGTTAAACTGAGATTACATTTCATTCTTTTTTTCGTCTATATTTTATGATTACCGTGTGTAGACATCTATTTACAGTCTTACATATTGCTTCCAAGAATAAACCATTCATAGATCGGATATCAACTTATTCAGAGGTAAATGTTATAATTTCTATTCATTTTTATTAGTTGTCTAATTTAATTTGTTCGTAAAATTTAATTCAAATACTAAGATAGAATGACGTACTTCTTCACTTTTCCATGCAATATTTCCTTTTGTAAACTATTTAAAAGAAAGGATTAATAAATACACTGATATTATACGATGAACGCTAGTAACTATTTGAACTGTCTTACTATTTCTCTCTTTTTCTCAGTCTTGTATTATCTCAATGAGCTTTTACTAAACTAAAAAGCTATAAAAGTCAAACGGCATCATATTCGTCTATGGTCAATATATCATCTTTAAGTTTTTGTTCATACGTGAAATGTGCTCTCATTTTCTTTTATTCTCTTCATCTTTAGTATAGTTTTGTAAACTGAAATAAGTAATTTAAAGTATACAACGAATATAAATCAAAACTTATTGGAAAACTTACTCTCTCTCTCTCTCTTGTTGTTATTGTATTTTGAATAATTGTACGACTGTATTATTCAAATGCAAGTCATTGTGCAATTATTGTCAATTGTCATTCAACTTTTTTTTTAAATGAAGATCGTGAACTATTAATTAATATGTTACTAGTTGTTTTCAATTCATACCTGACTAACAAATTTACTGACTGACTAGTTGATTGAATAAAGAAAACATTGTTTTCTTTTAACATGTCTATTTTATAATCAATATCAGGAATATTAAACAGTTTAATGTATTTATCAAACAAAAACAATAATCTGTTAAAACTTGATCAATGAACTAGGCTGAAATTAAAAACGTGTGTAAACATGCCTTTTTAAAGGTCAAGTTAAATAAACTTGGATTCAAATAAAAACCTGTAATCATTGTCATACAAATAGTTTCTTAATGCACTTTGTATGAATGTCAAATACAAAAACCATATAATTGGTGACAAATAGAGATTTTGTTTAAATTAAACGTTGTTGTGCATGCAATGACAAAGGTTTATTAGTCAATACCTGTTAATAATCCATTTGAATTAATAATCAAACAAATATGTAATTTTGTTATGTCTTGTCCATTTTATTATTTTTCTTTTTACTGTAATTGTAAGTACTTGTTACACAACTTTGTTATGAAGACGATTTTTTTTAAATTTAGTTTAATTATTCAGAAAAATGCTTCTTTACAAATAATGCATGAGATTTCATTTAGAGATATATCAGTTCCTCTATTAGCAACAACCAACTGTGGGAAAGAACAAACCAGATCCTAGAGGAGGAAGAAATTAGGAAGAAGCGCTGGAAGTGGATAGGACACACATTGAGGAAAGCACCGAAATGCGTCACAAGACAAGCCCTCACATGGAATCCTCAAGGCCAAAAGAAATGAGGAAGACCAAAGAACACATTACGCCGGGAAATGGAGATAGACATGAGAAAAATGAACAAGAATTGGATGGAATTAGAAAGGAAGGCTCAGAATAGAGTGGGTTGGAGAATGCTGGTCGGCGGCCTATGCTCCATTAGGAGTAACAGGCATAAGTAAGTAATGAAGGTAGTTCAATAAATTATATTGTCTATTTAGTCAATATATATGTATAGATTACATAACATCAATAAGTATTCAGACTAGTGTGAGTCAGTAATTATGTTTTAAATAATTTTGTAAATTAATAATATATTCCTGTTTTATATTCGTACATGCTTTCTTCCGATAAGTCAGTGCTTTAAAAATGGAATATTTATTCTAATTTTTTTTTTAGTTTCTTATCAAGACCACTTATTTGTCCATGTTGCAAATGTGAAGACAAGGGTTGGCTATGCAAGGACGGCATTCGTACAGTTAAAGAAAATATGGAACTCAAAATAACTGTCAACCAGTGTTAAAGTCACAATCTTCAATACGAATGTCAAGACAGTTCTACTGTACGGAGCTGAAACTTGGAGAACTACAACAACCACCATCAAAGATGTACAAGTATTTACATATAATTGTCTATTCAAGATACTCATTATCCGTTGACCTGATGTCATCATCAACAACCTACTGTGGGACAGAACAAACCAGCATCCAGCTGAAGAGGAAATTAGGAAAGATGACTGAAATGGATAGGACATACGTTGCGCAAATCACCAAACTGCATGACGAGGCAAGCCCCAACTTGAAATCGTGAGGGGGAACGGAAAGGAGGAAGGCCAAAGAACACACTGTGTCGATAATCGGAAGTGGACATCAAAAGGATAAATAGCAACTGGAGACAACTGGAAAGGATTGCCCAGGACAGGGTTTGATGGAGAATGCTGGTGAGCGGTCTATGCTCCTTCACGAGGAGTAACAGGCGTAATGAGGTATGTAATTAATTCGATTGACAGATTTCAACATAGGATGAGAAAGATATAAATTATTGTGAAACTCCATAAGAAATGTTAGTGTGACTTTGCAGACTTTCTTTTTAAATAATTCCACGTATTTTTAAAGCAGCCTTCTGTCTGTAATCCCATTAAAATAATAACTATAATGTCCATTAGGTGACATCAAAAATACTAAGCTAGACAAATAATGAAAACTAGGCAGCATTAGACATTTGTTTCGTCCAATTATTGTCTTCGTTGATTAATACAGATAAACTCTGTTGGTCATGTCTTCTTACCAGGACTTGAAAAATTATCTCTTGAAATTAGTCACTAGTAAGCAGAGGAAAACTATTAGCGTTTTTCATGAAACCATTAGGTTCTAAATTTTAACTCACTTCAAAAAGAAGTAAGCTGTTAGAACTTTTCCGGAATCGACTAAAAGCCTGATTTTTTAAACAGGTCAACAATTATTGTCTAAAAGACGGAAACCCACATCAAACTGTCCAGTTCAAAGAACGAAAGACCTCCAGAAAAAATTATTGATACATTTTATAATGGTCCAGAATGTCACTTCATCATTAATATATTTTTTTTCAAAAAGATAAAATAAATTCTTTACTAATCTAACCAGGTTTGTTGTTATTTAACATTTTCTTTCCACCTTAGTTACGCCTGTTACTCCTCGTGAAGGAGCATAGACCGCTCACCAGCATTCTCCATCAAACCCTGTCCTGGGCAATCCTTTCCAGTTGTCTCCAGTTGCTATTTATCCTTTTGATGTCCACTTCCGATTATCGACACAGTGTGTTCTTTGGCCTTCCTCCTTTCCGTTCCCCCTCACGATTTCAAGTTGGGGCTTGCCTCGTCATGCAGTTTGGTGATTTGCGCAACGTATGTCCTATCCATTTCAGTCATCTTTCCTAATTTCCTCTTCAGCTGGATGCTGGTTTGTTCTGTCCCACAGTAGGTTGTTGATGATGACATCAGGTCAACGGATAATGAGTATCTTGAATAGACAATTATATGTAAATACTTGTACATCTTTGATGGTGGTTGTTGTAGTTCTCCAAGTTTCAGCTCCGTACAGTAGAACTGTCTTGACATTCGTATTGAAGATTGTGACTTTAACACTGGTTGACAGTTATTTTGAGTTCCATATGTTCTCCAATTGTAGGAATGCGACCCTTGCTTTGCCAATCCTCGCCTTTACATCTGCGCCTGATTCTCCTTGTTCATCGATGATGCTTCCCAGGTATGTGAAGGATTCTCCATCTTCCAGAGTTTCGCCATCAAGAGCGATTGGATTGATGTTGTCCGTGCTGTATCTGAGGACCTTGGTTTTACGCTGGTGAATGTTGAGGCCTACTGATACAGAGATTGCTGCTACACTGCTTGTCGTGACCTGCATTTGTTGGTGTGTATGCAATTGGAGTGCTAGGTAATCTCCGCAGTCCAGTTCGTCGAATTGGTTCTGAGATGTCCATTGTATTTCATGTTTTCCCTCAGATGTCGAGGTCTTCATAATCCAGTCGACCACCAGAAGAAAGGAAGGATAAGAGTAGACAGTCTTGTCTGACTCCGCTCCTTACTTACAATGCATCTGTCAGCTGTCCTCCATGCACGACCTCGCACTGTAGACCGTCGTATGAGTTCCGGATAATGTTGACAATCTTCTCAGGAACTCACTCCATAGTGTCGAAGAAGTTTCCATAATGTTCTCCTATCTACACTGTCAAGCGCCTTTTCATAATCAATGAAGTTGATGTACAGTGACGAGTTCCACTCAACTGAGTGTTCGACGATGATCCGTAGTGTCGCAATTTGGTCTGTGCACGAACGATCCTTACGGAATCTAGCCTGTTGATCTCGAAGTTGGACGTCTACTGCATCTTTCATCCGGTTCAGCAACACTCTGTTAAAGACTTTTCTTGGTACTGACAGTAATGCGATGCCTCTGTAGTTTTCACATTTGCTCAGATCTCCTTTCTTTGGAATGTTAATGAGGTGTTCTTCTTTCCAGTCCGTCGGCACTTGATTCTCCTGCCAAATCTTCTTGAATATCAGGTGGAGCATGTTTGTAGTTACTTCGATGTCTGACTTCAGTGCTTCAGCTTGTATATTGTCAGGTCCTGTTGCTTTCTCGTTCCTGATTTGTCTGATGACCATCCTGATACCTACGATCGTTGATGGAGTGACATCTATAGGAAGGTCTGTGTGTGCTGCTCCGATGTCCGGTGGTTTCATTGAAGCCGGCCCATTCAATAGTTCTTCAAAGTACTCTATCCATCTGTTCCTCTGTTCTTGAATACCAGTGGTTGGCCTGCGGTTTTTGTCTTTTACCGGTCTCTCTATATTATTATATTTGCCCGCTAGTTTCTTCGTTGTATCGTTAAGCTGTTTCATATTTCCTTCTCTTGCAGCCTCTTCCATCATCGTTGCTAGTTCTTCCACGTATTTCCGCTTGTCGGCTTTATTGCTCTTCTTCACTTGCTTCTTTACTTCTATGTACTCAGTTTGTGCTTGAATATTCTCTGCTCGTGTTCGGCTGTTGTTAATTGCTGTCTTCTTGTTCTTCCTTTCTTTGATCTTGTCCAGTGTTTCTATAGAATTCCATTCTTTATGATGATGCTTGTTGAGGCCAAGAACATCCTGACACGTTGGAGTTAATGCTTCATTGATACCTTTCCAGTTGTCCTCCATAGTAGTTTCTTCTTCCTTCAGTAGATCCTGAAAGGTTTTGAACCTGTTGTTGAGAGTTATTTTGAATTGGTTGAGTTTGTTAGTATTTCGAAGGAAGGCCGTATTGAACCTTTGTATTGCTGTTTGTCCAGTTGTCCAGTTCTTCTTTAGCTTCAGATTCATCTTGGCCACAACTGGTTAGTGATCCGAAGCTGTGCCAGCTCCTCTCCTGATTCTCACATCTTCCATTGTCCCTCGGAATTTCTATTGATGCAAATATGATCTATGTGGTTCTCTGTGGTGTGGTCCGGTCAGATTCATGTAGCTTTGTGCATATGTTAGTGTAGAGATATTGTGCCGCCTATAAACAATTTGTCGAATACACATAGATTTGTGAATCTTCCCCATTTTCATTTCTCTCTCCCAGTCCATGTCGTCCCATGATATCTCCATATCCGGTGTTGTCTATTCCGACTTTGGTGTTTAGATCTCCCATCAGAATGGTGAGGTCGTTTCTTGAGCACTTCACTATGATTGGTTGCAGCCCCTCATAGAGTTGATCTTTAATGTCGTCGTTGCTATCATTGGTGGGTGCATAACATTGGATAATATTCATTAAGATCCTCTCCTTCTTTGTTTTGAATGATGCTTTGATGATTCTGGGTCCGTGAGATTGTCATCGTATAAGTGCTTTTCGTGATAGTTTGGACAGCATTAGAGCAACTTCCCGAGTGTGTGTGGAGCATTTTTTCTTCTTGGTGATCGGAGTATAGCAGCATCTTTCCCGTATCTGTCCTTTGCTATCCAGCTTGTGTCCGATGGTTTTCGCTGATTCCCAGTACTGCCACTTTGTATCTCTTGATTTCCGTTGCTATTTGGCTGTTCTTCCCGGTCTTCCATATTGTCCGGACGTTCCATGTACCTATAAAAATTGTTGCTCTAGTTGTTAGAATGGGCGTCGACCTCGTGACTTTCGAAAGAACTGGGCTTTCACCGTGAGTCGTCATAGTTCTTCTACATGAAGATCTTCTAACTTCCAGGGCAAAGTTAAAATGGTTTGAATTACTTTTTTTGGTAAGCGTTTTTTTAGCGATGTAGTTTCTAGGGAATGGGGTCGCCAACACCATGCCCAACCCTCCTCTTTTACCTGGGCTTGGGACCGGCAGTAACTCTAGAAGAGTGAATCAAGTAAACTCTGATAATAAAATGTTAATTGTTTACTAACTAATGTATCTTCTCTTTTCATATTCAGTTGTAATAAACAAAGTCTATAATGTAATGAGATGCAATCCTATATTTTGCGAATTCCCATTTTGACATTTGGTAAATAAAGAAGGAACGAATCGAGCGAATAAACTTCTTTCTAATTATATTATATATATATGCATAATATGTAAAAAAAGACAATATTGGACGGTGGCGTAATTTAGTGGATTGATTAAAGTTAGACATTAACACTGTTGGATGCCGGCTCAATAGTCTAAAGGTTAAGTGTTCGCGCGCGAGACTGATAGGTCCTGAGTTCGATATCTTGCGGAGCGGGGTTATTGATGCGCACTGATGAGAAGTCCCATACTAGGCTGAAACGGCTACCCAGTGCTTCCAGGTTTTCCATGGTAGTCTAAATTCAACTGACTCATGAGTTATTAAATTACTGTAATCTCCACAAAACCCGTCTCTGATCATAAAAAAAGAGAAGGTAATAACAAAATATTTTGATGAATGGTCAGTAGTATAGTAGTTATGTAAGAATCAAGAGACGAATGTTGAGAATAAGTAAAATACAAAAAATACAAAAATGGAAAAAATACGAAAATAGTTTATCAAATTTCTGCTACAAACTCGCCTATGCCGATGGCCAAGGTAGCGAGAACGGTTGTACAAACTTCTTCTAGATGCAAAGGTTAGGTTTGTGAACATGGATTGCAATGGCTTCAGCAATATGAACTTTATTCCTAAACAATATGTCAAATTTGATGGAATATATTGGATAAGCTTAAAAGCTTTGTTCAGTTCAACTTGATGATCCGTGTCCACCAAGTGAGAGAGAATAAAACTCTTAATCACTCTTACCTGTCCATTGCTCAACCACGATGGATGGTGTTTTGTTATATGATTACGAACTTGCTTTCTTAAATCCTACATTAACATATAGTGCATAGTTATTTCTAGAATATTCGCTACTGAATGATAATGGAAACTAATATCCTCAAAGTTCAGATCCAGTTAGCTTTTCATAATTACAAAAAAATATTCTACCTTGAACAATAAAATTTACAGCCGTTTTTTGTTTGTATTTTTTACAGAAATACGTTATTCATCAGACTTTGATTAGGATTAGTCATACTAATCTATATCTTTTTCTATTTAATGCTATGGTTACAAAAATATTTCAATGTAACCCTCTCTTAAATAGAGTTCAGTAAAATACATCAGAGAATATTATTCATAATTTGTAGTCATAATAATAAATTAATGATAGTAACTTACGCACTTGAATGAACTAATCAAAATAGGCAACATTAAACATGATGAGTCACTAGAGGTAAATGAATATTGTAAACAAGATTTTTAAAATAATGGATTGATCGGGAATAGTTTAGAACATAAATATCCTTTATTCATATATATATATATATATATATATATATATATATATATATATAATCACCTGAAATGAAGCTAATCAAATGTATTCCATTCGAATTTCCATACAAATACTACTGATTAAAATGAATTTGCTTAACTAAAGTGAAAATGTTAAGTATAACATTCTATTGAATCAGGTAATAATTGAAAAGAAATTTATACATTCTATTGAGAAGTAATAATGTACTACAGAAATATACATCAAGTGTATAAGTAACTAAATTATAACAAACTTCTTATTATGTTTGTTTTAACATTTGTGTATTTTGTACTACTGTAAACTTTACATTTTGTATTTCACATGGAGTATTCAATTCAATAAAATTTATTCACTTATGATTTGTAAATAAGCATTAGTTGAATGAATTGACTGGGTATAAATTTAACTAAAATTATTTGCACTATTTAAATAATCTTTATTATTCATGGTTATAACATTAATTTTAATGAATTAAAAATAATGAGAAGAAAATCATACATTTGTTTTAGTCATAAAGTTGTAGTATTAATGAACTTTTGAAAATCATATTGAGAGGGAAGTAGTTAGTCACCAGTGGTACCGAATGGTGTCATGTTGTAATGGGAGTTTATTGAAGTTGGAAATACGAATGAGGAGACTATAACTTATGGAGGAGCTTTGAGCGAACGTAACCTTGAGAATATCCACCAACTTACTAGGGCTGAATGAAGATTATAAAGCAGTTTGAAGAATAAGGGTTATGACTTACAATTGATGATTAGGGTTAGGAATTAGATTTATGATTTTTATCACGAACTGACATCAGCTAAAGTGTCAAAATGCTATTTAGAAAAGTGGGTGAATGAATTTCGAGCCAAAATCTGAGACCAGCTATCCTAAATCTGATTGGTTCGTTCATAAGTTATGGTCCCGCCATACAAATCAGTGGATTCTGGCTCAGTAATCTTTATGCGACACTGTCACCACAAGAGGTCCTGTGTTCAGCCTCGTAGGAGATCGTGGGTGGACACGATTAAGGAGTCATATACTGGGCCTAAGTGTCTACCCAATGCTTCCTCGTATTTAGGGGTTCCCTCGATTAAATGTAACTTAATCTAATCAAATTTTTACGAGGCTCTCAACCACATGCTACATTTTTGATAAAGTATTTTAGTAAAAACACTAATGACAATTATTTTGTGAAAATACGTAATCAGCATGTATAACCACACTGCCAGAATGATTATTTTGGCATAGTGCTAATGATTTAAATAAAAAGCAAATCAATGAATCGATAACACTGGAGCTAGCAGCATTTTGAATAATGAAAAATTATAGTAGGTTCACCTTAGCAAAAACTTAGTAGGAATAATTCTAGAAAACCCGAATTCAATCACATTTCTTAGAACCAGACGACTTAATGAACGCAGCAAGATTTGGGAAAACCTTTATATAATGCGCTGTTGTAAAACCTAATGTGATCAAAATGAAACCAATGACAGATTATAAGATTATTCAATATGCACCAGGTGACAACAAAATTTACTGAGAACGCAGAGTAAGTCTTGAAGCAGTGTAGTCTGAAATCACTCGCAACGCTTTCAGTGTTCATTAAATATGTTATGTCCAGAAATCAAGACCATTCATCTGCTTATCTAATCAGTGGTTACTGCAATTTAGAGAGTATTTTTCATCATAGATTTCATTTCGAGCCCTAACTTTTAATGTTTTTATAACAGAAATCGAGGTTGCGCTAAATTGATACCTTCACACTGTTCATTGATAGAAAACTCCGGGCAATAAAAGTGAAGTATTTAGTAAAAATCACACTACACTATGAATCAGCCACTCGCAAATTAACGTTGTCCACATCCTCAGCCAAACTGTTGAGTACTTTTGTTATATGCAAATTATTCATCCACACATGACTTTTTTATGCGCACTGAACATACTACTAACTATTATGAAGTACGTAAATATTTTCAAGAAACTACATGACATATTCAGAATAGGGAATAATATGAGTTCGTTGAATAAGTCCCTCGACATTTTCTTTTTATTCTTCCACTTCGCTATGGTGCCGAATTGGTTTCAATGACTTAGATACATTCACTTTTATTTACTAATTTACTTCTTTCTATACTTAATCTTTTACATTTCTACTGATACTTTAACTACTTCTAATCTGATCTTTTTCTTGACAATTTAATCCTGACGTGGCAATGAGATGTGCTAACTTAAAAATATGTACATATGTGCCAGGTTGTATACATTGTGTATGACAGGCTGACTGAGTCAACTGTCATCTTTCTATTGTGTGATTTGTGTATATGTATGTGCAACAACCAATGGTACTTACAGTAACGGAAGGCTTAAATAAGTGAGTGCTCAACCATGTAACATCACCTGAACTGGTAAGCAGAGACGAAGACTCTGTCCTACCGGTTTAAAAATAAGCATCTTCGACAACAAATGTAAGTATATCTTATGTCTTCATATAATGAATCAATGTGACAACCGTTTATTCAATTTCTGTATATAAACTATGGTATACAAAGTGCATATCAAAGCAACTATTATACTAAGTAAAAAACAGATGGCTGATAATTGGTCACCACTAATTTAGTAATAACGAACATTATAATCAAATTATTTTTTCAGCTATTCATTCAAAGTTCAAATACAAGTCGTCTAATATACCAGTATGCAGAGTGAAATTTTATTTATAGTATTAAAATATTAATGATAAGTTTGAAATAAGAATGATAACAAGCCTCTTTACCTAATCATTCAGCTTAAGGCAAAATAACTAAGAGCACAAATTCTCATTGCAACCATAATTAACCGAATATAATTGGTACCAAGAACCAGAAATCAAACAGTTGGTTACTCGCTCACGTTCATGTATTAATTTGACATATATAAATACTTAAACTAGGATTGCTTAAAGACTGATATTCAACTTTAGGAAAAATACGGGATTTACATTTTTTCATTTCCGTTTAATCCTAGTTCTGTTCAGATCGATTAAACGTTCAGAATATGACTGTAAGAAAACTCCACTCTTAATTGTGAAGTATAGAACAGTTAGAAATAAAGTTAAGAACTGTAGAAGCACTTCCATCTGAATATTTACTTATATGATTAACTAATTTACATCATGACTATTTAACTATTCCTGAATTTCTGACTGACGACGGCGAGTTAGAAGTGAGTAAGAAAGTCTTTATTTAGAAGAATTATAAAGCCTCATGGTGAAAGCCGAGTTCCTTCGGAAGTCACGAGGTCGACGCCCATTCTAACAACTAGAGCAACAATTTTTATAGGTACATGGAACGTCCGGACAATATGGAAGACCGGGAAGAACAGCCAAATAGCAACGGAAATCAAGAGATACAAAGTGGCAGTACTGGGAATCAGCGAAAACCATCGGACACAAGCTGGATAGCAAAGGACAGATACGGGAAAGATGCTGCTATACTCCGATCACCAAGAAGAAAAAATGCTCCACACACACTCGGGAAGTTGCTCTAATGCTGTCCAAACTATCACGAAAAGCACTTATACGATGACAATCTCACGGACCCAGAATCATCAAAGCATCATTCAAAACAAAGAAGGAGAGGATCTTAATGAATATTATCCAATGTTATGCACCCACCAATGATAGCAACGACGACATTAAAGATCAACTCTATGAGGGGCTGCAACCAATCATAGTGAAGTGCTCAAGAAACGACCTCACCATTCTGATGGGAGATCTAAACACCAAAGTCGGAATAGACAACACCGGATATGGAGATATCATGGGACGACATGGACTGGGAGAGAGAAATGAAAATGGGGAAGATTCACAAATCTATGTGTATTCGACAAATTGTTTATAGGCGGCACAATATCTCTACACTAACATATGCACAAAGCTACGTGAATCTGACCGGACCACACCACAGAGAACCACATAGATCATATTTGCATCAATAGAAATTCCGAGGGACAATGGTCAGTCAGTCAGTAACAACGTAGAACTTCGTACGTACGTACATCAGTTCGAGTTGCCACACCACATTAGCACAGAGATGCACTTGTCGATTCAAATCCCGTAGTGGTAGAGGTAATAAGAGTATAAGCAGTAATCGGGAAGATTAGGGTTTGGAGATGTTATTTAAAGAGTATAATCCAGTGAAAGAAATTTGGAAAGAGGAAAAAAAAGGGGACATGAAGAATTCAGAAGATTAGAATTTGGGAGAACACAGAGAGTGGATGCACCTGCGCCATTGCAAACGATTTTGAGCCATGTCATTCAGGGTCTCTAACCATCGGTTGCTATCATCTCGCGGTCCCCAACCAGCTAGTCTACACCTACCAACATGACTCAGTTCACTTGTCAGTGACTTCATGGACTTGTGCCATGTTTTGGTTTGGCCGCCCCTAGCTTTCTTCCAACCTACTCCTATACCACTGAACATAGCACGTCGTGGCGAGGGACAATGGAAGATGTGAGAATCAGGAGAGGAGCTGGCACAGCTTCGGATCACTAACCAGTTGTGGCCAAGATGAATCTGAAGCTAAAGAAGAACTGGACAACTGGACAAACAGCAATACAAAGGTTCAATACGGCCTTCCTTCGAAATACTAACAAACTCAACCAATTCAAAATAACTCTCAACAACAGGTTCAAAACCTTTCAGGATCTACTGAAGGAAGAAGAAACTACTATGGAGGACAACTGGAAAGGTATCAATGAAGCATTAACTCCAACGTGTCAGGATGTTCTTGGCCTCAACAAGCATCATCATAAAGAATGGAATTCTATAGAAACACTGGACAAGATCAAAGAAAGGAAGAACAAGAAGACAGCAATTAACAACAGCCGAACACGAGCAGAGAATATTCAAGCACAAACTGAGTACATAGAAGTAAAGAAGCAAGTGAAGAAGAGCAATAAAGCCGACAAGCGGAAATACGTGGAAGAACTAGCAACGATGATGGAAGAGGCTGCAAGAGAAGGAAATATGAAACAGCTTAACGATACAACGAAGAAACTAGCGGGCAAATATAATAATATAGAGAGACCGGTAAAAGACAAAAACCGCAGGCCAACCACTGGTATTCAAGAACAGAGGAACAGATGGATAGAGTACTTTGAAGAACTATTGAATGGGCCGGCTTCAATGAAACCACCGGACATCGGAGCAGCACACACAGACCTTCCTATAGATGTCACTCCATCAACGATCGTAGGTATCAGGATGGTCATCAGACAAATCAGGAACGAGAAAGCAACAGGACCTGACAATATACAAGCTGAAGCACTGAAGTCAGACATCGAAGTAACTACAAACATGCTCCACCTGATATTCAAGAAGATTTGGCAGGAGAATCAAGTGCCGACGGACTGGAAAGAAGAACACCTCATTAACATTCCAAAGAAAGGAGATCTGAGCAAATGTGAAAACTACAGAGGCATCGCATTACTGTCAGTACCAAGAAAAGTCTTTAACAGAGTGTTGCTGAACCGGATGAAAGATGCAGTAGACGTCCAACTTCGAGATCAACAGGCTAGATTCCGTAAGGATCGTTCGTGCACAGACCAAATTGCGACACTACGGATCATCGTCGAACACTCAGTTGAGTGGAACTCGTCACTGTACATCAACTTCATTGATTATGAAAAGGCGCTTGACAGTGTAGATAGGAGAACATTATGGAAACTTCTTCGACACTATGGAGTGAGTTCCTGAGAAGATTGTCAACATTATCCGGAACTCATACGACGGTCTACAGTGCGAGGTCGTGCATGGAGGACAGCTGACAGATGCATTGTAAGTAAGGAGCGGAGTCAGACAAGACTGTCTACTCTTATCCTTCCTTTCTTCTGGTGGTCGACTGGATTATGAAGACCTCGACATCTGAGGGAAAACATGAAATACAATGGACATCTCAGAACCAATTCGACGAACTGGACTGCGGAGATTACCTAGCACTCCAATTGCATACACACCAACAAATGCAGGTCACGACAAGCAGTGTAGCAGCAATCTCTGTATCAGTAGGCCTCAACATTCACCAGCGTAAAACCAAGGTCCTCAGATACAGCACGGACAACATCAATCCAATCGCTCTTGATGGCGAAACTCTGGAAGATGGAGAATCCTTCACATACCTGGGAAGCATCATCGATGAACAAGGAGAATCAGGCGCAGATGTAAAGGCGAGGATTGGCAAAGCAAGGGTCGCATTCCTACAATTGGAGAACATATGGAACTCAATACAACTCTCAACCAATGTCAGGTAAACTTAGTTTATTCCTTGCTTCTAATAACTTGTGTTTACCGATTTCAGTATACAATAATTTTTTTATGGACACATAATTTTTATTTGCTATTATCTTAGTCAACGTTTCGGAACTTTCTGTTGTGTATGGTATCTATTCACATCATTTCTTTGAGTGGTGTTTGAAAGTCTACTTACGTCTTTGCTACAGTATGTCAATTTGTATTATAAATAACTTGTGACAAACTCTGTCTTTATCAGTTAGCTAAATTCCATTTGTTATTTCCCGTAATCAGATATCATGTTTCAAGTAAATTCCACTTTGTTGATCATAGATCGGATCGACGTTCCTCCATTTCTTCCTGTCTAATGCCTGTTTGTTCTAAGCACATCAACTATAATTTCCGCAGCGACGTAATAAGAGAGAAGTGAACATGATTTTCAATAATGAAAGCTATTTCCATTTCCAGAAGAAGGGAACTTGTAACAATTCTGTCTATATAATAATCATAATGATAAACTTGCTAATGTCTAACAAAACACTGAATTCATAGAGACACTAATTAATCAGAAAATGTCATAGTTCACTTTGATAACTATAAGATGTAGGTTATCATTCTGTATTTGCTTATTCGTCAGAACTACAGAACTACTAAAAAAAGGATAAACTGAAACTTTTCTAGGAAAGTTATTATTAAGAGTTGATCAGAACTGAAACAAAGTTAAAATTTAATTTACATTTCTACTGATCAAATTGTTAGTCATATTTCTTTACATGCGAATAAAATGAAACAGTAGATGTGAAAACTTTAAAAAAATTAATTGTTACTTATTCCAACTAACTCTGCCTGGAGCCCCTATGGAGCTACTGCTGGTTTCAAGCCTGGATAAGGGAGGAGGGTTAAGCACGGGGTTAGCGACCCCATCCACTAGAAAACTAACTCTATAAAAAAACGCTAACCAGAGAAAAATAATTCAAACCATTTAACTTATTCCAATTCAACATAACTATACATCTCATAATCAATCGATTAAAAACATTTAGTTAATTGATAGAATAATCTCGGTCTATATATATTTTTTTAATTTTTACAACTCTATTATCAAACTATCGATTAAAACAATGTAGTGTTTTATTGTATAATTTACAACAGCAAAACAAAGCGATGTTAACACTTATTGATTAGAAATGAATAATTCAATAGGATGTTGTATATAGACATGTAAATCCATACATTGTTCTCGAAATAATCTGTAGACTTGTACATATTTCTAGGATAAATTTATACTTGGTTAAACTTTTGTTAAGTAACCACTAATGTGTGCCAATTTGGAATTGTGGGTAACTATTGATTTTTATAGTAATTTGATTTATTCTTAATAATTTCAATGCTTGAGATCATGAGTGAAGTTGAAGCTATTCTTCATATGTATAATCATAAACATTATACGGAATATAAATAAAAATAATATATTTGTAATATCCCAATGAGTAGAAAATTAGATTTTCTGACGTTTCGTGATTTAGTGTAAGTCACTTCTTCAGAGAATAAATAACCAAATTAAAATTAATCCAAGTTTAAATAGTACAACGGAACAATGCAAGAATAATATTTGATCAGTCAAAAACAGGTCTGAACAAGTTGATTTCTTGTCATTTCTGTCAAGGTGATTCATAAGTGATATGTACGTAAATTTGTGTGTATGTATATGTGCATTGTTTAAGAATGAAAACTTGTGTGACCTTTATGGTAAGAAAGGATAGAGTTTAAATTTGTAATATGATAGTGTGGAATTGTAAATACGATCAGACTGAATGGTTAGGATAGATGTTCCAAGTAAGATGTATGGTAAGGCCTTCCTTTCTATTGAGAGAAGTAGGATTAAGCATTATATGGAACGCCTCAGCTACCCTCCTTTCTTTGTAATTGGAAAAGCCTTTTTGCAATATTTTGATATTTTAAAAATCGATTTGGTGGTTGTTGAAAATGGCATGAACTGCTATTGCCGATGTAATTTGAAGTTGGTTCAATTCAACAGGATTGTTAGGAGGTTTCTTTGTGTACCTAATATGTTCTTTGGCTCTAGTCACGATTTCGCGGGATGACTCTCCAATATAATAAGCATCACAATCGATACAACCTAATTTGTAGACGCCGTTCTGTGTGGACATGAACGGGATTTTGTCTTTCAGGCGAACTAAATTATTGCGTAGTGTGTCCGTTGTTTTGTAATACACTTTAATTCTGTGATGTTTTAAGATTCTTTGTATTTCTTCTGTTGTGCCATGACGGTATGGTAGAACTACAGTACCAATTCATGGCATTTCATTCGAATCATTATTATAATGTAATAAACTGTTTTGTTTTAATATGTTTCTAATAATCTTCATAGGAAAATTATTAAATTGTAAGATGCTGATTACATTCATTTGTTCTTTTTGTTTGTCTTCCTCTGATGTGATGATCTTGTTAGCTCTTCTAAAAAGATTTAAGGCTAGTGAGATCTTAGCACTGAAAGGATGTGCTGAATGGAAGTCAATATAACGATTTGAGTGCGTCGGTTTTCGGTAAATGGATAGGTTTAGACTTCCATTTGGATTTCTTTTTACTAAGCAATCCAAGAATGGTAGCTCACCATGTACATTTTCATTTTCATTGGTGAATTTGATGTGTGATGAAAGTGTATTTATTCGTTTAGAAAAAGATCTTAGATGAGTCTTTTTTATAACAACAAATGTATCGTCTACATATCTAAGCCAAATTCGTGGTATAATGTTGTAGGCGAAGATATTTGATTCTATGTATGCCATAAAAAGGTTGGCTACAATCAGGGATACGAGGGATCCCATTGCTACACCGTTAGTTTGTTTGAATAACATACCGTTAAAAGTAAATAGCGTTGAATTTAAGCAAAGTTTTAAGGATTTCATGATTAGACTGATGCTCAACGGGCATCTGTCAGGAAGAGTATTGTCGTTCTCAAGTAAACCACTAATGAATTCTAAGCATTTATCAATGGGAACACTTGTGTATAAAGAAACGACATCAAAGCTAACCATGATTTCATTCTTCTCGATGATTAATCTGGATAATTTTGATTTAAAGTCATATGTGTCTTTAATTATATTATGTAGGTTGAGCTGTAGTGGTTTTAATATATTGCTTAAATATTTCGATAATGCATATGTTGGGGTGTTTGTGAAGTCTACTATCGGTCTTAGAGGAATATCTGGTTTATGAATTTTTGGTAAGCCTTAAAACCGTGAGACATTACATGATTTAGGATGCAAAGCAAACCAAAGCGAGACCCCGATGATTGGTTTTAACTCGTTCAGAAGTTGACTTGTTTCTAATTTGACTTTATTCTTAATCGTTAGAGAAGTGTTTGGATTGATCTTTTCATAAGGTCCTGTTGAGAGATGTTCAAAATGCTTTATTAATATTATCTGTTCCGCAAAAGCAAGTAAACTGTTATATGGACGCTAAGGTAGCTAAACTCCGCCTGTAGCTCGTCTAGAGTTACTGCCGGTCCCAAGCCCGGGTAAAGGAGGAGGGTTGGGCATGGGGTTAGCGTCCTCATCCCGTAGAAAACTAACTCGCTAAAAAAACGCTTATCAGAAAAAACAATTCAAACCATTTTAACTTTGCCCTGGGAGTTAGAAGGTCTTCACTTAGAAGAATTATGAAGCCTCATGGTGAAAGCCGAGTTCCTTCGGAAGTCACGAGGTCGACGCCCATTCTAACAACTAGAGCAACAATTTTTATAGGTACATGGAACGTCCGGACAATATGGAAGACCGGGAAGAACAGCCAAATAGCAACGGAAATCAAGAGATACAAAGTGGCAGTACTGGGAATCAGCGAAAACCATCGGACACAAGCTGGATAGCAAAGGACAGATACGGGAAAGATGCTGCTATACTCCGATCACCAAGAAGAAAAAATGCTCCACACACACTCGGGAAGTTGCTCTAATGCTGTCCAAACTATCACGAAAAGCACTTATACGATGACAATCTCACGGACCCAGAATCATCAAAGCATCATTCAAAACAAAGAAGGAGAGGATCTTAATGAATATTATCCAATGTTATGCACCCACCAATGATAGCAACGACGACATTAAAGATCAACTCTATGAGGGGCTGCAACCAATCATAGTGAAGTGCTCAAGAAACGACCTCACCATTCTGATGGGAGATCTAAACACCAAAGTCGGAATAGACAACACCGGATATGGAGATATCATGGGACGACATGGACTGGGAGAGAGAAATGAAAATGGGGAAGATTCACAAATCTATGTGTATTCGACAAATTGTTTATAGGCGGCACAATATCTCTACACTAACATATGCACAAAGCTACATGAATCTGACCGGACCACACCACAGAGAACCACATAGATCATATTTGCATCAATAGAAATTCCGAGGGACAATGGAAGATGTGAGAATCAGGAGAGGAGCTGGCACAGCTTCGGATCACTAACCAGTTGTGGCCAAGATGAATCTGAAGCTAAAGAAGAACTGGACAACTGGACAAACAGCAATACAAAGGTTCAATACGGCCTTCCTTCGAAATACTAACAAACTCAACCAATTCAAAATAACTCTCAACAACAGGTTCAAAACCTTTCAGGATCTACTGAAGGAAGAAGAAACTACTATGGAGGACAACTGGAAAGGTATCAATGAAGCATTAACTCCAACGTGTCAGGATGTTCTTGGCCTCAACAAGCATCATCATAAAGAATGGAATTCTATAGAAACACTGGACAAGATCAAAGAAAGGAAGAACAAGAAGACAGCAATTAACAACAGCCGAACACGAGCAGAGAATATTCAAGCACAAACTGAGTACATAGAAGTAAAGAAGCAAGTGAAGAAGAGCAATAAAGCCGACAAGCGGAAATACGTGGAAGAACTAGCAACGATGATGGAAGAGGCTGCAAGAGAAGGAAATATGAAACAGCTTAACGATACAACGAAGAAACTATCAGGGAAATATAGTAAACCAGAGAGACCGGTCAAGGACAAAGAAGGTTTTGTGGCCCGTGAATCTGACTCCTATTTAGAGTGTATGAATATTTGCTATCGCTGATTCTCGTATATCATCGTCGACTTAAATCGCATTATCCAATAACGGAATTAAATATGTCGAATAACGAGAATTGACTTGAGAATACATATATTTCGTACATGAAGCGAATGAAGCATAGCAAAGCAAAAATGACACGTATGGAAGATGGCTGGGAAGCCAACTCCATTTCAAGCCGGGCATTACTCAATATATATAGGCAGACAAAATAAACTACAGACATGTGATGAGTCATGGGACATGAAGTGTACACACATATACGCTCATGTGAAAACAGTCAAGGCTAATAAGCGAATAATTAACAAGGTCAAACATGACTCAAGTAGAATGAATAGAATGGAATGTCCGGAAACTAAAATAAGACATATTATGGGCTAAAACTAATGACTAACACTACAAAGGCAAGCCAATCACTGTAATTCAACAACAGCGGAATAGATGGGTAGAATACTTCGAGGAACTCCTGAATAGTCCGGCTCCAGTGAATCCACCGGACATCGAAGCAGCACACACATATCTTCCCACAGACGTCAACCCACCAACGAAGGAAGAAATCAGAATGGCCGTCAGACAAATCAAGAGCGGGAAAGCAGCAGGACCCGACAACATACCACATGAAGCACTGAAGTCAGACATTGAAGTAACTACAAACATGCTTTACCTTCTATTCAAAAAGATTTGGGAGGAGGAACAAGTGCCGATGGACTGGAAAGAATGACTCCTCATCAAGATTCCAAAGAAAGGAGATCTGAGCAAATGTGAAAACTACAGAGACATTACACTACTGTCAATACCATGGAAAGTCTTTAACAGAGTGTTGCTCAGCTGGATGAAAGATGCAGTAGACGCTCAACTTCGAGATCAACAAGCTGGATTCCGTAAAGTTCGGTCGTGCACAGACCAAATTGCGACACTGCGTATCATCGTCGAACAATCAGTTGAGTGGAACTCGTCACTATACATCAACTTCATTGATTATGAAATGGCATTTGACAGTGTGGATAGGAAGACGTTATGGAAACTTCTTCGACACTATGGAGTGAGTTCCTGAGAAGATTGTCAACATTATCCGGAACTCATACGACGGACTACAATGCAAAGTCGTGCATGGAGGACAGCTGACAGATGCATTGTAAGTAAGGACCGGAGTCAGACAAGGCTGTTTACTCTCTCCCTTCCTCTTTCTTCTGGTGGTCGACTGGATTATGAGGACCTCGACATCTGAAGGAAAACACGAAATACAATGAACAGATCAGAACCAATTCGACGAACTGGACTTCGCAGATGACCCAACCCTTCTATCCCATACACACGAACAAATGCAGATAAAAACAGCCAGTGTAACAGCAGTCTCTGCATCAGTAGGCCTCAACATACACAAGGGAGAAAGCAACATCCTCAACTATAACACGGAGAATACCAACCCAGTCACACTTGATGGCGAAACTATGAAAGATGTAGAATCCTTCATATACCTGGGAAGCATCATCGATGAACAAGGAGAATCAGGCGCAGATGTAAAGGCGAGGATTGGCAAAGCAAGGGTCGCATTCCTACAATTGGAGAACATATGGAACTCAAAACAACTTTCAACCAATATCAAAGTCACAATCTTCAATACGAACGTCAAGGCAGTTCTACTGTATGGAGCTGAAACTTGGAGAACTACAACAACCACAATCAAGAAAGTACAAGTATTTATAAGTAACTGTCTACGCAAGATACTCAACATCCATTGGCCGGATACCATTAGCAACAGCCTTCTCTGGGAGAGAACAAACCAACTTCCAGCTGAAGAGGAAATTAGGAAAAGACGATGGAAATGGATAGGACATACACTACGCAAATCATCAAACTATATCACGAGGCAAGCCCTAACTTGGAATCCTGAAGGGAAGAGGAAAAGAGGAAGGCCAAAGAACATACTGTGTCGAGAATTGGAAGCAAACATGCAAAGGATGAATAACAACTGGAAGGAGCTGGAAAGGATTGCCCAGGGCAGGGTTGGATGGAGAATGCTGGTGAGCGGCCTATGCTCCTTCACGAGGAGTAACAGGCGTAAGTAAGTAAGGTAGCCTAAACTGGCAGTTTATCCCTGGCACTCACCTGAATGAATTTCTTGTTGGAGAAAACAGTTCGGAGCTCTATTTAATAAAATATCTTCCTCAGCGACTTACACAGTCTCAGCAGGCGTGTCTATCTCGTATCCGATGTTCACGAACAAAACTTTCTTCGGATCTGTAGGAGTACTTTCAACTTGACTATTTCGTTACTACTGATGAACCTTGGTGCGAAGTAAGTCTCTAAGAGTTTTCGTTGGATTGTATCTAGCTTATCATCAAGTATGTCTTGAGTGCATTTCCATTCGTCTATTAAGGATAGAGAATTGATTAAACGTTTCTGCCTATTCAAAGACATTCAACTCTAGAAGCTCGTATGTTGCCAGTTCCAGGTTGGCTTTTTATATATCGATCGTTGTGATAATCCATCTGGTCTTCGTTATAGCAGAACATCAAGAAGCTAAAATTCTGAATTTAACCCCGAGAAGTGACAAACACTGAACTCTCGTACTATTTTAATGGAACCGTTTTCGTCACAGATGATGGAGTTATCGTCCGTATATCTCTTTTGAAAATAAAATTTATCCACCTTTGCTAGAAGGAAAGTGTTATCTAAGCTGACCAAAAATAGTCTGTTATAAGAAGACCCAATGGAGATCCTATCGTGACACCATTAATTTGTCTATAGAAATCATTATTAAACTTATACTGTACGTTGAAAGTGCAACGTGAAAATAGCTCTTTTAGGGATTATTTCGCTACTTTGACATCAACTTTTTTAGGGTCAATAAAATCTCACAAGAACCAAATAGTTACTGTGAGCAGCATACTTATGAACAGAGAAGTGATATCTAACATCATTTTCATTCCTGATACATTGACGTTGGTTAGTGAGTTCACGAAATTTAAGGAGTCTGGAATGCTATGTTTGCAGGTCTGATTGATGATGATGTTGGGTTCACACATCAATTTGAAATAAATGAGCTAAAATTGAGCTGTTAACAGTTTTAACAATACCTTTACTTAATCAGACTGGGACATGCCTGCGAGCACGAAAATGCAAATCCCTAGAGTATCTGCCAATATAACTTGCTCCACAAGAGCAGTTGAACTGATATGTACAGAAGAAAGAGATGGCTAATCTTATTAATTTATCTTTCAATCTCGGATTGACCATCGGACATAAAGAAAACATTAATTGTGGTTTTCCTTCATTAAAGGTTATTTGAATTGCTCTGTGGAGCTTTGTATCAATATTTTGCTGAGTGCAATGCCTAAAAATTGAAGTCGTATAAAAGGTGACTTTTAAATCACTGAAACGATTTCTTTTTGCCCTATTTTCTTGGTTTAAACGTTATCCTATTATTGCCTAAGGATATTCATCTTCTTTTAGAGCGTTACGCAATGCATTTTTACAATATATACACATGTCTGTAAGCTCTCCAGATGCAGCTGTAAAAGAAACAAGACAACTTGATTAACGTTCATATAACCTTCCTATGCACTTTTATAGCTTAAAATTACCTTGTTCATATTTATTATTATAACACTTAACCACACATTCCGAGATATTTACTGAACACCCAACCCAATTTACTAATTCTTACTTAATATTGTTCTACATATTACGTGATCTTTGACCAAATATTTATTTTGATTTGTAATTACATAATCATCTCTCTTACCTTCTGTTATCCAGGTTATTAATCATACAATTTCATTTAACATATCAACTTACTCATATTGGTCATTTTACAAACAACCCTGAAATCACATGTTATAAGTCTAAACGATATAATTACCTTAAACCTGATCATTTTTTTATATTATGATTTACAGGACTTGAAGAAAATTTATTGTAATGAAAATTTTTGGTTCACACATCTGTGTTTTAATATGATGGGAAATTTTCCGCGAATACCTTAAGAGATAATTGTATCATTCAGGACACTTCTTCCCCCCCCCTCATTTATTTATTTATTTGAACACATGAATATTGGTACAAGAAAGCGCCAATATATATGCGCCACACAAAACAATGAGAATTCGAAGAGACGTAGAAAAAAAAACTAAAGAGCGCAAAAGAAAAAGAGAACAATGACGAAGAGATTGGAGTAAGGTAGTGTAGTAGTAACGACGGAACGAAAAGGTACAATCAGAAGAAATCTTTCAGGTAAAGGAGACACAACCACTTTTTATGAAGAAAGTAAAAGAAGGTTACAGCAGGATCGCCACTGGCTTCTATTCTGAGCCATATCTGATAACGTCTCTAGCCACTGTGTCGCACCATCTCTCAGACCCCAACCAGGGAGTCATGAAGGACCGACAGAAGCCAGTCCTTTGCAGCTTTCTTTCATGCCACGACACCATGTCATGCATTGACCACCTCTCCGCTTTCTTCAACCAGTCCCAGAGTCGGCAAATAATGCACGACGTGGAATTCTCTGGGACGACATTCGGAGAACATGTCCAAGCCACCGAAGTCGGTGTTTCAAGATGGTGACACCAATTGAATTATCATCTCTGTGCCCGAACACACGATGCCGAACCTCTGCATTACTGACATGGTGTTGCCACTGAATGTCAGCAATCCTTCGGAGACAACGATGATCGAACACAGAGAGTCGTCTGACGTCCTCAACTCGGAGAGACCAGGTTTCACAAGCATAGAGCAAAACTGCTCTCACCGACGCGTTGTAGATCCGACCTTTTACAGCCAGACTAACATCACGAAGGCGCCAAACGTGGCCCAGATTGGCATAAGCCGCTCTGGCTTTCACTATACGTGCATTGATCTCATCACTCACACCCCCACCAGCACTTATGCAGCTACCCAGATACACGAACTTCTCAACTACTTCTATCTGCTCACCATCCAGGGTGAGTACAGGATTAGAATCCTGCCAGTCTTGTAGAAGTACTTTGCACTTCGAAGGTGCAAAGCACATACCATACCTACGGACACTGATTGTCAACTGATTAAGTGCGCATTGCATGCCTTGGGCATTATCGCACAGTAAGACAATATCGTCCGCATACTCAAGGTCGAGAAGTCTTTCTCCAGGCAACAGATCCACACCACCATGACTTACATTCATCAGAGCTGTTTCCAGAATGTCATCGATGGCAAAGTTGAAGAGGAATGGTGAGATTGGGCAACCCTGCCTAACCCCACTGCTCGAATGGAACAATGGAGAGAGGTGGTTGTATGCTCTCACTCTACCTGAAATGTTTTTATATAGGGCTTTCAGGATGTTAATAAACTTCTCAGGCACACCCTTCTTCAATAGACAATCCCAGAGAACAGTCCTGTCCAACGAATCGAAGGCAGCTCCGATGTCAAGAAACACTACGATTGTTGGCCTTTGATAAGTATGGCGGTGTTCTAACATTTGGCGGAGGGTGAAGATATGATCAATACATCCTCGACCAGAACGAAACCCAGCCTGCTCCTCGCGAGTCAATCTTTCTCGGGTTTTGAACAGCCTACGAAGAATGACGGAAGCCAATAGCTTGGACGCAATCGGAAGTAGACTTATCCCCCGATAGTTGTTACAGGAACGACATGAACCCTTTTTAAAGATAGGGACAACTATCGACTCATTCCATGACGTTGGTACACACTCTAGTTCCCAAACCTTTGTAAACAACGTCGTCAATTTCTTAGTCAAAAAGTCAACACCATCTTTAAAAAGAGCCGGAGGTAAGTCATCTGGGCCAGGTGATTTGTAACGCTTCAAGAGTTGGAGTTCCTTGCGGACTTCCTCCTCATTTGGTGGATCAGTCGTCACCGGCCATGGAGGGCAGGACAGTCTGACCGATGTTGCCGGAGCAGCAGGCCAGTTGAACTGCCCTTCGAAGAATTCTGCCCATCATCCAAGACGTCGATGGATGTTAGTGATTGGCATCCCATCATCCTCGCAGATTGTTTCGCTCACACCAGACTTCTTGCTGCCAGTGGCTCGGATGAGCTGGAAGAGCTTCCGGTAGTTACCAGATACAGCTGCTGCTTCCAGCTCATTAGCACGCATCGACCACCAGGCTTCTCGGTCCTTACGCAAGCTTTGCCCAATTTCCTTACGTAGCATCCTTCGTTTATGGTCAAACTCACGGTCACCCGGAGTAGACCGACGGGCTTCAATGAGTTGTAAGGAACCTGGAGAAACCCAGTGCTTAAAAGCGGGACGTTTCGCAAACCCACAACTGACTGTTCCCGCCATTTTCATGGCGTCATGCAATTGCAACCAATGCTCATCTATACTTTTCGGTGGAGTGGTAGCTAGCCTAGAGGCTAGCTCGGTTCGATACTTACTTGCAACAGAAGTTGCAACCAGCTTGCTAACATCAATGTTTTGGTGGTGGTCACTTCGTTGGCCACTGAAAAGTAAGGCAAGATTGGCGCAGACCAAGGCATGGTCAGAGTCCAGATAGGTACTCCAAAAGGAGCGGAAGTCTTGTACACAACCACACCAGCGGTAGCCGATCGCGATGTGATCAATCTGAGTCCAGGCTTGAGATGCAGAGGGAGGACGCCAGGTGGCACATCGGCGATGATTGTGCCGAAAGTTAGTGCTAGCCAGAAACACGTTGTGGTCTGTGCAAAGTTGCAGTAGACGGTCCCCGTTATCTGACCTGCGACCAACGAGTCCCCATCGGCCACCTAAACGACTCTCTTCTGTGCCTAGATGCCCGACCTGAGCATGCAAGTCTCCGGCTAGTACTACAATATCTGTCGAACGCACTTTCTGGAGAAGAACTGATAACTGGTGGTAAAACTCGTCCTTGATTGCATCCGGGCTGCAATCTGTCGGGGCATAGGCGGAGATGACGAAAAGACATCGTTTCTCACGCCGATTTCTTCTCACTTTGATGGAACTTTCTAATCTAACAGCACATAACCGACTGTTAATGGGGATCCAATCGACTAGTGCTGCCTCAGCTCTAGCGCTTAGTGCGACACCAACGCCTGCAAGACCAGACGAAGATGCCACAGGGTCCCCCCCTCAACTGTTCAGCCAACGTTTTTTCAATACTGTTAAGTATAATCCAACATATTAGGCAGTGTTTTAACCTATACCACATATATCTTATCCACCTCAGTCGACTAAGGATAGTACAGTGAACACTACATAGTGAACTCTTTGATTGACTGATTAATTAATCAGTATTCCCATCAAACTGATCATCTCTTGATCAATTAATTTTTATTATTAATGGCACCAACTTTTTCTAGTACCTTGTTATAAGCTGTTCAATTCATTGAAACAATTTAATTTAATTGAACAATCTTAAGTGCTATAAACATGGTCTTGAAAATTTCTTGAGTTATGAAATAAAAATAGACGGATTCTAGTGGCTGACCACTCATATTATCTTGCCCTTAGAATATGCTTTATATTTATTAAAGTTCACCCAGTTTAACTAAATAGATGATAGAAAAAAGCTAACAAGAGAAAAAGAACTCTTTGGATAATTGTTCAATGCTTGACTTTTAAGTCGGTTTGACTTATATTAAACTTTTCTCTTTAAGTATCATGCAATGAATCAGTTTAAGCTAGTGTAATTTTTCATTCAGTGTTGAGATTTCGTAAGACCCTCACTCACCAAGACTAATGAGACTTCCTAGATAAACGAAGTGGTTAATGAACTCGTTTATTTACTTCATATGATCAATCTAGAAGATGATGCAAACCAATCCTGAAGCAATATTAGTCGTTTTTGTTAAGACACACTTACAATAACTACGAAAATAGACTACACTAAAAGGTTACGAAGATGAGAGAAACGTGGTTAGAGCTTGTATTACTTGACAGTTGATTATTTTCATGTATCACCCAGCCCATATACTCAAGTTATACGCAGAGTTTAAAATATCTCTTAACAAAGTAAATCTTGAGTATATTTATAAATTATAGTGTAATAAATATACGCGAAAGTATTCGACAATGAAAATCATAGAAACAAGTAAACAATAATGATAAGAGATCGGATGAAATCTTATACATTAACGGTACTGATTTATATCAGCTGATGAGAATTCTCCATGAAGTTCGAGCTGATGACAGCCAGAGCTTCGAAATTAAGCCGTCCTGCTCAAAGAACGCGACTCAAACAACGAACATCCCACTTGAGCTACAAATCTTCATTTTAGACTTTCGATAATGTACTGAGAAGACGACGGTTATCACAATTATGTGATATATTTTCACTATACATTTTGAATAGTCTGATCACACATATAGACATTTTATATGAACAATAAAAGGTAGGCGGACACAAAGATAATGATAAAGTAGACAAAATCAATGTGAAAACCACATTGGATGATAAATCAGTACTACCAAGGTAGGTTAAGGGTAAAAATAAATTGTTTATAAACATATAAAGGGGGTTTTAGTTTTCGTATAGCCAAAGCTTCAATAAGCCTTAGAACACGCCCTTGAAACTTGAGTACAAAACTACAAAGGCTGACTTGATATCAACCTTATGACCGGTTTCAACCAAATGTTTCGCAATGGAGAAAGATATTTGTCTATCCGGTGATTTGGTTTGACCATTGGAATTCACTTGTTTTTGTAGCCATTTAGATATGTGTTCAGATGGTTCATAATGTATTACGCAAATATATCACATAATTCTGATAACTTTCGTCTTCTCATTGAATTATCGAAACTTATCAAAAGGACTGTTTTAAATTTCAGACTTTGTTTTAATATGCATCCACGTCAAGTGATTACGTCATCAACGTAAGTGAACAGTCGACATCACATATCTCAAACGAAATTTCCATTAATTTCTCAACTAGACTAAGGTTTTCAGTATCGATGTATTACTCACATCATAACAAAATAAATGTCCGCATCTATTTATACAAATGTGGCTTAAGAGAAAGCTTGTATAGAATACCTTAGTTGTATTTTTTTCTATTTGTAATGTCTATGACACAGGACTGAACAGGTGAGGTCTTCACTAAATGTTAACATATCAAAATTGAATGAGTCATCTAAATTGACTTCGTCACCCTTTGTGTAACAGAATGACTAATAATAAAATCATATACATATCTCATGCGCTTCGTTCCTATCACTCGCACAAAAACCTTGACCTATCCTCACTTATATCAATGCGTGTGAAAAATTGTGGACACACATTCGACTGGAGAAATGTTGAGATCTTGGATAGAGGGGATTCTAAAAAAAAGCCAGAGAATATTAGAAGCTTGGTACTCAGGTCAGTTACCAGTGGAGTACAACCAGGTCTGTTGTGAGATATCAGCTCACTGAAGACAATAGTATATGGAGGCGCAACTTCGTGGATTGGTTGAAGTTAGACATTAACACCGTTGGATGCCGGCTCAGTGGTCTAATGTTTAAGTGCTCGCGCGCGAAGCCAGTAGGTCCTGGGTTCGAGCCCCGCGTGGTGCGAGATCGTGGATGCGCACTGCTGAGGTGTCCCATACTAGGACGAAACGGCCGTCCAGTGCTTCCAGGTCTTCAATGGTGGTCTAGCTTCAACTGACTCATGATTTCAATCTGTGAAAATTTCTAAAAATCTCCACAAACCCCTTCTGACTCAGGTCAATCAGCGATCAATAAACACATTGAAATCGATCTAATTTATTAACCAATCACAAAAATCGTGGACAAATATAGGACCAAGAATCAAACCAATGGATGATACAATCAAAATAGAGAAGTAAACAGGTTAAAGGTCAACATGAGCCAATCAAGATCGAGAACTGAAGTACAAGCTGTGAGTCATTTGAACAATTCACTTCAACCTGGAGTTTGTGCTGACGAAAGCTTCACGACCAAACCATCCAACTCAGAGGATCAAACGCCACCAAAATTATGCACAAATCTTCTCTACCACTTACTCTCATTCTTGTTGTCATTTCAGTCCCTTAATCCTGCATTTATCAACACGCAACATCGATACTATAATAAAACTGTTTCTAACGCCGCACGTAACGAGCCATATACGTGTTTTATCCTATCGTTTACAAATGGTCTACAAAAAATATAAATCAGACCATTTGATTTGTCGTGAGGTAAGTACAAAATGGTGTATGGTATTGCTTTAGTCTGATCAAACCTTGATTGTTTTTTTAAAACTATCTTCGATTATTCCTAACAAAAATCATTACAATTAAAGGTTGTTGCTATATTGATAAACCTCCATCCATGTTTGTAGTCTTTGAAATATACATATAAATAGCAATACTCAGCATTTAAATTCTGAGACGTCTAAGCATCTCCTTGATATATCACCAAACTTATTTAACAATATAGTTCAACAAAATGCTTAAATTCAATCAGGAAACGGAGTATACACTGAACAACTTACGAGTAACACAGACCTGAAGCAGATACATAATCTGAAACCTCATCACTCTGGATAATAAGCTAATATTACAAGGGTAGGTTTAAGGTGAGAACAAACTGTTTTTGAATAAACATATGGGGTTTAAATTTTCGTATGGCTAAGGCTTTTATTTTTATATATAAATGTTCTTAACAAGTATATGTGTGATCAGATTGTTCGAGATGTATTGCGCTAATATATCACATAGTTCTGATAATCTTCATCTTATTACACTATCGAAATTTGTCAAAGGGACTAATTGCTTTAAATTTCTTTTCCATTAGCCTAACATTATACCTCTATTTATTAACATGTTTCGTTATTAATACGGAAATTTACAACATACAAGAAGCGGCAAGTTAGTAGAAATACAAATTCAGGATTATACACGAAAGTAATTAAGAATTAAGGAAGAGATTCAAAGTTGAAGCCTGAATATTTCAGCCCTTTTCCTGGAATTCGTTGCTCATTTATTTTTTAAGTAATCACATGTCATATATGGCTCAGTACTCTTATATACCTATTGTTAACAGGTAACCATTCAATTCTCTTACTAGATATTTAAGAAATCTATCAGTATTCTAAAAAAAAAACTACTTGACTCATTAACAACTGGATAGTATTCTCGAATATTGTCAGTTAACCTGCATTTGGATAGATAGCAAGCTCGTGATCTAACATTGTCCAACTGGTGATAATGGAATACAAGCAACTTAGTGAATTAGGCATACATTTGATCTCTATTTCTTTCTAGGAGGTACTGATACTTACTATTCATTTGTCTGAAACTAAGATATACAATATATATATATATACATATAAAGCAAGTCAAAGAAAATGTAGAAGGCGAATGTAGGTGCACATATTTGTAAATTTATGCAATCAAAATAAAATATTCACGACAATCTGGAATGATAATTAACGATGATGACAACCAATCAGTTTGTCGTTAATTGGTTGTTAAACAATATTAATACTGTTAATAACAAAATACAAAACAGTTATTGTTTTAACAAAAATGAAGAATGAGCAATAAATTATCACCAGTATAGACAAAAAATTCATGATGTATTTGTTGAGAATGTAGATGAGTAAGTTTTTTCATTGTGTTTACCTATTCACAATGGTTTATAACTACCTAATTGTGATTTACAAAGTGGACAAATATGGACAACATCTTGTGTTGATTTCAAATAGAAAGGAATGAGACAAAAGAGCCATAATCTGGTAGAGAATTGCAAATAAAAGAGAAAACTATGACTTCATAATGTGATATATATATATATATATATATATATATATATATATATATATATTACTGTGATTAAACAAAGATTGTAAAATAATCATAGAAAACAAATGCTAATTAGCTATAACAGAAACTGAATTCGACACTTCTAACCAGATATAATAACAATTTTTACTGTAATACATAACAACAATAATAAGAATTATTTACTGAATTATTTCATAATAGAAAATATCTGTGCATTTAGGGAAGTCTAACATTTGATTCAGTCTATATATTTTGTCGGGTGAAATGATGGTTGGAGGTAGTCGATAGAGGAGCATCAGTTCAGGTACATCTTGTTGATGATTGCCAAATAGCACAAAACCTATGTCCAGGGTTTTCTGTCTACTAACTCGAACCACCACCTCAACATAGTGCAGGCGATGTCGAGTCACCTAGACTAGTGGTTACATTGAAACTTCATTGATGGAATTCGATCTGCACTGAGAAGGACCTGACACACATGACTATGGTCACAACCCAGTGATTAATCAATTGTAAATACATTTTATTAACTTGTAATATACAGTAGATTAGGCATTATAAAATGATAAACAAGAATTGTAGTAATTGAATAAGCTTAATTTGGTATGATATAAATACATTTCACAGTTGAATATCTGTAATTCAATGTACGTGTTGTTGATAAAAGCTAAATTTCTATGACTATAGAAAGACAACGTTACAAAATAGCGAAAATTATATACTGAATTGTTATCTAATGTATAAGATGTTATTAAAAAAAGGAAAAACATTTGTAAATTTGAGTGAAGAATTATTTCTAACTAAAACAAAATTCATTTTGTAACTAGAACTCACCCAGTTAAAAACATAACTCCACAAAGTAACCAAGCCAATAGTCCTGACTCGGACCTCACTTTAGTAACAATAATATGATGACAATAAGGACATGTCATAGCCACCGGATTCCATTTGAATACAGTTGCAGGTGGTTGTGTAACAATAACTAAAAAAAACATGAATATTTGCACGGAGAAAAACAAACAATGAATCTGGTTAAACTTTTGAATTTTCTCTAAATATAATTCAATAATTTGACTACAATTCAAGAAAGACATTTACAACACCAAATAATATTAGAAACTTCACCACATGTTATATAAATAACAAGTGATAAATTACTTACGCCTGCTACTCCTCGTGGAGGAGCATAGGCCACTCACCAGAAAGATGCACTTTATAAAATAATATAATTTAATAATAAAATTATATAGAAAATGCAGGAACAACTAAAATGATCAAAACCCGATAGGGTTTACTTCGGATACACTTAATCTATTTCGTAATTGCATTACAATAATTTGTAAAAGAAAAACTGAAATATATTTACTAATTTCCTTTGGATTTTCTAGAATTTAATCATATTACAAGTTGAGTATTAGTATTTACTTAATTACTTACACCTGTTATCCCTCGTGGAAGCACAGACTATCAACTACGACTCTCGAACAATCACTGTCCTGGAAAATCCTTTCCAGTTCTAGGTAAATGTTATTCACTTTCTTGATATGTATCTCTAATTTTGTCATATAGTTACGGTAGACGAATGTAGTACTACCAGTTCACTTGTACGACATCATTTCTGTGGGAAAGGTCAACTGAACCAACATTGATTAATTTTAATTAAGCCTTAGTGATTAAGCAATATAATCAATTGAGATTTATAAAAATTTCGTGGATTAGTTGAAGTTAGACATTAACAGGTTTCTCATGGTGCTCTAGCTTTAATTCACTCATGATCTCAACTATTCCAATGAAAAAATGTGATTGCCGTTCACGTAATAGTGATACATTTATAGGTTTTGTAAAATGTGTATATCAATTAATGTGGCACTTAGATCAAATTGTGGGTGGTCCTGATAAGGGATTTTTACTCGTTCTCTTAATAGTTCCGAATTTCATGAACAAAGGAGTTGCTATGATTCCGTTATAGCGCCACACATGGGACAGTGGATTCCATGAACGTGTGGTGATGGGTCGTAAGCACAAAATAAATGAAACATTGCTTCGCATGGACAAAAAATCCAGGCACTTCCATCAGCAGTTTCATGTGGCGGTTGCGCAAGATTGCAAATATCACAGTCTGTTGTCATACGCGTTTTCGTCATTGTCGTTGTCTCGTTCAGTGAACTCCTCTGAGCTAGTCGAAACAATTTCCTCCTCGTCAGTGCTTAACGTTGCATCCATATCGACGTTATTTTGATAGTTGGTAACTTACAAAAGATGAAGGAAGGACATTGAGTGTTCACGGAAGTCCTTTATGAAAAATTATAATAACACTAATCAGATTACCTCCTTCGTCTACTCGGCTGTGAGGAACCGCTAGGTGTTCTACGGCCACTTCTTCAATATACGAATTTAATATACGGCTTCCGATCTCTATGGAAATGAGAATCTCTCGCCGCATAATGGCAGTACTTAGCTCTTTCAGAAGTTCTAATGGCGCTCTTCAGCGCTTCAAGTGATTTGAACGTTACGAGATACAATGCACTCAGGAATAGGTTATCGGTTTCTGTGACAACGTGAGAAACGACAAAGCCCGTGCTTTGTACGCCACTATTTCCCATAATTGGAAGAAAATGTGCTCTGTCGTCAAGTCCTGACATTTTATATCAATTTTAAGAAATAAACAACCAATTATAACGAACTTAAAACTAGCTATTTGATTGGACTAAACAGAATAAAAATTATTGGAAGACGAGGATGAAAAAATTTTTTAAAAATGGACGTGCAGTATTTGAGCTTGTGTTAATTTGATTTTGCCTATTTGTTTATCATGAAGAGGTGACTTACATCAAGTCATGAAATATCAGAAATACAATTTTCTATTCATTGAGATATCATAAAAATATGCTTATTATTAATCTTTGTGGGAGTTCTCTGTAAAAAATTTTACGCACAAATAAATAAAATTTTACCTTCTGGCAGTCTTTCTTCGTATTCTGGAGGAAGTGGTAAAAAGACGCTTTCCTGATAAGTAGGTGGAGGAGTCGGAGGTAAACCAGGTACAGGAAATGATGAAGGAGGAGGCGCAGATGGAATAACTGCCCTATTTAAGTCTGATAAAGAATTGTAAACAAAATAGGGTCACACTAATCAACAGCCATGTAATTGTCCATAAAGCTACGATTATAGATAAAGTTTTCATATGTTATTCATAAAGCGTAAAAACTTATACATAATGCAAGAAATGTACCTGGGATTGAGGTTTTATATAATAAATAATAAATCAACAAAAACTTCTAAGTAGTTGAAGAGCAGATAAGAGTGTAATCATGGTAACCAATAGGTTTTGGTGACCCTATATCTGACTCCAGGTAGGTCGTATGAACAATCGTTGGCGAAATAGACGTATCGCCCATCCTCGTATATATTTATTTGACTTAACTCGCGTTAGTGTATAAAGGAATTAAATAAGTCAAATACGAGAATGAATCTCGAATACATGTATTTCATACAAACATTCATCCAGCCAAACGATCGAAGAAACGAAGTAAGGAGAGCGAAGCGAAATGACGCGTAGTGGAGAAAGCGTGTGAGCCAAATCGATTTAATCAAGGGTTAACCGATTTTACAGTCACACAAAAACAAGTTACAGACATGTGATAAGATGTGTACACACATACGCTCATATGAAAATAAAGTTGATAAGCGAGTAATTAACAAGGTCAAAATGTGACTTAAGAAGGGTGAATAAATTGGCTTGTTCGGAAGCTAGAATACCCTATGTGGGCTTAACATAGCAACCGACACTACAAGGTACATTTTACCAGACATATATGAAGGGAACTAAGACTATTTACTTTCTAGTTCTGATATAACATAGTTTGTCTAACATACAGATGAACGAAGACCATAAAAACTCCATAAACTTTAAAGCATATCAATATCAGGCCAAAATACTCCAAATTTGTGATAACGTATTTATCCCATTCCCATTTTTAGTGTCTAAAGTAACATTGAAGGTTTACAAATGCTAAACCCTTCACATTCATCTTAGACGTTTTGTAAGAATCGTAAGCACATATGATTTTTTCAAACTCAGCTTATCAACATTTATCTGAAAAGTAAATAAGCAGTCAAAAAACACGGGAAATCATATATGATTTAGTTTTTAATCAACACACGCAGGAGGTCAATTATCATACTGGCTTCACTGTATAAAAAATCATAAATTTATTGTTTGGCATACACGAGATATTCACCATTTGATGGGACAAAATTGATTGCAGTGATGTAAATGCATTCATCCTCTATCCTTCATTAGACTTAATTGTCCAACACTTGTTACTTTTAGTTCTTTACCATTACTACTACTACTAACAGTAACTCTCATGTACGAAAATAATTATGCCTTAGGTCTTGACTACACCAGTTGTCGAATTCATAACTGAAATATAATGAAAAGAATGGAGTAAAATGTAGTTCCCTATTTCATCTTGCAGTAAATTATAGAATAAACAGTTTACTATAGACAGAAGCAGAATTAACTAGAATAAGCTGTTAACCATATTTCCATACTTGTTCTTTGGACTATATTTTCATTTTGAATGCATTGAGCCCCAAATCTGTTTGCTGCTGATTTTTTGGACAAGAAAGCATCATTATGACCACATTTGCGTGCCAATTTTCCGAAGCGATTGCAATAATAACAGTCAGATCTTGTATTTGTATGTACTGGTCGGGATGACGCCTGAGCAAGTCGAGGTACAACTTTTGGTCCGTATACTGGGTTTCGATCACGATGTTTCTACGAATTACAAATGAATATATCAGGTAAGATAAAAAGGATAGGTCATAAAGTTACTACAAACTGAAATGATGTACCAGAAACAACGTAATCCCATTTGATTGATCTCGAATACAGTGGTCTTCTCTTAAACTATGAAATTAAAATCGCTTCATATCTTTCTTTCTACGAACTAATTCTTCCTTGCTGTAATATGTCCTTATATGCAATTTTCTTTTATATATTACCACCACTGAATTAACTACATCTGTGGATCTGGTTTTCATCTTGTGCTAATGAGTTATGGCAACTTGAACCGATGTACATATGTGCCTGGTCCTACGTTGTAGCTGACTAACTGACTGATTGATCTCGAAAGCAGCTTTTCTCGGTTTACACAGGATGTAACAGAAATCCTCTTGCGACAGAGAAATCAGTTTGACCAATATAGTGTCTAAAATATTAGCGCTAATAATTATTCAATCCTTAACTAGAGTTTGTTTAGAGTAAAACTGGGAAAACGACGTTTTTTCTCAGATGTGGATGTATCGACCGAGTTCTGTAACATAGATGAACTTTTGACGTTCAACTCTTGTGTATTTATTGGACTTGGGGTAGCGTTTGACTCTATTAATCGTGAGATTTGGCATTAAAGCGCATACTAAAGGAGTACAACAACCTTATATTTAAAAACTACCAGTTGAGTTAGAGTTTATGGAAAACTGTCATCATAGCTGTCCAATTTTTCAGTTCTGACTTAACTTCATAGTCATAAATACACTTTCATTGCACATCAAATTCACAAATGAAAATGAAAATGTACATGGTGAGCTACCATTCTTGGATTGCTTAGTAAAAAGAAATCCAAATGGAAGTCTAAACCTATCCATTTACCGAAAACCGACGCACTCAAATCGTTATATTGACTTCCATTCAGCACATCCTTTCAGTGCTAAGATCTCACTAGCCTTAAATCTTTTTAGAAGAGCTAACAAGATCATCACATCAGAGGAAGACAAACAAAAAGAACAAATGAATGTAATCAGCATCTTACAATTTAATAATTTTCCTATGAAGATTATTAGAAACATATTAAAACAAAACAGTTTATTACATTATAATAATGATTCGAATGAAATGCCATGAATTGGTACTGTAGTTCTACCATACCGTCATGGCACAACAGAAGAAATACAAAGAATCTTAAAACATCACAGAATTAAAGTGTATTACAAAACAACGGACACACTACGCAATAATTTAGTTCGCCTGAAAGACAAAATCCCGTTCATGTCCACACAGAACGGCGTCTACAAATTAGGTTGTATCGATTGTGATGCTTATTATATTGGAGAGTCATCCCGCGAAATCGTGACTAGAGCCAAAGAACATATTAGGTACACAAAGAAACCTCCTAACAATCCTGTTGAATTGAACCAACTTCAAATTACATCGGCAATAGCAGTTCATGCCATTTTCAACAACCACCAAATCGATTTTTAAAATATCAAAATATTGCAAAAAGGCTTTTCCAACTACAAAGAAAGGAGGGTAGCTGAGGCGTTCCATATAATGCTTAATCCTACTTCGCTCAAGAGAAAGGTAGGTTTTACCATACATCCTACTTGGACCATCTATCCTAACCATTCAGTCTGATCGTATTTACAATTTCACACTATCATATTACAAATTTAAACTCTATCCTTTCTTACCATAAAGGTCACACAAGTTTTCATTCTTAAACAATGCACATATACATACACACAAATTTACGTACATATCACTTATGAATCACCTTGACAGAAATGACAAGAAATCAACTTGTTCAGACCTGTTTTTGACTGATCAAATATTATTCTTGCATTGTTCCGTTGTACTATTTAAACTTGGATTAATTTTAGTTTGGTTATTTATTCTCTGAAGAAGTGACTTACACTAAATCACGAAACGTCAGAAAATCCAATTTTCTACTCATTGGGATATTACAAATATATTATTTTTATTTATAACAATCAACACAATGCTCAATTTATTCGAAATTATCAAATCAAACCTTGGTAATGAAACCTACGATACTCTTAATAATTTTGCTATTCAGCAATTTGTCTAGATAATTTCATTTCGCTCTACGAAGTGGATGTGGCAACTTTAACCAATGTGCTAGCTTATACGTTGGATATGACTGAGTAACTAGTTTTGATGGTCTCACAGCATGAAATATAATATACCGTATGAAAACAGTCACAACTAGTGTTTCCAAAAAATATACTTTCGATTTAAACTGAAGTTTGTCATATGGATAGAAAATTATTAGTGAAGCAAGGGGGCATTGATTTAGGGCTGATTTCGCTCGTCACCTTCTACTATCGACGGATACTGAAAATCATCGAAAATAACCGGTTTTCCTCACACCTACCAACACCCAGCCGTGCAGTATTGCTATACAGTTTTTCGGTCAACTTATATGCTTTAAATAATAGTGATGATGAAAGGCGTGCTCGAACAACACAGCAAAGCTGCAACTACGGTTACGGTGGGTTTGTTGACCGTATACGCCAGTACATTTATTCCACTAAAATATCTGTGGCATGCAAGACTGCAAAGGTCATGCATTACCTATAAACCTCAACCGCAAGCAAAACAATATAAAAGAATCAACTATCCATTAGGTCAATACTGGAAATTCAAATACTTTCTTATTTTAATATATTTTCAGGAAAATTAGCACTAATATTTGATTTGATTTCAGATACAAAAATTCAAATATGTTGGTGTTCCAATCGCTCCACTATGCCACATATAAAACCTGATACTTGTATTTTAGCTGGTTGTTGAGTAAAGCGATTTGCTGGATTTCACCAGTTTACCGTCTACACAGAATTTCAGGACTTACCATTGTCAATAGCAGCTGAAAGTGACATTATATCGGTCCACGGGAACCGAGCTTTTCTATCACTTGGTGATTTTGTTTCCTATTACTCCCTTGGAGCAAAGGGAGACAGTTTTACGAGCAGAAAAAGATTATCTAAAAGGTAAGTAAACCAAAATCTAGTATACTCGACAGATAATATCAAGACTCAGATATACGTCCTAACATGGGGCTAATTCAAATATAACACATTTAATCCAAACTTTCTGTCGTGAGAACACCGGTCACAATGCGACAGCATATGATGTTTAAGTCGCATTTAACGCGAGTCTCTAAAAATAAGGACAGGAGGTAAACCAACCTACATCAATCCTTGCAATTTGAAACACTAGGGAGGTTAATCTCGTTTTGACTATATCAACAGAAGGTGCTGATATTATGTATTCTGGTAGACAATTCTAGTAGATCACTAGTCGGTTCGAGAAGCGGAACTCAAAACATAAACGAATTGATCTCGGGTTTGGAACTTTCTTAGAATGTCCTCTCAGATGATCAATCTTAGATGGAATGAAAAGATAAGATACATTAATACCAAGGTCATCGTTCAGTATATATGCCCCCAAATGCCCTGGTGTGGCCGAGAAGGGGTGGGTTCGCCCTACCTCTCGAAATACTCTCACACGGCCACGCGTATACAGCCTCTGCCAGGGAAGTCCTACTCACTGCCTTCTCGTGGCGGGGGTGTTGTTCACGAAAATGAGAGGACGAAAAGCGAATGTCCCGCGCTTTAATCGGATTCCAAATCAATGGTGCACATGGGCTCCAGTATCCTGCGGGAACAAATGGCGTATGAACCAATCGTTGGTCACCGGCTACCATGGGACTGCATTTCCTTACGATGCTCCACTGCCTTGTGGGTTAGACCTTTAGGCTCGGGGTGTGGCTCCTTAAGATAACCACCTGCTTCTGTCTGGGCACCCGGGCAGTATCACAGCCCACACACAAATGATGGACCGCCTATAATTATGGAAACTACTTTTCTTGCTTCAACTAACAATCAAATGATTCAAATTATTATTATTATTGTCATTATTATTTACTACATCATTATTCACCCTCTTTTATTTCTACTCTGTCTATACTTATTTCTTTCGACTTATACAGCAGCTCGTCTATGGTGGAAATTCGACTGTATCTAAACGTTCTCGAGTCACTGTCCGGTTGAAAATTGTATGTTACCACCGAATATGAGTACTGAAGCAGTTTTTCTGAAACCACGCTTTGTGTGGCGCATATATATTGGCTCTCTCTTGTACCAATATTTATGTACTCAAATAAATAAATAAATAGTAATACCAAGGTCATCGTTCAGTATACGACAAGTCAATATTAGATCACCCTGTAATCTGCAGTAAGATAACGGAAATAGGTGTAGGTGTCTCATTTTGTCTTCATAGGATAGGCCAGAGAGACCTTTTACCATTTTGATTTCCCGTCGTTGAACTCGTTTTATAATATCTACCTCATACTTGAAACAAGAAATCGCTGATTGAATCCCATATTCCAAATACGGTCTCACGTAAGTCGGGTATAATACCCTAAACATTTCTTCGTCCAAGTAATGAAATGACTTACGAATAGCTCATGACAGTGGTAACCTTGCAGTTACTCGTAGTTTTGAGGTTTCTGTTTATCACTACTCCTTAATCTTTATAGTCCATTAGTTTAGGTAACACAACTCTACATACTATGTAGTGATATGAATCGTCGGAGTTATGTATTTGCACCACCATACTCTTGTTAGAGTTGATTTCTAATGGCCACTTGCTCATCCATGCAATCAGTGAGTTGAGGTCACCCTGTAATATTATTCTATCTGACATACTGTATGTGGGCCTCCGAACCCTCATGTCATCGGTGACAGTAAAACGGGTGACTTTGCCACAGTTAATAAGTCACTCACATAAAGTACAAAGAGGAAAGGACCAAGGATTATACCCTGGGAAACCCCACGTTTTACAGATTCCCATACCGAGAAAGTTCCATTTACCCCCACTCACAGTCTCCTATCATTAAGAAAATCACTTTACTAGTTTTATTATTATTTCATTCCATCATTTCATAATGCATCTCAAGACTTTCCACTTTTAATTTAAAACACCGATGAGAGACCTTGTTAAAGGCTTTACCTAGATCTATGAAAATCACATCTACAGGAATATTTATATGTTTAGCTGTATCACACTCTTCTCTTGCAATGAGCAGATTTGTCAAGCATGATAAGCCTTTCATAAAACCATATTCCCTGGATAAAAATTGTGCCCTTTTAAATAGTTCGAAATGGTCATCCGAATAATCTTTTCCATTGGTTTGACTACACTGGTTAGACAAACGAATCGACAGTTACTAAGTTTCTGCTCCTTACCATACACACCGGACTGATAATTGCATTTTTTCAGTCTCTTGGCAGTCCGAACTGCCGCAAGGACATACCAAACAATATGGTCATACGTCCAGCAATTACAACCGATGGGGCTTTCATAGTCCTAAGACGAATATCGTCAAGACCACCAAACTTATCTGGCCTGAGATGTTGAAGTAATCTTAAGACAATTCCTTTCCCAATAACTACAAGACCCATCGACAAGCCGCCCCGATCACGATTAATTGGTGGTCATCCCTCATTGCCGGTGGAAAACATTTTATTAAGATATTCTGATAAAGCTTCCGTTTTCTCGGCATCGTCTGTTGCCAATATCAACATATTTTCTTGTACCAAAAGTGATGGGTTTCTATCAGTTCTGTGAGTTCTCCTCTTCATATACGAGAATAACCTTCTGGGACTACGTTTTCAATCCCTATCAAAATGTTTTTCATGTGACTGTCTAATCTTACTTATCAATGCTTTACAAGCATACTCCAATGTTTTTTCCTACGTCTAAGAAGTTTCTCAACCTGTTTAGTTATTCATGGTGGACAGTTTTCTGGTCATTCATTCCCCACCAGTCGCAGCATCCACACTATAACAGTTTCGTCTGGGGCATCAGTCGCTGCTGTAGCAACTTGGCCACCAGCACCTAGTGGTCTGTCGCCCATTAATTGTTTCGGAATAGAAATCTCTACTGAGTGTTGCACAGTCGGGTATCTGGTATGTTCCGTGAAAGCGCTCACGACACTGACGTATTCTTCGCTATCAGTACACATGCTGCCGTACAGCCCTCAACAATCTTTTTTTAGCCAACGCCAGAATGCTAATTGCCTCTAGGGTGAGTAATTTTTGCTCGAATAATAAAACATACAGAGCCAATAGGAGTTAGGCTTTGAGCACCTTTTTTGGCAGTGGGATTCAAGCCTTAACCGAATAAATCAAGTCGAAGTCGACCAGGTATGCTTTGATACAATAAATACACATAAGCAAAGTCAATAAATGCAAGTACAATATCACTTAAACTGAAGTAAGTTCAACTAAAGTTTTGATGCTTAATTTACGATCAAAACAGTAAATTTAACTCAACGAGGAATCATATGACAGTGACATGTCACTGTCCTTTTTAAATAGTGCGCACTGTCAGTCAGCACCTTCTGTTGGTGTAGTAAAAACGACATTAACTACCACTGTGTTACAAAATGCAAGGATTAATGTAGGTCGATAGACTTCCTGTATTCACTACTAAAGACTGAAATAATGAATTTACTGTGTCAAATTGAGAGGGGGATGAAACACAGATGTGTTCCATACGGTGTCTTTATGGAGAGTAGGAATATAGAAACCAATCTTTTCTGAAAAAAAGTCATGAGGACTTGGTATCTAGAATTAGGTAGCAGAACAAACATAACTTACCTAAACCGTACTTAAATTTTTGCGACAGTACAAGGTTACTTGTAGGTCGTCCAAGAACCAATACGCTTTCAAAATGGTTCAAATGGTTCAAATGGTTGTGGACGGAATAGAAGAAGCTTTCGCTTAACAGGCTTCCGTGTCTAGTAGCAGGGGATCACCAAATCCTCCAGGCAGGAACCTAGGTATGTTAACAATAAAAAAGAAAAAGAAATTGGTAAATCATAATGTGATGCTGTTCTCGGTCCTTAAGAATAGGTCAAGTTGCCTCTTGAAGGACTCCTGAGAAGTCGCTTGGACTAGCTCGGCTGGCAGCGAATTCCAGCTTTTGACAACTCTTAAGGAGTAGAAATTGTGTCTACATTCCGTCTTGCTATGTTGTGTTTCCAGTTTCTGGGTGTTACCCCTTAGATTATTATTCGAACTAAGCTTAAGTAGGTGTTTAAGAGGATGTCCAGAAGTGTTAAGAATACTATAAGCCATTAGTAAATCACCTCTAAGACGCCTATATTCTAGTGGGTAAAGGTCTAGTGAACGGAGGCGTTCTTCGTAAGGCTTAGATTTGAGTCCTCGAACTGATTTCGTGGCTCGCCGTTGGATACGCTCCAAAGTGACCTTGTCCTTATGGAGTGAGGGGGGGAGTACTATGTTTCCGTACTCTAAATGGGGACGGATGAAACTATTGAAGATTGTATGGAAAGTTCGTCCGTCAAACTGTCCAAAAATGCGCTTCAACGTTACCAGTGCAAGGTTTGCTCGGAAGGCATTTTTGTCACAGTTAGCGTAAGACTTTAAGTCATGGGGCACCAGGACTCCTAAATCTTTTTCGACTTGGGATACTACTAGAGAGGAGTTTCCTAAGTTGTAACTGTAGTTTGCGACATGTCGCAGATGAACTACTTTACACTTTGAAGTGTTAAAGGTAAGTCCGTTGTCGTCTGCCCAACTTTGAAGTCGCGTCAGATCCTCCTGAAGTGCCTGTGTATCGTCTTCAATATCTATGTAATCCCTAAATGACTACAAACGTTGACCCAACAACTCAGAACCAGGTTTCATGCCAATTTCCTGCTCTTTCTTTCCAGAAACTGTCTTGTTGATAATAATTAATGCACAATCACTTGAGTATTGTAGCTTTACCCAACTAACGGTTACTAAATCCCCAATAACTACCAAGAAACCACACATTCTGACAATCATTCGTCTAGTGGAAATAGAATAATGTTAGTCCCTTGTGATCTGAGCAAACTGTGCATGAAATGACTTTTAGATTTAAAACGCTGCCTTGTTTACCGATCCTTCATAAAGGCTTCAAATAAAAACGGTAGTAATTATAACGCTGATCGTAGGGAGAAACGTTGGCAAGTCATCGTACTATGTTATGGATACTTCATAATTATGTCTGTCTCACATATGATGTGTGATTCATTTTATTACCGTTAGTCTCGACTCCCCGAATGCTTTTTAATGTTCTGTCTATGAGATTGATCAGCCAGCTTGAGCATCTGGGCTACCTGTTCCTGCCATCTAGATATTTCAACAAGTTATCTATTTTTGTTTGTTTTAATATATCATTATGTTTATTAATCGCATAACCCATTCTGTTGTGGTTGTGAAAAGTGTACAACCTTTCGTTGTCAAAGTTACAAAAAAACTCAATAAGAGACAATGTGGTTGCTGGCAATATACAGCGAAAAGAATGCACATTATTCAGATGTTCATTTGCTGAACTGCTAACATCTAACTGGCGATCACTCAATATTTATCGCCAGGACCGACCAAGAAGAAAGAAACGGAAACTTGTTGAAATACTTTACTCTGAGAATTCTATATTGTACCAAAAATATAATACTGAATAGAGCTGATGATGATAATAATATGTGATTTTCGAATTTCTAATTTGCTTTCTTAAAATCGCACTGTTTGACTAACGGTTCATCAATCATAGCTATTTGAATACTGTGAAAATCCTTCTAGTGAGTAAGTTCTCAGAGTAAGATAGAAACAAGATTCCATAATAAGGACGAGTAAGGGAAAGCTTGTGTTTTCATGCATTTTGAGAATTTAGGTGGGGCTCAAGGAGCTGTCAACAGCTGATTAATATTTTGAAAAATATACCTGACTGGCTAAGATATCAGTAAATATTCTACCTTGGTCAGCGAAGCTTGACTCTATATATTATAACTTCGTTATAGATGCGGAATCGTGATGTGTAAAGCAATTATTAATCAACACAAAAATCATACTGGGCTAGTTGAAAGTCAGGAAATATGCCATCTATCTTCAAGATTCCAACCAATATTGCTTGTCCATCGACTTGTTTTTTAAAAAAAAAGACACTAAGAACCAGTATTACCAGTATTTAGGTTATTGAAATCTAGTAGTCTTCTAAAAAAAGATGCTTCTCCCATTGTATATAATGTGCTTGAACTTGGTGAGATGAATATGTTCCTTTAAGTCTCTAAGTCTGTTTTCGGCTTGTCTGAGTTCTTATTGTTGCTGGAGCGTTTGCGCTTGGTCTAATGAGGTATATTTAAAGGCTTACAGAAGTTCATAAGCACAACTTGAAAATATGCCAGTTTTTAGGTAAACTATATATCAACCTCATGTGGGTGGAATTCCAGACTAACTTTTCAATATTTCTCCTTAAGCCTGTTTCAACTAAGAGTTTAGAGTCCCTTATTTCTAGTGATCGTTTTTATAAGCCTTAGAATTGTTGCTTAAACTTAACCTTGACCTTCCGTTACTGTTTTGTTCCTTACTTATATGACACACTTGTTATCACTCAACAATACACTGCAGCCTACACTCCTTTCGTTTTAATTTAACCAGCTTCCGCACTGACAGATAATTGACATAATTGCCGAGTTGATATTCTCATTACGCAATTATTCCTGATACACATCATCTTGAATAATTATGTTTTAAGCAATTGATAACCACATATAGTTGTGGATTATGAAATCGGAAACCCAAACAATCTTTCAACTGACAATTCAAGTCGCATCCGCTATTTTTGTATTTATTCATTCTTCTGTATATTATTCGTTCTCTCTACACTCTTTGTGACAAAAGTATCACTATTTTGATGTTGATAAATTTGGTCTGCCACAAAATTCCACTTACGCGACATGATATACCTATTTAAGCTGTCCTTTATGTTTCTTCAGTCAAAAGGAAATGTTCTAGTCATTTCTCTCACGGCCTGATGTGGTCTATTGGCTAAGCTCGCTGTCTAGTATTCAGTAGGGCAGAGGTTCGAGTGCATGTGGGGTCTGCGTCGTTGTTAACAAAACCCTATTGCATACGATGTTTGTTGCCCGTAAGTCGCTCAGATATGAGGAAAAATGGCAAGAGGACAGTGCTGTATTGGAATAGTACAAGTTCTTTGTTCATATTAATAATAATACTATAGAGATACTACAAGTTTGCTAGACTTCCATTTTCCGTTATAAATAAGCCATCAAAAAATATATAAGTTATTGCCATAACATGTTTTTTATAACACTAGCGTTAAGTTCCAGAATTTTGTATGGACCACTAATTATAATTGGTTTGACGTTAACATAACCATGATAAAAATATCGTCAGTTCAATGAAATGATTACTTAGCAGTTCTTTTATAAGTTGTGTTTAAAATTAGGTATGTGAAACCAATGCAACTAATATAGTAACCTTACAGGTAACGTACTGTATTATATCTTCACAGTTATTGATTCTTAAGTGTCAGAAATTAAAAGAGATCTGAATGGCGCTAATAAAACTGGATTATATGATCACACTAAAAAGCATGCTGCGGGAAAACTGTTCAGCCTATTGCAAAATTTTTCTAAATATGAAAAAATGATGAGAACATTAATCAGTACTTGACCATGGTTGAATCCAAAATGTTTTGTCTAAAAACAACTTATTATTAGTAATATCGATCGTATCAAGCCACTAAACATATCTTCAACCGAAAACGTTTTAGAAATAGTTTATATGATATAAATATAACCAGTCTAATTTTAAAAAATATTTAAGAAATACTGCGAGCATGGTTAATTAACCAGAAAAAGAGGGTATAAAACTCGCCTGGGTTGCTTTTTCAATTCGCCGTTATTGCCAGGGTTAGTTGTATGAGTTCATAGTACATGCTCACAGGGAATTTGTTCCATGTTCCCCCCAACTTTTTTTACTTGTCTACACTTTTTATGTTTTTGAATAATATCACTCAGTAATTGCTAAGGAATACCTACCTTATGTATCCAGTATTAAAAAAATTAACATAACACATATATCGAAAGTAATAGATCTGGGGAGTTATGGGTAGTATAATACCGCAAAATAATTTTTTGGAATGTTTTTGTTAAATGAATGAAATAGGTGAGACGGTATGAGGAAAAAAATTTGTTTTTAGATGAACGCGGGACCTTATTAGATACGTGGTTAGATTTTATTCTGCAGCCAAAACTGTCAATATCCTTGACTGACTAATCGGATGTGCCCAGACAACCGTTGTAGTCACTTGTAATGATTTATCGTTTTTACAATTCGATTCCGTAATTGTTTTATCAGTTAAACGGTCTAACAACACGTATGGTGGTCCGTGATCAAGATAGGCCGATTTTAACCTATCAATACTTATGGAGTCGATGTTTCCATGTCTTTCTTTCATGAAATATTTAGATTTTCTTGAGACGACTTTGAAAGGACCTTCAAATGGAGGGATAAGCGGTGCTTTTTTGTCACATCTTATCTAGACGTGCGTGCATCTTAGGTACATATATGGCATGCGATTGTTCACGAGTATTAATTGGCTTAAGTTTGGACATATGGTCCCGTAGTTGATCTACGTAGTTTCCTAAATTAATTTTTTGACTCTCAGTATTAGGGTTAATAAATTCACCTGGTGGTCTCAGAGTTGTTCCGAAAACCACTTCTGCAGCTGAACAGTGTGCGTCACTTTTGACAGATGTTCGTATTTCCAACATAACTAACGGTAGAAATACTATCCACTGATTGGGGTTTGAGTGATATATAAGAGCGGTTTTTAGCTGACGGTGAAAACGTTCTACTGTAGTTACTCGCGTTTATCACGAGAACACGACTGGTTTGATAAAAACAATTATTATTATAACCAACTGTACCAGTGTTTGTTTTAATGTGCTTTTGTTTAACTGTGCTAAAAACATCCATTATTGATTGTGACTTGGCGCGAATTCTGTTACGTTCTGTAATCAAGCTTATATCCTGGCACGATCTTGGTATTCTTTCGATGCCACGAGATCGCCAGCGAATATATCTCGATTTGGTCCATTGATTGCCTTCTGATATTTAGCTTCACGGGGATTTTATGGATTTATTTGGTTACGTTCAACCTTCGCCTTCTGATTTACTTGCCACGTGTTTTTTGGTAGCGGTGTTCATAGTTAATCTCAACTCGACTCCACGCTACACTACCATCCCACTAGCCTGAGGATGATACACATTGCAGCGTATCCTATTGAAGCCTAGAAGTTTGGCCAAGTTATTAAATAGTTCGGATTCAAATTGCGCCCCTCTATCCGTCGTTATTGTTATGGGCGTACCAAAAATGCTTACCCAGTTCTGCATGAAAACTTTGGCTACTGTTTCCGTTGTGATGTCCGCTATCGGGATGGCTATAAGAAATCTGGTAAATCGATCTATGCATGTAAACAGATAATTAAAACCGTTTGAACGAGGTAAAGGGCCTACTAAGTCGATATGCACATGGGCAAAACGTGCATCTGGTTGCGAGAAAACGCCTATGGGTGAATTTATGTGACGATTACCCTTTGATTGTTGGCATGCTGAATCACGTATCAAATTAAATCTTGTCTTTATCTACCGGCTTATTAACGGCATTTCCTACTCTTCGGTATCCACCCCTTCATACCTTATGATATCATCCCACAATCTACGCAATAAGGAGAATATTCTAGCGATTCCAAGAACCCACACAAACTTACGTCAGATTTTTTCCCCTATTCGCTACTCAACCATGTGGAACAGACTGCCAGTGAACCTACGTTGCAGCGAAACTACAACCCAGTTCAAAAGTCTCCTTGACGATTTTCTTTCCGAAAGTGGATTATGTCACCTGTTGAATATCAATGTATTCAATAATGATTTATACAAACAAGGTCCGTCATCCATTTAATTGCTTGAAAAGCAAAATAAAATCTTTAAATCTTTCCACATCTATTTTATTTTATTTCTGTTTATCTTAATATATGAAATCTGATTATGTTCGTGTTTATCATTATTTCCGTTATTAATATCATTATTAGTTCCCTGACACATTAGATATTCTTTTTGTGTCTTCTTATCCTTCTAAACATATTTAGCTCCAGATTGTCCTTTAAAATCAATTTTGACTTTCATAGCATCAATCTTAATTATTATTGCACAAATATTTATACTAATATCCGGTTTCACTCTGTATACTATTACATAAATCTAAATGTATTCATCCGAGTGCTTTAGAGGATTTTTATTTTATTTTTGCAATCGCTGGTTTCCTTCTGAGGTTGATATTTATTACACAATTATTATTCTTATCATGGATCAAAACTTTTCACTAGGTGTTCACTTCTTTTCACTCCATTCTTTCCCTCTAAATAAATATTCTTAAGATTACGAAGTTTGTAATTAAAACAATAACTTGTGTTACACTTAAATTAAATTCTCAGACCCGTTTTATCTTCACTATGCATATATGACTCATACATATTGATATTTTATTATCCTTTTCATTTAATTGTAACTTTCATAGCATCACTCTAAACTATAACTGCACAAACATTTATTCTAGCGTCATATCTTACTGCAATTATAGGTTAGTTTTCCTTAATTATTTTTTGTTACTAATTTAACGATACACACAGTCGTTTATTCTTGTTCTGTGTTCGTAAACACGCCTATTAGAATGTTTGCGTATTTCACGTCTCCTTTATTTCTATTCCCTTATTTTCTGCATTTCCTTTTTTAGACTCAATTCAATATTGTCAATTACACAGACTCGATTTATTATCATTAATATTCTACTATTATTGCTCAAATTTTTTTTAAATGGCAAGTAGAATGCTGACATTATTGAAAATTGTGTATTATTGCATTTTTTTGAAGAAACCCGAAATAGTTTCTCCACAACACTTATGTACCCATAAGAAGTTTGTGAATAATAATAATAATGATAACCCACTTGTGTACATCCTTCTGTAAATTCGGCCATATATATCTGGCATTGATTAGTTTTGTTGAAGCTTTTGCGCCAGGATGAGACAAAGAATGAAAGTTATTGTATATCAGCTTTCGCATACTTTTGGGAACGAAAGGTCGCGGCATTGCCTTGGTCGTGTCAAAGTATAGGTGATGGTAACTGTTTCAGATTAAGACTTGAATTGTTTGTTTTAAACAGCTTTTGTAATTCTAGATCTTGCCCTTGTTCGTGTCTCAACGTCTCGAAATTTACTGTGAATCGCTGTAGCACGTTCAATTCTAGTCTAGATAAGGCATCTGCCGCCTGATTGTCCTAACCTTTGACATGTCGGATATTGCTTGTGAACTGTGAAATACAGTCAAGGTGTTGGACTTCTCTCGCTTTTAGTGAGTTGGTCAGTGGTTTGTGATCCGTAAAAACTATGAAGTCCCTTCTAACACGTGTCGGAAATGCCTAATGTTTAAGTAGATTGCGAGAAGTTATCGCCCGTAGATAGAGTATCTTGTCTCTGCTGGAGCAAGTCTTCTAGGAAAGAAAGCAAGTGGTTTACAGGCGTTTTTAACCACTTGGTTAAGGGTCCCGCCTACTGCTTTGTCTGGAGCATCCACTATCAAAGCAAGTGGGGAAAGAGAATTCGGATATATCAACGTAGTTGCTTGAGCCAGTTTATCTTTAAGCTGTTTAATAGCTTCGATGGCGTCAGAAGACAGTTTGAATTCTTTTGGTTTTCCTTTAAGTGAATCTGTCAAAGGTTGCATTAATTGTGCACAACCTGGTATGAATCTGCGATAAAAGTTAATTAGACCTAGAAAACTTCTCAGTTGTGTTAGAGAACTAGGTATGGGGTATTGTTTGATGGTATCCACTTCTTTTTTGATAGGTTTAATCCCTTCTGGGCTTATTGTGTGACCGAGAAATTCTAAAGTTTGAACACCGAAAACACACTTTGATGAATGTTTATTCCATGTTCATCCAGTCTTTTCAACACTGCTTGTACATGCTGTTCGTGTGATTGCAAATCGGGGCTGGCAATTAACAAGTCGTCTATATACCCCTGCGCAAATGGCATATCTCGAAGTAGGTTATCTATGAATCTTTGAAATGTCTGTGCCGCATTTCTCAGGCCGAATGGCATGCGTACAAACTCGAATAAGCCAAAGGGTGTAGTAATAGCTGTCTTGGGGATATCTTCATCAGCCACCGTGATATAGTGATATGCCCTGACTAAATCAATTTTAGTGAATATGTTCATACCCCGTAAACCGTTGGTGAAATCTTGGATATGAGGTATTGAGTACCTATCTGGTACGGTTTGACGGTTGAGGGCTCTGTAATCCCCGCACGGTCGCCAGTCACCTTCATTCTTCTTTGGGACCATATGCAAAGGGGATGCCCATTGACTATCAGAGGGACGGATAATACCCAATTGTAGCATATAATCAAACTCGGCCCTAGCGATTTTGAGCTTATCTGGTGCTAGTCTCCTGGGTTTTGCAAAAACCGGTGCACCTTCGGTTTTGATAGTGTGACTTACTTTCAGTTTGTCTTTGGAAGGCCGTGGGTTTGGCCTAGTTAAGTTTGGAAATTCCGCGAGTATATCTTGGAATTTCGCTGTTGTTACTGGATGAGTTTGAATCAAGTTAAGAGAGCTGATGTGACTTTCTTTGCCTCCTGAACCCCAAATATAGTGTTAAAGATTTCTGCCCAAATGTCACGATTTTAGTTTTATTGGCAGCTTGAAGTGTAATTGCGAATGTTACTAAGAGGGATGATACTAAGAGCAGAGCCAGTATCTACCAAGGAATACAAACCAGATTTTCTGTCTCTAACATAAAACAAGCGACTGCTTAGGTGATAGTGAAAACAGAAATTAATGTTGTGTTCAATACAGGGCTCACCACTTTCGTGCTTGTAGGTTACTCTCGTTTTATTGACTACTAGCGGATAGGTCTTTATTCAACTCGTGAGTGGCACACCGTGGAGAGCAAGGTTACAGGTTTAAACACACAAAGCTTTTAAACATTCAACATAAGGTAAGAGGAAATATTGTGGTGTGGCGTCGAGTCGTTGCTGACTATGATCACCACTACAAGAAGGTTGCGTACCAGATATCAGAAGGCGATTGGAGGTTGTAGCGAAATGTATTTGTTGGCGACCTCGTGGTATCGAAAGGCCTTCCTTAAACATGGGCAAATGTTAGATCAATATATCGACTCGCAACACAGCTTAGCAATAAAATGTTGCTGTGTATTCAGAAAGTCATTGACCAATGAACTGTTGACGAACGCTTCTTTCGAATACCCTTTATGTCTGAGCTTTTCCACAGGTGCAAGCCATTCTCGTTCCGATTCAAAATGACTCTACGGATGAACTGGTTGCAATCGGAAGAGTCTCACAACAATAGGTGGATTATACCTGTCAGACTTCGGCGTTTTTTCCGATACAATGCAAGAAACTAAAGGCACAAATATGTCGACAGAAAACTCCTAGCTATGTATTGTGCTGCACAGCACTTTCAACACTATGCAGAAGACCGAGATTTCACTCATTTTACCGATCACAGACCTCTTACCTTCTCTCTTAGCTCTTCTCCATAAACGTACTCCTCTCTAGAATCTCGACAACTGGACTACATATCTCAGTTTACTTCAGACATAAAACACAATTCTGGGGCGAACAATGTAGTTGCAGACCATTTTTTCGTATAGTTTCCCTAAAAAGTTTCCAAGGAATCGACTTTCTTAAACTCGTCCCGATTCATAAAAAAGACACTGGTCTTCAGCACAACTTATCGTCGACAACCCTGAGACTACATGTAAAAAACGGTTAAAAGCAGGTCAGGAGTAGACGATACATCTGTAGTGGCATTGGACAATAACCACACAATCTTCAAAGGTGAATACGAGATTGCTCAGAAAATAGATATTCAATATTTAACGCGGAGAAATACCTAACGATGGAGAAGGCGCGAAGAAGAATGAATTGAATGAATTTGAGTTGATCGAATGGCATGGCTCGGCCACGCAGGCGTGGTCCCTGCTGAATATTACCTTATATCTTTTATTCATATTAAATATATTGTTCTTTCTCTAGCCTAAGCATGTTCGTCATCATGTATTGGTAGTTGTTACGATACGATGAGTTGGTGTAGACGATGATGTGACTTCCACGTAAGATCTTATAGGTTAGGCAGTTATATCATGACAAATCTACAAATTTAGGATTAGGTCTATTATTAGAGCAGTACTAACATCATAGTACACCATAATTCTACACATCTACAGGTAGAGATCTTCCAGTCGTGCCGAAACACTATCAACGCATCGTGTTCAGTACGTTGCACAAACTTTCTCATCGTCTGACTACGACAGCAGAATAACACGAATCCGAACGGCCGCATACCACCCACAAGAAAACAGGTTGAAAGGACAATTTCAGCGACATTAGAAAGCTTTACTTCCGACCAAAACCATGTTTTAACGGTTTACGTCCTTTTAACCGTGTTACTTGGTATACGCGGTAGCTAGATGTACTGAAGAAAAACTCGTTTACCACACGACATTCCGACTTCCAGGAGAATTCTTTTATCTATCAATTTCCTCAGTAAATGCCAATCTAAATACTTATGTGATCAAGCTTAAGAACGCGATCTGTTTGCCCGTGTAACAATTGAGAAACTATAATTTTTGTGCCTCATCCACCCGTAAATCGGTCATTACTGTGAAGACATAGACTCTCATTAAAAGAAGTCATTGATGAAATGAAGACTATTTGTTCTGTTGTAAATTACGATATCTGACCATTGCCTACTTTTATTCGGTGGTGGCTTGTGACTCTTTCAGCACTGATCTTGGGAATAATTATTTGTAGAGGGAGTAAAATGATACAATAACTCAATACATAACATTTCATTCTAGATACGAATTGCTAATGTGAGACCATATTGATGCATTATGAGAAAAGCGAGCAAAGACTCGTCCACATTGCAGCTCACTATAACTATAACATTCAACATATTCTAAATTGCATTCTTTCTTACTAGGGAAAGCAGACAAGTGAACTACGTGTGACAACGGACCACCGGTGAACTCGAGGAAGCTGTAAGAGGCTCAGAAGGAGCCGAAGACGGTTCATCCAATCACCTTTCGAAAGAATATTCTAGAATTCCAACGTGTAACTTCCCGACTGGATAATGCTAATAACCCCCTGTATGCGGATTGGAAGACTGTAATGATGATTTCGTTCTCACTAAAAACTATAAATACCTGACAATTTTGTACTATGATTGACACTGTTTGGAATAATATTCCTTTCGTTAGTCTTCTGTCTTCTTGCTGCGACTTGGTAGGGTTTTGGTGTTCTAGTGCTCTGCTATACGCGGTATATCGAGAAAATCAGCTTTTTCAAGATATAACATCTGGCGACGGGTTATTGTACCAATATGTCATTTACCTTTGAACAATTTGAAGCCTTATTGGAACGCCAAGAAAAACGTTTTGAACAGTTCCAGATGAACATGATAGAGATGCTAACTCTAAAAATGAACCTGCATCAAAAAAGAAGCTACAGATGACCCTTTCAAATCTCATGTTGACCAGATCATTAATTCTATCCATGAATTTAATTTTGATGGTTCAGCTGTCATTACTTTTGAAACTTGGTTCAAGAAATATGAAGATTCGTTCAAGGTCGACCCCAAAAAACTTGATGACGCCGCTAAGGTCAGAATACTCTTGCGAAAACTTGGAACTGCTGAACATGAACGTTACAGTAACTCTATCCTTCCAAAGAATCCAAGAGATTTTTTTTTGATGCAACGATTGAAATTTTGTCGCAAATCTTTGCTGAACAGTCATCCTTGTTTAATATTCGTTATCAATGTCTCTAGATGACAAAAGCAGGTGATGATGGCTGGGTGAAGCATGCAGGTTTAGTAAACCGTGAATGTGAGCGCTTCAAACTATCCGCAATGACAGAAGACCAGTTAAGTGTCTTGTATTTGTGTGCAGCCTCCAATCTCCCGAAGATGCCGATATTAGAATCAGAATTTTGAGTAAAATTGAACAATGTCCGAATATGACACTACAAGAAGTAACCACAGAGTGTCAGAGATTATTAAACCTAAAGCATGCCCAGACAACCCAAAAAGGGGAAATGAAGGCGAACAAGGGGGAAATAAGGGGGTAAATGCTTTGGTAGCGAAAGTGGAAATAAAGGGGAAAACGCATCAGAATGTCGCCTTTTTCGCCTGTCCGGGGGAAATAATGCGGATTTTCCCCTTTTTTCGCCGTTTTGTCGACAAATTACCGAGTTATCGCCTAAATATCCGCCGGATTGTCGCATTTTCGCCTAAATATCCGCCGAATTGTCAAATTCTCGCCTGAATTTACGCGGAATTGCCTACTTATACGCTTAATTGTCTACTTTTCGCCTACATACACACCTAACCCCCTATTTTCCATCCATTGACAGAACCCCAAAGGTCTCCTATGTTCGCCTTTATTTTCAACAACAGACCAAAATATATCAGCCATGCATTGGAAAAGCGGTACATTTTTTCAAAATTTTATTTAACAGGAAAAGCGTATTATTGTACAACACTAGAGCAGAAGCTTAAGCATCAATTGTTTTGCATATCCAATGCAATTGCTAATTCATTGTTATTTGAAATTACCTGAAAAAGAAGGAACAAGTTATGTTTTATCTATAAGGAATGGCCTGAACGCGCGATCTTCGAACGGGAAGTTTAGTCATAACGTGATTTGCATTTATCAAACTTTTGCTGTGTTCTTACGCAACAAAAGTACCATTTCAGTTCTAAAGAATCTGTCCTGAGCTATACGTTCGGTAGATTACTTTTTTTTCAGTTTCACCATATTTAATAGTTACCTGTGGTTTTGCCTCAGCTTACTATTCGGTTTTTTTGTTTTTCACGTATAGACTAGTTTCAGTTTATATCACTCGTTTTGTCCATTTTTGTCCGTTTTCAGTGTGCTTTTTAGTGTTTTTTTAAAAGGTCTTAGGCTCTTGCAAGCATCTATAACATAGTTTGCTTCAACACAGTCATGAAAAACTCATGCAAACGTCCGGGATGCCGTTTTGCTGTCACAACTGGCATGCAGTGCGACAACTGCAAAGGTTGGTTCCATGAAACATGCACTGATCTGACAGCAACTTCTTACAACAAACTCAGCAAGTCGGACCAAAAGTGGGTATGTGTCACGTGCAGCACGGACGCAGTTGTCTTGCTGAGTAACATCATTGTCCTACTGACAGGTCTTCGGAACAAGTTGTCAGTTAACTTGGATAACGATAGTAAAAAACCGGTAGGCAAACAAGAGCGTGCGACGGATACAAAAATAGGGATGCTGATAGGTATACCACCGATGGAGCATCCGTCAACACTAATGATGACTTGTCGAGGCTCAGCACCATCATTACGTCGACGGTACTAGACTCCTTAAGCAAACTCGGGTCTCCCAGCTCAGGGTCCCTGAACACAACAGTGGTTCCCAAGAACCCTGTAGGTCATTCGACCCACGTTAAGAGAGCACAAAAGAACCAGGCATCACCGCCTAAGCCGAGCAACCCAAGTGTTGCTGTACGGAAAATAACTGGTGATTTGGTCGCACAGTCTACCCCCAAGACTGTTCGTCCGCTCAATAAAGAGCCTAAGATCCAAAAACGCACACTGACCTCCAAACAACAAGTTATTAAACCTGAACCCATCGTGAAACCTGGTAAATTAACAACAGTTCATGACGATTCTCTCATTATCATGAACCTCGTTGACAAGCCTGACCTTCCTCTCAGTCTGCAGGACAAAAACGACAGGATGCTCTGGGGTGAATTGAACAAGAAGCTTGAACTTCCTAGAATAGAGCCTTTGACGGTCACCCGGCTCACTCGAGGAAAGGATTCTAAGCATCTAAATCACCCGAGGCTTCTCCGAGTAACACTTAAGAATGCTACCGACGTAGAGGACGTCTTGCTAGCAAGTCACTTGCTGAAATCAGATGGTAACGTAAGAATATTGCCCGGCATACCGTACTCTGAGCGCAATATCATACGGAACATCCCTAAAGAATCTCGCGAGAAGTTTTTCCGCGGTAGAAACATAATTGTTCAAGGTATACCGGAAAATGCAGACCCTACTCAATCACATTCTGACATCAGGGAATGGAAATTCATCAAACAGTCCTTGAGGCTCAAACACATACTGACTCAGCATGTGACGAGACTAGCCAAGAAGGACGGTGATCCTAGACCTCGTCTAATGAAGATAACCTTCCCATCTTCCCACATGGCGGCTGCAGTTCTGGAAGCATTTCGTGCCAACAAACGTCGATTGCCACCTGGAATCCACATGCACCCGGATAGGCCATATGAAACTAGGACCAAGAACAAAGGCAAGTTGGAGCTGACCATTCCACTTGTGGACTGTCTAAATGATAAAAAACGTGTAAAGGACAGGGCCTACCACCTCGGCAAACCTCATATAGGTGGGCTACCTGTCCATTCACATAAGGCTCATACAAAAAAACAGGACGAAGCTCACGCGTTCCAAATTGAAAGCATAAACTGCTTATATACGAACGCCGCGAGTCTACCAAACAAACTGGATGAATTACGTGAACTTAGCAACGCTAATAAGGCCCATCTGATAGGAATATCTGAAACCTGGATATCTTCTCAGTTCTCGGACCAAGAGTTAACATTACCTGGGATGACTTTGTTCCGCAACGACAGAAAAACAGGAATTGGGGGCGGAGTAGCCATATACATAAGCTCTTGCCTGGAGGTGCACCAAGTTCACAACCTCGAGTTTAACAATCTTGAGGAATCCACATGGTGCTCTGTAAGATTGTCTACTGCTTCGAGGTGTCTAGTCGGAGTCATTTACAGGAAGCCAACTGCCGACATCGAGTACGATAGTCGTATGCTGGAAGGACTATCCCGCTCTACCCGTCTCGGTTTCACTCACATCCTGATTCTAGGGGACTTTAATCTCCCTAGAGTCAACTTCGCGGAACACACGTACACTGGAGGCGACAACTCAATTGAAGCTCGGTTCTACAACCTCATCGATGACTTGGGCTTATATGAAAATGTGAGGTCAGCAACTCGTTGGAGAAACAGTCAGGCACCATCGCGCTTAGACTGTGTATTTGTAACAGCTTAGGTTGGTTGGTTAAGAGTTGACCTCAAACAACCAAGCATATACCAAAACAGTATTGTTCAAGTATTCATTCACTTCCTTGTTTTGTGTAAGCGTTATATTCCCTATTATCTTATATTGAATGTTGAGAGCCTTTGTTTGTCTGAACAGATAATCCCACGCTCCACTGTGACTGCGCTAAGATCGAAATAAAGACCTATTCACTACTTGTCTGGTTTCTTCTATCAATAGCACGAGGGTTACCTATAGACACGAAATTGGTGAGCCCTTTTGAACACAAATTTAACCTCATTTTTGTTATTAATATTATATTTTTTGTACTCAATCGTAAAAGTAGACCTGATTATCCGTAAACTAAGTTGGATATATAAATAGTTTTTTTTTTCTTTTTTTTTAATTACCTTAAGTTATTCATGTTATAGAAACCATTTTTTTTCGTGCTAACTTTATTGCTATATTTGTTACATACCTCATGTCAGACTCAATAGAAACCCATAATCTGGATGATTTGTCACCAGTGGAGATAGACACTGTTATGACTACGAAATCCCGACTTCCAGAATTTGATCGTAGTGATCCTGAGTTGTGGTTTGCTCAACTAGAGCATTATTTCACGAGACACAATATCAAATCTGAAGGGATTCGCTATAGAGATTTGTGTTCTATCCTTCCTCCTTCAGTCGCCAAAGAAGTCCGTGACTTGATTTTAGATCCACCATCTCCACAACCATACACCATCTTAAGACGAGAGATAATGAACCGTTTATCATTATCAGATAGTCAAAGAATTCAAAGACTTTTTCAAGGTGAAACACTAGGTGATCGGTCGCCGTCACAGTTTTTACGTCACCTCCAAGTCTTAGTGGGTGATAACACAGTGGGTGAAGCAGTCCTAAAACAAAGATGGATACAAGCTCTCCCATGCTACGTCCAACACTGTTTGGATGCACAAGATCCTGAAACCTCATTATCTCATTTGGCGCGTATAGCCGACAGAATAATGGAAAGAGGTCCTCCAAATGGATCAGGCACAATAAATCACACACAAAAAGTAGAATCAGCAAAAGACCCCGTAATAGAAGGACTCATTGCGAGTGTTGAGAGTCTCACTGAGGCTGTCACCAGAATGCAAATGGGTCATAGAAACAGGAGCAGGACACCACAACGACCACGAGCCAAGTCACAAAACAGGTCACAAATGTCCAGACAATCTGGGCAGTTTTGTTGGTACCACTGGAAGTTTGGTGTCAACTCAACCAAGTGCATGCAACCATGCGCCTGGCCTAAGCATAATCCTAAGGCAGCGGGAAACGAGTAACCCCTCCCCAGGTCGCGACGACTGAGGAGGGGCGCCTAAACAGTCGCTTGTTTTATGTTAGAGACAGAAACTCTGGCTTGAATTTCTTGGGGGATACTGGCGCTGCTCTTAGCATCATCCCTCAAAATAAAACTGAGATTAGTCGAGAAACATCACCAATTACACTTCAAGCTGCAAATAAAACTAAAATCGCGACATTTGGGCAGAAAACTTTAACCCTAGATTTGGGGTTCAGGAGGCAATTCCTTTGGGTTTTCACGGTAGCCGACTTAGATCTGGCAATACTGGGGATGGACTTTCTAGAGAGATACGAATTTCTAGTTGACACCAAGAAACGGCGATTAACACTAAAAGAAACTTCGTATTACACAAAAGGCAAAGAAACTCACATCAGCTCTCTTAACTTGATTCAAACTCCCCCAGTAACAACAGCGAAATTCCAAGATATACTCGCGGAATTTCCAAACTCAGCTAAACCAAACCCACAGCCTTCTAAAGACAAACTGAAAGTAAGTCACACTATCAAAACCGAAGGTGCACCGGGTTTTGCAAAACCCAGGAGACTAGCACCAGATAAGCTCAAAATCGCTAGGGCCGAGTTTGATTATATGCTACAATTGGGTATTATCCGTCCCTCTGATAGTCAATGGGCATCCCCTTTGCATATGGTCCCAAAGAAGAATGAAGGTGACTGGCGACCGTGCGGGGATTACAGAGCCCTCAACCGTCAAACCGTACCAGATAGGTACTCAATACCTCATATCCAAGATTTCACCAACGGTTTACGGGGTATGAACATATTCACTAAAATTGATTTAGTCAGGGCATATCACTATATCACGGTGGCTGATGAAGATATCCCCAAGACAGCTATTACTACACCCTTTGGCTTATTCGAGTTTGTACGCATGCCATTCGGCCTGAGAAATGCGGCACAGACATTTCAAAGATTCATAGATAACCTACTTCGAGATATGCCATTTGCGCAGGGGTATATAGACGACTTGTTAATTGCCAGCCCCGATTTGCAATCACACGAACAGCATGTACAAGCAGTGTTGAAAAGACTGGATGAACATGGAATAAACATTCATCAAAGTGTGTTTTCGGTGTTCAAACTTTAGAATTTCTCGGTCACACAATAAGCCCAGAAGGGATTAAACCTATCAAAAAAGAAGTGGATACCATCAAACAATACCCCATACCTAGTTCTCTAACACAACTGAGAAGTTTTCTAGGTCTAATTAACTTTTATCGCAGATTCATACCAGGTTGTGCACAATTAATGCAACCTTTGACAGATTCACTTAAAGGAAAACCAAAAGAATTCAAACTGTCTTCTGACGCCGTTGAAGCTATTAAACAGCTTAAAGATAAACTGGCTCAAGCAACTACGTTGGTATATCTGAATTCTCTTTCCCCACTTGCTTTGATAGTGGATGCTTCAGATAAAGCAGTAGGCGGGACCCTTAACCAACTGGTTAAAAACGCCTGGAAACCAATTGCTTTCTTCTCGAAAAGACTCGCTTCAGCCGAAACAAGGTATTCTACCTTCGGGCGAGAACTTCTTGCAATCTACCTGACCATTAAACACTTCCGACACATGTTAGAAGGTAGGGAATTTATAGTCTTTACGGATCACAAACCACTGACGAATGCATTAAAAGCGAGAGCCGATAAATACTCACCTCGAGAAGTCCGACACCTTGACTATATATCACAGTTCACAAGCGATATCCGACATGTCAAAGGTCAGGACAATCAGGCGGCAGATGCTTTATCCAGACTAGAAATGAACGTGCTACAGCAGTCTACAGTAAACTTCGAAACGTTGAGACACGAACAAGAGCAGGACCTAGAATTACAAAACCTACTTAAAACAAACAATTCAAGTCTTAATTTAAAACAATTCCCATCACACTATCGATGGTATTCTAATTTATTGTGACACGACCAAGGCAATGCCGCGACCTTTCGTTCCCAAAAATATGCGAAAGCTGATATATAATAACTTCCATTCTTTGTCTCATCCTGGCGCAAAATCTTCAACAAAACTAATCAATGCCAGATATATATGGCCGAATTTACAGAAGGATGTACACAAATGGGTTAGAGAGTGTTCAGCATGTCAACTATCAAAGATTAATCGTCACACAAATTCACCCATAGGTGTTTTCTCGCAACCAGATGCACGTTTTGCCCATGTGCATATCGACTTGGTAGGTCCTTTACCACGTTCAAACGGTTTTAATTATCTGTTTACATGCATAGATCGATTTACCAGATTTCTTATAGCCATCCCGATAGCGGACATCACAACGGAAACAGTAGCCAAAGTTTTCATGCAGAACTGGGTAAGCATTTTTGGTATGCCCATAGCAATAACGACGGATAGAGGAGCGCAATTTGAATCCGAACTATTCAATAACTTGGCTAAACTTCTAGGCTTCAATAGGATACGCTGCACGGCATATCATCCTCAGGCTAATGGGATGGTAGAACGTTTTCACCGTCAGCTAAAAACCGCCCTTATATCTCACTCAAACCCCAATCAGTGGACAGAATTCCTACCATTAGTTATGTTAGGAATACGAACATCTGTCAAAACTGACGCACAGTGTTCAGCTGCGGAACTGGTTTTCGGAACAACTCTGAGACTACCAGGTGAATTTATTAACCCTAATACTAACAGTCAAAGACTTAATTTAGAAAATTATGTAGATCAACTACGGGACCACATGTCTAAAATTAAGCCGATTAATACTCGTGAACAATCGCGCGCCGTATATATACCTAAAGACCTAAGCAATTGCACGCACGTCTGGATAAGATGTGACAAAATAAAAGCACCACTCAGTCCTCCATTTGAAGGTCCTTTCAAAGTCGTCTCAAGAAAATCTAAATATTTCGTGATAGAAAAACATGGAAACATCGACACAGTAAGTATTGATAGGCTAAAGCCGGCTTATCTAGATCATGAACCACCATACGTGTTGTTAGATCGTTTAACTGACAAATCCATTACGGAATCGAAATGTAAAGATAATAAATCTTTACAAATGACTAAAACGGTTCGCTGGGCACATCCAATTAGTCAGTCAAGGGTGTTGACAGTTTCGGCTGCAGGATAAAAGCTAACCACGCAGCTAATCACACCCTGCATCTACCTAAAAATAATTTTTTTTTCCTCATTCCGCCTCACCGACAACTCCCCAGACCTTTTACCTTTGATATATACGTGTTACGTTAAATATTTTTTTTAAAATACTGGACACATAAGCTAAGTATTCCGAAACGATGGCTGAGGATTTTAATCAAACTCATACAACTAACACTGGCAAATACAACGAATTCTAAAAGCAACCCAGGCGAGTTTTATAATTTCTTTTTCTGGTTAATTAACTATGTTGGCTGTACTTCTTATATATTTATATACATTTTTCACGTAGACTGGCTATACAATATATACCATATGAACTACTTCTAAAAGTTTTCGGTTGAGGATATGTTTAGTAGCTTGATACGATTAATACTACTATTAATAAGTAGTTTTCTAGACAACATTTTGGATTAAACCATGGTCAAGTGCTTATTAAAGTTCTCATCATTTTTTTTCATGTTTAGGAAACTTACGTAATGACTTAACCAGTTTCCCTGCAGCATGCTTTTTAGTGTGATCATATGACCCATCTTTATTGGCAATATTCAGATTTTTTTTAATTTCTGACATTTAAGAATCAATAACCGTGAAGATATAGTACAGTGCGTTACTGTAAGGTTACTATGTCAGCCGCATTGATTCCACATACCTAATTTTAAACAACTTATAAGGGAACTGTTTAGTAATCATAACATTGAACTGACAATATGAATATCACGACTATGCTAACGTTAAACCAATTATTATTAGTGGCCCATACAAAGTCCTGGAACTCAACATTAGCGTTATAAAAAAGACATTTTATGTCAATAACTGACATATATATATATATATATATTCGTTGGTTTAAATATAACGTAAAATGGAAATTTACTAAACTTGTAGTTTCTTTTTCTATAGTAATAATATTCATGTAAACAAAGAACTTATACTTTTCCAATATGGCACCTTGATATATCAATCTGTCCTCTTGTCATTTTTCTCTCATATGTGCGCGACTTACGGGCAACAAACATCGTATTGAAGGTGGGTCTGGTGAACAAAAACGCAGGCCCCACACGCACTCGAACCTCTGCCCTCCTGAATGCTAGACCGCGTGCCTAGCCGTTAAGCCACATCAGACCACGGAGGAAGTGACTTCAATATTTCCTTACACCAATTAATCACTCATAATACTAATGAGTAATAGGACTTACACACTTCTGAGGTGCAAACCAATTCGTTACTTGGATGAACTGACGAAATATTGCTTCAATATATCATGCATACCTAAATCAAACCAGAAAAGGGTATTTGACACAACTGTACTTGATCCGCATACTCTACACAATTTTTTTGCTTCTTAACCGTGTATTCTTTTCCGTTTTGTGGAGTACTCTGATGCACCCTTGGTTACGCACCTAGTTGTAAAACGCGGTCATCACAGGCTCAAGGTCACGCGTTTGATCGATTTTGTTAAAGAGTCCAACTTCTAGCAAGTTCACCCTTTTACATGTATGCATTACAAGAGAGTTTTTTTTTCATGGTTTTTCGTGCACAAGATATCTACACTATGTCTATTCCCTTCCAGAATACCAATCCGTTCTGGAGACCAAGCACTTACATGGAACCGAACAATTATCAATTACATTTATGTATTTCCATTTTGTATCTTATTATTTTATGCAGGCAGTGGAGCAGTTCTTCAGGTTTGCTTGATTTTCACCATTACCTTTGAAGTAGATTCTTCTTTACGTTTTACTTGAGGGCGACTCAAGAGGCAGGTGAGTAAACACCTGATAGCCGGTCTGAGCACGGAAAAATCGTACCTCACCAACATGGTGTTGGGTAGCCCGCTCGCGGCACTTCCTCAGATATTCTTATTCCACATTCTCACACTTTCTCTTGAAAGCACGCAGCAAACCGTCGGCGATAGTTGTAGAAGAAATCACGTGCTACAAAATAAGATGACAAGCTAGTAAAGAAGAGACATCCATGGACTATCGTTGACAGCGTCAGTCGTCACTGATTGTAAGTCAAACAGTGAGCGAGTTGATAATTTTCCCTTGGGATGAGAAATAGAACTAAGGTGTTTTCGACAGTTAGGTTAATCGAACCGACGTTCCTACGGAAGTCGATTCTAGGGGGAAGCTAATGTAACAGCTTAGGTTGGTTGGTTAAGAGTTGACCTCAAACAACCAAGCATATACCAAAACAGTATTGTTCAAGTATTCATTCACTTCCTTGTTTTGTGTAAGCGTTATATTCCCTATTATCTTATATTGAATGTTGAGAGCCTTTGTTTGTCTGAACAGATAATCCCACGCTCCACTGTGACTGCGCTAAGATCGAAATAAAGACCTATTCACTACTTGTCTGGTTTCTTCTATCAATAGCACGAGGGTTACCTATAGACACGAAATATTCACTAACGAAGAATTCCTAGTCGACAACCTCTCAATCCTGGCTCCTCTGGGAAAGACCGATCATGCCGTCATAGCCTTCAGTTTTGTCATCAAAACTAAGCTAAGGTATCCCAACAATAATTTGCGTTCGAATTTTAAACGGCTGAATGTGCCAGCTCTACATGACTATCTACAACAGGTGGTTTGGGATGTTCACCTCCAACTCGATGTGGGCGGTCATTGGGACTTCTTGCTGCACACGCTCTTATGTGCTACAAACCATTCAGTTCCTCAAACGGTTCCCAAAAGCTGCAAGCCGCCTACAGTAATCAAGAACCGTACCCTTCGCCTGCTAAGCCGCAAAAGGCACTGCTGGGCAGAATACAAACGAACTAATAACGATGGAGCGTACAGGCAATATAAACATATCAGGAACATATGCACGAAGGCTATAAGAGAAGACAGGCTTCAGTACCAAACAAAGCTTATGGACAGATTCGCCTCTAACCCTAGAAGCCTATTCCGTCATGCAGCCTCTCTTCGTCAAGCCAAAACAGGAGTTTCTCAACTGCTAGGTCTTAACGGCCCGACCAACAACGATGACGATGCCGCTAACCTTCTGGCGGCCCATTACTCTCAAACATTTCAACCGGCTGACATCAACTTTACTGACGACAGTTTCATCTGCAATTCCACAGGACTTTCTGAAGTGGACCTAAGCGCTGACTTGGTGTTCCGAAAATTGCAGCACATGAGACTAGACACTTCTCCTGGCCCGGATACGGTTCATCCTGCCATACTGAGGGAGGCAGCCTCAATCCTGGCAACGCCGCTTAGCGTGATGTTTTCTCACTCGCTTAGCCGAGGCAAATTACCGGAAAATTGGAAGTTGGCTCACATCACACCAATTTTCAAAGGTGGTCGACGCAATGAACCTTCAAGTTATCGGCCGGTGGCTCTTCTGTCATTACCTTCACAACTCATGGAGTCCCTGATATGCGACGGTTTAAGTGACTATCTACTGTCCTTAAATTTCTTCTCACCCCAACAGCATTGTTTCAGGAAGGGTTACTCTTGTATAACCAACCTGCTGACTGCGGTGGATAGATGGACAAGCATCCTCGATTGCAAGGGAAAGGTTGATGTCATGTACCTTGATTCCTCAAAAGCTTTTGATAAGGTTAACCACTAGCGTCTTATCAACAAGCTCAAACGACTAGGTATCAAACTACCCCTAATCGATTGGCTTACTTCATACCTAAAAAATCGACACTTTAAGGTTAGGGTTAATTTCACTTTATCTCAGGCTATGGAATGTCCTAGTGGGGTCCCCCAGGGCTCAGTACTAGGGCCTCTTCTCTTCTTGATCTACATAAATGATCTTCCTCAACAGGTAACGTCAGATTTATTACTTTTTGCCGACGACGTGAAACTTTGGAGAGAGATACGCAACCAAGACGATGCACAGGCACTTCAGGAGGATCTGACGCGACTTCAAAGTTGGGCAGACGACAACGGACTTACCTTTAACACTTCAAAGTGTAAAGTAGTCCATCTGCGACATGTTGCAAATTACAGTTACAACTTAGGAAACTCCTCTCTAGTAGTATCCCAAGTCGAAAAAGATTTAGGAGTCCTGGTGCCCCATGACTTAAAGTCTTACGCTAACTGTGACAAAAATGCCTTCCGAGCAAACCTTGCACTGGTAACGTTGAAGCGCATTTTTGGACAGTTTGACGGACGAACTTTCCATACAATCTTCAATAGTTTCATCCGTCCCCATTTAGAGTACGGAAACATAGTACTCCCCCCCTCACTCCATAAGGACAAGGTCACTTTGGAGCGTATCCAACGGCGAGCCACGAAATCAGTTCGAGGACTCAAATCTAAGCCTTACGAAGAACGCCTCCGTTCACTAGACCTTTACCCACTAGAATATAGGCGTCTTAGAGGTGATTTACTAATGGCTTATAGTATTCTTAACACTTCTGGACATCCTCTTAAACACCTACTTAAGCTTAGTTCGAATAATAATCTAAGGGGTAACACCCAGAAACTGGAAACACAACATAGCAAGACGGAATGTAGACACAATTTCTACTCCTTAAGAGTTGTCAAAAGCTGGAATTCGCTGCCAGCCGAGCTAGTCCAAGCGACTTCTCAGGAGTCCTTCAAGAGGCAACTTGACCTATTCTTAAGGACCGAGAACAGCATCACATTATGATTTACCAATTTCTTTTTCTTTTTTATTGTTAACATACCTAGGTTCCTGCCTGGAGGATTTGGTGATCCCCTGCTACTAGACACGGAAGCCTGTTAAGCGAAAGCTTCTTCTATTCCGTCCACAACCATTTGAACCATTTGAATGTGCATTTAAGCAAAAGTTAACTGACACTCAAACACACATTCTCAACAACCCAACGGTTTCCCATGTAAGTAAAAGAGTAAGCTGTCTGAAAAAATAATGTTTATTGAAATCTAGATAGAACATCAAAACAATTGCACGGACTATTCCCTTAAGCCACGTTCGTTCGGCTATTGAGAATTGAGGTAGTCGTCCTGTGAATTCTGAATTAAAAAAAAATAAAGTCACAACCATTTCTCAATGACATGCTTTGGCACAGCCAAATACTTGAAGCTGAACTTACGGTTATGTTTGTTAATATTGTTGACTGTAACTATAGAGCCGTAGGGAGGTTATCACTTTAAATTAGTACATACCTGGTTTCCTTTTCTTCTATTACGCTTATCATCTTGTGTCGGATATCGTGAAAGTAACCTTGTGTCGCGATGTCATAGAGCTTACCAAGGTCTTTTTCGTTGACAGAGGATGGCAGAAAGCGATTAGTTAAGGCACATGAAGTTAAAGTAATGGATATAGGTTACTTCGTATGCAGCCGTAAAACGTACATTTCTGAAGTGCTCGTGCCAAGTAACGTGAATTTACTGGCAACCTCAGGTGTCAACAGATGCGACAGAACAAACCGCATGGACGTTTTTGGATCGTCACTTGATAACCTAGTGACCATTGCCATCTGTAATCGTAACAAATTATTGAATTCATGTTAATGACTTACAAATCTGTCCCTGGTTCCTTTCTGCGACAAACCAGTATCCAGCATCTGTATTTCCTCTTCAGATGACAAAGGGAACTGCTGGCTCGACAGTCCGCAATCTAATCTCACCCTTCTTCCAGAACGCGTCGTTTTAAGTTTATTTTCGGATACTGTCGAAGTATCATCGTGTGTGTTGGTTGTCGGATGAGGTATTGTAAGTGTCGGAGTCGTGTCGTTCGATTGTAACGAAGGAAAATCCACGTGGATAGGATTTCCTTCTAAATACGCTGCTTTTAAGCGATCGATGCTGATGCTATCGTTTGTTCCGTTCTTATCGACTATATAGTACTTAGATTCACGTTGAAGAACTTTGAAGGGTCCTTCGTATGCTGATTCGAATGGTCGTCGATGCGAGTCTCGACGAATGAAAACGTGTGTACTATATCGTAAGCCAGGTTGAACGAAAACATCAGTTGATTGAGGTCGAGTGAAAGCAGGTTTAACTGAACGCATTGCGTTTGTAAGCCTGTTCGTGTAGGAGGTTAGATCCATGTTCATTGAAGAGGATGAAGGATCCACGAATTCTCCTGGAAGTCGAAGTGTCGTTCCATAAACGAGTTGAGACGCAGTGTATCCAATGTCAGCTTTCACTGCATTGCGGATACCTAGTAAGACGAGTGGAAGAGCGTCGGTCCACTGTGAAACGTTTGCTGCTGATAGCGAAGCTTTCAGTTGTCGGTGAAAACGTTCTACCAACCCGTTTGCTTGTGGGTGGTAGGCGGTCGTTCGGAAGCGAGTGCTTCCTAAAAGTGTGGTCAGACGACGGAAAAGATCAGATTCAAACTGACGTCCGCGGTCTGTAGTGATGGTTGAAGGGCAACCGAAGTTTGCTACCCATCGTTCGACGAAGGTGCGGGCCACTGTTTCAGTAGTGCTGTCCTTAATAGGTACTGCTTCTGGCCATCGAGTGAAACGGTCAACGCAGGTTAAGAGATAAGAGTATCCATTTGAATCTGGTAAAGGTCCTACCAAATCCAGATGAACATGGTCGAAACGGGCATCGGGAGTTTTAAACGAGCCTAAGGGACATTTATTGTGTCTGATAACCTTAGATTTTTGGCAGCTTACACAGGAGCGTGCCCACTCCCTCACGTCTTTATTCATTCCAGGCCAGCAAAACCTTTCTGCTATGAGCTTGATGGTTGCACGAACACCTGGATGCGAAAGTTTGTGCAATGTGTTGAAGACATTGCGTCGATAATGTTTCGGCACGATTGGGCGATCCCTACCTGTAGATGTGTCACAAAGTAAGGTTTCTTTACCTGTTCCCATCTGTTTGATGCGTAGTTTAAGTGTTGTGGACGATAACTCGTGCTGAAGATCAGTGTCTTCTTTTGAAGCTCGGCGAGTTTAAGAAGGTCGATTCCTTGGAAACTGTTCAAGGAAGTTATGCGAGATAAGGCGTCTGCAACTACATTGTTTGCTCCAGAGATGTGTTGAATATCTGAAGTAAACTGCGAAATGTAGTCCAGTTGTCGAGACTCACGAGGAGAGTACTTGTCAGAAGGAGAGCTTAACGAGAAAGTGAGCGGTTTATGGTCCGTGAAAAGAGTGAATTCACGGCCTTCGATATAGTGTTGGAAATGCCGTACAGCACAATACATAGCTAGGAGTTCCCTACCGAATGTGCTGTACCTCGATTCGGTGTCTAGCAACCTTCTAGAGAAAAATGCCAAGGGTTGCCAGGAGTTGTTAACCCATTGTTGTAAGACTCCTCCGATTGCTGAGTCGGATGCGTCTACTGCGATGCTAATGGGTGCTCGGGTGTCCTGATGTGCGAGCATTGTTGCTTTAGCAATCAGTTCCTTAACTGTGGAGAATGCTTTTCGTGCGGTGCCGTCCAAATTAATGGATTTCGCATTTCCACGAAGTTGGTCGGTCAGAGGTTTCATAAGTAATGCGCATTTCGGTATGAAACGTCTATAGAAACTTACCAGGCCGTTAAACGTGCGTAATTGCTTGACGGTGGTCGGTTCTGGGTAATCCAGAATGGCCGCCACTTTGGTCCTAAGAGGTCGAATGCCTTGAGCATCGATAGTGTGTCCCAGAAAGTCTAACGAGTCGGTTCCGAATTGGCATTTCTGAACGTTTACAGTAATGCCATGTTTTTGAAGTCGTTCGAAAACAAGATCCAGATGCTTGAGATGTGTTTCTCTGTCCGGACTTGCGATTAGACAGTCATCAACATACGCGTGTACGAAGTTGAGACCTCGAAAAACGTCGTCTATGAATCTTTGGAATGTTTGAGCAGCATTACTTAGACCGAAAGGCATTCGCAAAAATTCATAGAGTCCGAAAGGAGTTATGATAGCTGTTTTCGGTATGTCGTCAGTAGCCATAGGGATTTGGTTATACGCTTTAACCAAGTCGATTTTCGAAAAGACAGTTGTACCTTTCAAGGTAGCTGTCAAATCGTGAATATGAGGCAACGGGTAACGATCGGGAATGGTTTTCGCGTTCAATCACCGATAGTCACCAGTTGGACGCCAATCGTTGCTGTCCTTTTTAGGGACCATGTGCAACGGAGATGCATATGGGCTACTTGACGGTCGTATGATTCCTAAGTCCATCATGTGATCGAATTCGTTTTTCGCTAACCTTAGCTTTTCAGGAGCTAGTCGTCGTGCTTTAGAGAATACAGGTGGTCCTGTAGTCGTGATGTGATGTGTAACGTTGCTGGTTACACACGGTAGTTTCGGTTGAGTTTGTTGTATCCCAGGGTACTTATCGAGTAGTGGTTGATAGAGTGGGTCTATCATATGTTTAACTGTGACTGGGGATACTCTACAACCAGTAAAAGAAGTTACGCAAACGGACAAATTAGTGTTCCCGTCTACTAGCCTCCGTTTGCGCGTATCGATGATCAGATTGTGGTGTTGTAGAAGGTCCATACCAATGATTGGTATAGAAACATCTGCGACAACGAAAATCCAGTGTATGGGTTTGCGTAAACCCACGTTAAGGTAAACGTACCTTTTGCCATATGTAGCGATCGGTTTTCCGTTTGCCGCCTGTAAGTTTAGGGTCGATTCGTGTAGTCGGTCGTTAGGATTTGCTGGGAGAACGCTAACTTCTGCGCCAGTGTCGACGAGGTAGCGAACTCTCGTTGTCACATCTGTGACGAATAACAGACGGCTTTGTTCGCCGGCTACGGTTGCCGTTAACGCGTGCCGGCTTGGAAGTTTCCCGAATTGTTTTTCGAATCAGTCGGTTTCGTGTTGGGAAAATTGCAGGGTTTTCTGCAATTTCTGGAAAGCTTTCCATACTGGTTATGATACCAGCACCAGTCGGGGTTATCTGTCTCTCGTGGTCTAGGGACAGATCGCTTACGAGAAATGCTTCTACGTGGTGTGCGCGATCTCTTACGGTCGGTACGAAGACTAAGATAACGCGTGAGTGTGTGACATAAGTCGGTTATATCATTCTGAGTCGTGTGAGGCTTTTCTTTGACTGAAAACACCTCGGTAGTAGAAGGTTTCGTAATTTCTAGAATGCGGTCGGCAGATGCAGCTAGCTCGTCTAAGCCGTTGTTCTGGAACGAGACCAGAACTGCTTGCACCTGTTGGGGAAGTTTTGACGAGAAGAGTTGTTTGAATAGACCTTCGTCGAAAGTTCTTGGGCCTATAACCTCTCTCATCCGTTGCAACATGTCCGTCGCAGAACCGTGTTGCAGGTCGATGTTATTGAAGAGTTGATCTAACCTTTGTCGATCGGTTAGATCTCCTCGTTTAAGAATCGAGCGTTTTAAGATTTCGTAAGGATCGGAAACATCACTAGTAAACATACTAGGTGTTACGTACCTGTTGAATTCGCGCGGTAGTGCCTTGACTACTGCGAGGAATTGTGCACGTGTGTCGATCACGCCGTGCTCGGAGAAGTCGGCTTCTGCGTAGCAAAACCAGGCTTCGATGTTGTCGGGCCAGAAAGGCATCAGTTGAAACGAAGGTGGGGACAAAGTCTTAAGCTTGAGTACTTTAGGTGTCTGTTCAGTCATGATGAAGTATGAAGTACGATAATGAACGAGGGGAAAATATATATATATCCAAGAAAAAACACGAAAAAAAAATCACAATGTTAAAAAAAGTAAAAAATAAGGCAATGATATATAAAAATCCCAAAAAAGAACAGACTCACAGTTGCAATTAGGTGTACCAGATCACGATGGGTTCACCAATGATGATGTCACAGGTATTCAGTGTTTGACAACGCTTCTACCAGTAACACCTTCTAATATATTTCGTTCCCACCCAGAGAAATCAAAAGACAGAGTCGAGGAGACCGGAAGAGTATATTTGGCGATGACCAATATATCGGAATTCTCTGATCTAATCTGGCTAGCGATTGCGGTTGATGTTGAGCACGGCGTTACCACACGTGATCTGGTACGGATGCCTGACCGAGCGCCTTCAGCTAGATGAGTCCACTAAAACATATGGTCAGCATCCAATGTCGAAAACTTAGTGCTATTTATTTTGGGGATTTATTTACCGCTACAACATTAACTTTCAAATCAGTAATTGCGGACGATATGTTGTTCATCGTTTTAGTCAAGTCAGTGATAGCTGACGACATGTTCAGCACCAGTGTATACAACCTATCACAGCTGAAAAAGGTCACTAGATGACGCAGGTATCTTACTGGTCCACTATAGCGCGACCAACATGCTTACATTCCGATGTGGATAGTGATGTCTGTAATTGTGTCGAACTAATTCGTGAATATCTAAATAGTAATTAAACCTACTTGGCGATTGGCGATATGAATTTGTCGAAAACACGGAATTTGGGATATTGTACGCGGCTATTCCCAGCCTGCATCTCAGCCACATCCATGTCGACTGAATTGCAAAGAAAATCTCCTTTACGCTTCACTACACCTCTAGGAAATGTAAGTAAGATTATTGTACAGACCTCTTTGGCTTCTCAGTGTTAAGTGGCAAAGTGTTTTCATCCGTTGAGGTGTTTTTCCGTTGAGATTCCAGTATCTGTAGGGCAACTAACAGATCTTTTGCCGACTGCAGAGAATCTACAGTGAATTATACTTTCTGTGTATGTAACCTACCTAATTCGTGAATAACTTTACATTTAATAAGTGACCAATTTTCATTCAGTTGGTCGCACTTCTGCAGGTGTATATCGACCAGCTCGTTCGGAAGAAGGCAAAGGTCATTGCCAACTATTCAGTCCTTCGATGCTACCATAAGTTGTTTTTTTTAGGACGTCAACAATAACGTATTTCTTGTTAGTGGGCTGAAAATAACATAAGACGTAAGTAAATGGTTTATCATCATTAATTAAACACTAATGAAACAAAATGCATTTACAATAAAGTATGCAACAATGGGATTACAACTATATAATTGATACAATTGATGGCTATACATTTACAATCAATGTCCTGAACCGATACCCAGGTGTATTCGTGGCTAACTACGGAGCACATAAAGATTCCAATATCACTAGATGGGAAAGGATCTTCAAAGTAATTGCGTGGGTCGGTGAAAGTCCTAAATTTTAGTAGTCCATCCTCCTTTGTATCAGTAATTAAACCTGGCTGGCCGTTTACTACTAAAACATTATCAGGCTTACATGAAGTTATTTTACTGTTGTTAAACGTAATTACTTGTTTAGTGGAGACATCAACTGCGCCTATTGGGGTAGTATTTGTTAAACCACTAATTTGAAGCCTATAGTTGAAGGGCATTCTCTCAGCATAACGCTGTGCTGCTTACTTAGCTACTGCAAACCCACCACGCACGGAATTCTTAATTTGTCTCATATAAGACTCGAATGGAAAGACTGAAAAACTATCCAAAGGTCCATGTGCACGAACGTCGTCAGGGATGTGCTGTAACGAATGCTTATTGTAAACTAAGTTTTCACACACATAACACCATTCGTATTCATTCAGGAAGTTTAGTAAGTCTATTTTGGCGGTTTCTACAACAGTTTTATGTAATTTGGGATGTGCAAGCAGATACATGGATAACGCTAAACGCCGGAAATTAAGATAAAAAAGTTGTGGCAATGTTTTTTCAAGAATCACCGGGCCTAAATACAGAAGGAACAACCTACGTTCAGAAGCTTTCCATGCCCATACAAAGTCTAGTGTACGGCATTTACGGGGAAAATCAGGAATACTTGCCACACAACCGGATATTAAATTATTTATGTCTCTAATTGCACTGAGTTAAAGTTCCGCAGTCTTCGGCGTGCTAAATCTATCCATAAATTGGCTATTTTTTTTGGTAACACCAAGGTACACCATGTGCATGGGATCTAGAGGAAATGTTATAATCATATTAATAGAAAGCGTTTCCATTATAGAATGTCCTTGATGGTGAATTGATTGAGTCTGACGACGGAAGGTGTCGTCTGTTCTTAAAGTATATACTCCATTCGGAAAAGTCGTTTTCCCGTCCAGCCGTCTCCCAACTACAATACACCTATCGCAACCTGCCTTGCCGTTGTGGTTTACCGTGTACCTAACAGAAGAACGAGCAGGTGCGTCACATATAACAGCCGCCAACCTAATAGCTATACATTTATTAAACTTAACACTAAAAAGACCCACGTCAGTCATTTCTTTTATTTCAGAAATTGTGTCCGCAGAAAATTCGTTGAATTCTGCCGGTTTACTATTCCCTCCGTAGATCCCTATCACGAACACGTCACTTAACCTAGGGGCGATGATCTGTCCTAGTATAGGCCATAACTGTTGATTGGAGCTTCTAGACATAGAAAGTCCATCTATATTGAGATATAAATTTAAAGAGTCAAAATCAGTAGTACACAACCAAAGCTCAACGTATATTAGCAGATTGGTTTTCAATCCTAGATAGTAGTAAACCCCATTGCCGATAAACTTTGGTTGAACACTTGGACACGTCTTTAGGACAACTCTTATGCTTTTCGGTATGTCTGGGATAAGAAATCGTAAACCATACAAAACCCGATCAGCATCTCTTATGCTGAGAGTTGTATTTGACATTATATACATCATAAAGTCGTTCATCAGTTCTTTGCGATTTACAAACTTGTGAGAGCATGGAAGTGTCATGATACTTCCATGGTCGAAAATAATGGCCAGTTGCCATACGTTCATGCTGTAAGCGGAAAGAAAGATTCTTGCTCAAGAAAGGTATCGCACACAGATAATCAGCCTTCATCTCAATGTTGGTCTTGTGGTGGTTGGCATATAAAGAACATTGTTGTAGCAGGTGTCATCGCAAGGGACATAAACAAAACTGCTTCAGAAAAAGAACCTATAAACGACATTCCTTGAAACCCTACTCGAAGAAATACAGATTTAGTGCTCGAACTAACAAAATATTGGTATCACATAATCGAGCACGAAGTTGCCGCCAAAGAAAGTATGTAAACTTAGATATAAATAAAAAGCGTGCCCGCCTGCAGCTCGACACCGCTTCGGACATCACACTTTATTAGTCGAAGAACTTGGAATCTTATCGGAAAACCACAGGTGCTTCCAACAACCCAGTTAGCTCACAGCGCTTCTGGAGGAAAACTAAATATTGTTGGAGAGGTTTGTTGTATAGTTTCGAAAGGAAACGCGAAAACGAATGCAACTTTATATCTCACAGAGAACCCAGGACTAGATTTGCCAAGTCTAGACTTGAAAGAAACACTACAATTAGCAAATCACCCCATTAACCACATATGCAGCGCAGTGAGAACCAGTAAACCGGTGGAAAAGGATCTGAAGAGTGTTGTATTGGAAAGACATAGTCAAGTGTTTACGGAAGAGTTGGGGGAATGCAAAAAGGTAAAAGCACTATTGATTCTTAAACCGGGAGTCACCCCCGTCTTCAGACCAAAACGTCCGGTACCCTATGCAGCGCTATCTATTGTTGAACAAGAATTAAAGCGTCTGCAAAGAAGTGGAATAATAGAGCCAGTAAACTCTTCTGATTGTGCAGCTCCAATAGTGATTGTCAAAAAGCCAAATGGGAGTATCCGGCTATGTGCAGATTATTCGACTGGATTAAATGAAGTGCTTGAAGCCCATCAATACTCATTACCGGTACCAGAGGATTTATTTGCGAAACTGAATGGGGGTAAGTATTTTGCGAAATTAGACCTACCAGACGCTTATCTACAGATTCCGGTAGCGGATGAGTGTAAGCATTACTTGACAGTAAACACTCACAAGGGATTGTTCCGCTATAGCAGACTTCCTTTCGGAGTAAAGACCGCTCCTTCAATCTTCCAACAAGTTATGGACACTATGTTACAAGACATTCCTGGTACCGCGGCCTATCTTGATGATATATTGATCATGGGCACAGACTATGCTGATTTAGAGAATAAGGTGGATACGGTTCTCAGACGCATAGCAGATTATGGGTTCAGACTGCGTGCCGAAAAATGTGATTTTTCCATGAAGCAAGTCCGCTACTTGGGATTTATAATCGATAAAAACGGAAGAAAACCTGACCCTGAAAACGTCGAAGCTATCAACTCCATGCCCCCACCGACGGATGTACCAACTTTACGTTCTTTCTTGGGAATGATTAGTAATTATGGCGTTTTTCTTCCAGAGTTGCATCGTCATCGTTTCAGGACTCCCGGTCACATTCGAAGTCATAAAAGCGGCTAGCAAGAAGGATAATGTATTGAAGATTGTTCGTCATTACATACTCAACAAATGGCCTTCATCTAGACTACACGGAGAACTCTTACAATATTTTCGTCGACGAGAGTCATTAACAGTTGTCGATTCATGTATAATGTTTGGCCATCGTATCGTTATCCCCAGAAATCTTCGACACCAAGTCATTAAACAGTACCACAGCGGGCATCCGGGGATAAGTAAAATGAAGTCACTAGCTCGCAGCTATGCATACTGGCCGTCAATGGACCATGATATAGAGCAAAAATGTCGCAGTTGTTGGTCCTGTCTAGAGGCTGCGAAGAATCCAACGAAAGCTGAACCACAACCATGGCCTAAACCGGACGGGCCCTGGCAAAGAATACATGCTGATTTCGCCGGACCAATACAAGGCAGGAATTACTTAGTTGTTGTCGATGCTTTCACAAAATGGCCAGAAGTATATGACATGCCGAATACGACTTCAGAGAGTACAATAAGAAGATTGTCAGGATTGTTTGCTTGTTTTGGGGTTCCAGAGATCTTAGTGACCGACAATGGTACTCAGTTTATGTCATCCGCCTTCAAACTCTTTTGCAGTGAAAATGGCATATTGCATCTACAATCTCCTCTGTACCATCCTCAGTCGAATGGCCAGGCAGAAAGATTCGTGGATACGATTAAAAGAGCTCTGGTCAAAGGGGGAGGTGAGGGTATCCCGGAACAAGTGATTAATGAGTTCTTGATGTCTTACAGAGTTACCCCTAATCCGGCAGTGCCAGAAGGAAAGTCTTCGGCCGAGTGTATGTTCGGAAGGAAAATCCGGACAGTCTTTAACAGTATGTTGCCGCCCAGAAAGACAAATAAACCCACGAATGAAAATCGTAAGGCCAATCGTAGCTTCCAGGTGGGTGAAAAGGTACTTGTCAGATCGTACCAAGGTAATAGGAAGTGGGAATCAGGTGTCATAGAACGTCGAATCGGAAATGTACTGTACCTAGTCCGGAAAGGTGTCGGAAAATGCATAAGACACATAAATCAAATGAAAAGAAATGATAACACAGTGGTCCCAGACAACCGGCTCCCATTTCAATTGCTCGTAGATTCATCTCAGAAGAACCATCATGAGCGCAAACATCGAAAAGACAAACGACGCAGAGAGAAAGTTGTACAACCCTCGAGAGTAATGGACCACAAGAGGAATGAGACACCCAAGCTTCAGGTGGATCCAAGAAAAAATCCTACACAACGGACTTTAAAGGGGGGAGGTGTGACGACGGACCACCGGTGAACTCGAGGAAGCTGTAAGAGGCTCAGAAGGAGCCGAAGACGGTTCATCCAATCACCTTTCGAAAGAATATTCTAGAATTCCAACGTGTAACTTCCCGACTGGATAATGCTAATAACCCCCTGTATGCGGATTGGAAGACTGTAATGATGATTTCGTTCTCACTAAAAACTATAAATACCTGACAATTTTGTACTATGATTGACACTGTTTGGAATAATATTCCTTTCGTTAGTCTTCTGTCTTCTTGCTGCGACTTGGTAGGGTTTTGGTGTTCTAGTGCTCTGCTATACGCGGTATATCGAGAAAATCAGCTTTTTCAAGATATAACACTACGATTCTAGTAAAGGTCAACATAATAAATAGAAACATCTGATTATACAAAATGCCTTCACTATTTAATTCACAGAAATGTGAATGAATCAATAACAATAACGGAATAGTTAAAATAGTTTGTTAAAAAAAACATAAACACAGTTCAAGAGAAACGTTAACATCAAAATTTTAATTTTATTGGAGTTGGATGTTGGATTTCTGAGTAAGAATTTATTACCATCAATTGGTTATGTTCATCTTATCATATTAATCGTTCAGTCTTGTACTTTACGATTGGTTTCGACGATTCGTTAACAATAAAGGCATTTATAAACCACATCTTTACAATCGTTTATAAAAAGTTGTATTAGACAACAACCACAAACACCACTATTCAAAACGTGAAATAAATAGAATTAGATGAAATAATGATGAGGGGTTGAATATACGAGGAAGTTATTATCGAGAATAAATTGGAGATAAAGTATAAATGACAATATCGAATAATGCTTATTTGACTTTACATATCTGACTCCGAACACTGCTGAATATTGCCAGTTCAATGAGCAAACAAGATATTGACTAATTGTGTTATTGCATACATTAGTTCATTTTGTTTTATTTATACAAAGTTTTAAGATGGTTTCGTAAAACGAAAGTAATATATTTACTGTCAATTTTTTTGTTTGTATATTCAGATATTTTGCAGGACATAGGTCAAAATAAACTTATCTTCATTTTGATTATTATTTGAAACATTAACTCCCCTATTATAGATCATGATTTCTTGACATAAAATACAATCTTCACTGTTCTCAGTTACTTATTTTGTTTCACGCTCCATTTATTTTGATCTTTCATTCTCTTTTAACCATTCTTCTCAGCCTCATTAACTTCTGTATGCTGAACCTTTTGCAATTATATCACTTCTTGTAGTTGATAGCTACTCACAACTGATAACAAGTTCTGAAATATGATAACCATAGAGTATAATGCGAATCTTGTTTCGTTTGCTCTGCTTGAGTCAATCAATTAACTTCTTTTCTGTAAATTTTGACATGACAATTACAATTTAATTTTTTGTCGATAATTACAAATCAATCGGTCACTTAAAATATTAACTTACCGAGAATGTAATATACCGCCACAAGATAAGTAAGTAATTGAACCGTAGCCATACTCCGATGGTTTTGGAACGTCTTTAATACATGACATACAATTTAAGAATATCGGTGTATCTCTGAAGGACTCGCGTGTCATCGGTTGATTAGTGAAGGCATGACGTAAATAAGAACATGTGATAATTCGTTTATAAAATATAAATCAAAATGATCCTATTGTATTTTTCAAAATATCCACGTATATTGAAATAAAGATATTAAGCAACGTTTCTATTTGCATTTTGATAAGTTGCAATTAGAAACTGATAAATCCAATTATTTACTAATTTACTGAGTAGCATCAAGTTTAGCACTTTTGAGGTCTGATAACAATCAAGCATGAAATAATCACCAATGGAAAAACGAATCAACGAACATCTTATTGAGATTAACGAATTGCAAAACACCTATAATGAAATCAAACTTTCACAGATTAAGCTGTTTGATCGGTAGGCACAAGGGAATAGATATCTCAGGAATAAAACACCAATTAATAATCACACTTTTTATCATTTAACTTGTTTATTTCTATTAAGGCGAGCCAATGAATTGTGAAACTGTTCATTGTGTATGAAATCAGTATAATAATACTGATCTGGAGACATGACACATTTTGATGGAAGTCGAAACTGAATAAAAGCTCAGTTCTTGATCCCATTGTCAACTGTGATCACTCCCACCATGAGAACCATCGTTCAATACATCTACAAAGCAAAAAGTACTGTCTCAGAAGAAGTTCGAATGAAGAATTTGAGCACAGCTTAAGCTATAAAAGTTCACCATTTTGAACCTGACTTCTAAGTACAAACGAGCTGCGTTCAGTCTTTTATTCTTCCATGATCATAGAACCACTCCATATTTTCTCAACCACGGATTGGCAAAGCAAGGACAATGTTACCTCAATTAAATAACATGTGGAACTCAAAACAGATATCAACTAATATCAAAGTCACAATCTTCAATACGAACGTCAAGACAGTTCTATTGTACGGAGCTGAAAATTGGAGAACCACCACAACCATCATCCTGCATTCCTGCATTTTCTATATAATTTTATTATTAAATTATATTATTTTATAAACTGCATCTCTTGCTGAAAGGAATCGGGTTCCAACACCAAGGGAATAGCAACTGCAAACTACTGGAAAAGAGAGCCCAAGACAGGGTTGATTGGAGAATCGTGGCTGGTGGACTTCGCTTCTCCACGAGTGGTAATAGGATTAAGTAGTGAGCGAGTGATACTCCAAGAACGTGTAAAAAAAATGCGTGGACAGCATCAAAAAACATCTATACAAGGTATTTGAGTTACATGGTGTTTTTTAGAATAGTGCGTGTTCATGGTTCAAAATATTTGTTTTAACAATTATGATAAAAATATAATCCCAAGGAATCCCAATTATTGATCCACAGTGTTAGTGTGTGACAGGCAGATTCAATAGGACTATGAAAATTACAAATAATAAAAACTATTATTTACAAATTATGTTTATTTCAACTATATCTACATTCATCTGACTGAATCGTTAATCTACCATATGGTGTGCTAGTTTACTACAAAAAAGGTTAAAATGAACACTTCAGTTGTAAAAACTAAAGTTTGGATGTGTGCAATAACTCTACTGTTCATTTATAACTGTTTTAATGACTACCGTGATGATACAAAAAAACCACGGAAACACTCGGGGATGACTTATGAGGTATGTTGTCTTTCCCTTTCCTATTATTTAGTCTCCATAATGTGTGTTGCCTTCTGAAACTGTTTATTCTCAACGGCTTAACTATTTGAAATCAGTTGCAATTGATTTAATTAGCTAATTCCTGTTAACTGTTTGACACAGATGTGTGTTGTCTTCTAACATAGTATGTTTTATGTTTTAATTCTTACTCAATTATTTGAAGGATGCACTTGGCTGTACCTTTGTTGGTGTTATCAACTCCTAAATGTCTCACGACAAGAAGAAAAATCCACCTCATGGAATTCGAGGTTTCACTTTTTATCCGGTCGTTCGGATTCTGATTGGAATAATATGTTACTTATGTTTTATAACCGGTAAACTTAGTAATTTGAACTGCAATTTTGGAAACCACCGGTGAGACTATAATTCACGAACAACTTTTGAGAAACGCTTAAGTGATCTTGATAATGTACACCTACTTATTAAGGTTAAATGGGGTTATAATTGAGTGCGAGGAATCAGGGTCGAGATTTACAATCAAACGTTAGGGTTAGGAATTAGATTTACGGTTTTTAGTACAAACTGACACCAACACTTATGCAAAATGCCATTAAGCCATATGGATATATGACTTTCGAGCCGAAATCTAAGACATGCGATATTAAACTTGATTGGTTTGTCCATAAATTATAGTCTCGCCACTGTTGTACAGTATTTAATTGTAAATTATTATTTACCCATCCGGAGTGCTACTGTGTCGTTGAAATGTAATGGGATTTAATTATTTACGTTCCACGTCTAACACCGTACATGTACCTCACAAAAATAACAGATAATTAGTTTATGCTTAAAAGATTAGCTCAATAATAAAATTTAGAGGAAATAAAATGAAATGAACTCACTTTGTTCCGCTATATTTGTTGTTTCTGCTTCATAGTAATAGCAGGAGTTTCTACCATGTAAACAATATTATCCCAGTACTTTGGATACTGTATCAACATAACGTTTACTGAACCTAAAAGGATCGTATTCAAATGAAATGACTATCAAAGGTAACATGAAATTTAATTCAGTACATAAGTCACTTAGGAAGAAACGCATTGAAATTTAATTTGGTTTAATGCTAGTTGGATGGGTAACAAATGTTAGTGTTGTTGTGTTGAGTACAATGTATTCAAGTTTTGGGTGGATTCCCTTGCTTAGTCGTGGATGTGTACAGTTGAATTGTTTCAAATGATGAATCGTGTCAGTCGCGGAAACCACCTCGAAATGTAATCAATCTCCCAAATCTACATAACTGGTTAGTTGGTCATCTCAGTATATGGCTAAAGTAGAAAGTTACTGAACATTAACATAACACCATATGTAATAAAATAGGAATATTCGGATTACATTTACTTCATACCAATCATGATTTTAATTTGTATTTTGACCTTATTAAGAGTCCCTTAGCATGTCGAATCCAGATTCAGATCCAAATTTGTGTAGTAAGGATAGAAGGCCTATGTTATTCCTTTTCTAGTATCCTTCTGTGAGTGTCCAGTCTTCTCTTGAATGAGTCAATTGAATGTGCGGACACTGCTTCGAGTAACAGGTTCCAAGTATTGATGAATCGGTGTGGAAACCTGTATGCCACGAGTATTTTATTCATTCTAGGCTTTTCTACTTGCCTGCTATGTCCTCTGAGATGTCTCGATCTAGTGGGAAGAAAAAGAGAGAATATGTTAGGTCCAAAATCATTTCTCAGTATTCTGTAAATCAAAATTAGAACTCTCCCCAGTCTGCGATAGGACAGAGTAAAAAGGTTCATTTTTTCAAGCCGCCCTTTGTATAGTAAAACCTCGGAGTTCTGGAATTGCATGGGTAGCTGCCCTCTGTATCTTTTCTAGGATATCCGAGTCACCTTTTAAATAGGGGCTTGCAGTCTGAACGCAGTTCTCAAGCTTAGTTCTCCCTAAGGTTGTGTATACCGTAGTGCACACGGTGGTATTTAACTTAGTGAATGTCCGTCTTAAAGCTCGTAGGGTTCTAAACCCCTTAACTGCGACCTCCCGGAAATGAGCCGTGATCTTAAGATTATGACTCACTGTCACCCCAAGATCCTTGTGAGACAGATGCAGGCACTTCCCCTCTGCTGTAGCTATTTACATTTGTATTCCCAAAGTGAATGTAGACACACCTTGCCGCATTGATAAGGATCAGCCACTCCTTAGACCAGTTAATCACAATATGTACGTCTGCCTGAAATGCGCATGCATCTGCAACTCCCGTTATTTCTCGCCAGAGTTTTACATCATCAGTGTATAACAACATTAGGGACTCCACTATACTTGGGAGATCATTTACATACAGTGTAAAAAAAGGACCTAGGACAGAACCTTGTAGTACTCTACTAAGTACTGGTCTCCAGGTGGAGGACTTTGAATTTAATATTACTTTCCGTCTTCGACCTACTAGGAAATCCTTAAGCCATTTTAATAGAGGTCCGACAATGCCAACATTTTCCACCTTCAATAGCATTCTACTTATTGGCACTTTGTCAAATGCTTTACTGAAGTCTGTGTAGACAACATCCACCGAATTTCCATTATCTAGAGCCTTTATCCATTTCTCCCTTACTATAAGGAGATTTGTTGTGCATGATAAACCTTTTCTGAAACCATGTTGTTAACTGTTTAACACGTTGTTAGTTTCCACAAATGTCATTATGGTCTGTTTGACCATTCTTTCCAGTATTTTAACTACGACACTGACGAGGCTGACAGGTGGAAGTTGTCTTGGTCCTGTTTTATGTATTGGAGTGACGATCACATCCTTCCAGTCCATAGGTAACCCAACTTGGCTAAGTGACACATTGAATATCACAGTCAGTAGGGCTGCAATATATTGTGCAGTTTGTATCAGGATTTTAGGGTGTGGTTCTTCCGGTCTTGTTGACGTTTCCGTCACAAGTGCTAAGTAAATTAATAAATCGTCTCGATCAAAGACTATGGTGGGCAGACGATTTTCTGACTTTGTATTTACGTCTAGTTTTTCGTTTAGAAGAGGCTCCTGATTGAAAACTGTCCCAAGATAGTTTACCATAGCCTCTGTTTTTTCCTGATCACCTTCTATCATTTCAGATCAACTCCCTTCATTAATTAGGTCGGGAATCTAATGCTGCACCCATGTTCTATAATTTATGTACGAGAATAGTCTCTTAGGCTGCTTGATTGCAGATTGTGCCAACTGAATTACATATTTTCTCTGAGCTTCCCGGAGTTTAATTATACACTTATTTCTTACCGACCAGCAGCATTCAATAGTACTTACTGTGCCAAGGCTGATGGCAACGTTCCAACATTTCTTCTTCTTTGGAACTGTCCACGGTATAAATGTTTGAGTTAATTGGTTGTATAACTGCCAGAAATGAGTCCATGCCTTTTCTACCAATGCGCCTGAGTCAATTATCCAGTTTATCGCCTCCATTTCTGCCTTCCATATGTTAGGACGGGCCGTCGCAACTGTTTGACAGGCCACTTCAGCCATAAACTTGAATAAGATGACTGCATAATCACTTCTCCCTAGAGGTGGGGGGAAAGTCATTCGACCGACATCATCACCCTGTGTGTTGGCTAAGTCCAAGAGAGAAGAGGAGCTTCGTAAGTTATATCTGATGGAATTTCTAATGTGCTGTAATAAAGCTAGTGCAATTGTGGCTTTTAACAATTTGCAGTCAAGTGACGTTGTCGATGACTCTACTTAACACGATGTGGAATTTTAATTCCAGAGATCTTCTCTTCCCTGCAATCCGATTACAATTTATCGTCTAACACAGAGGTCACATTCTGTTTTCTTACTTTTCTTTTCCTGGGTCTGTCTGTGAGCCAATCATTTTTCTCGAAAACTGAATTTTACTCATCTACTGCTGCCTGTTTATCTGAGGGAAATTTTCTAGCTATGTTCAGCGGCTCGATAGCCTCAGAAATCAGCAGAGACTTTGTAGAACAGCATGCTTTGAACAGCCGTGACATTGGCTTGCAGCATTTTTTATATGCAGCCACTGAGTTTGGTGCACACATTGTGATATCACATATTGCAGTTGTCACATGGGAAATAGCATGCAGGTCTGTCACAACGATGTTTTACTTGCGCCACAAATTTGTTTTGTGATCTCTTAGAAAGGACAACGGCGAAAGCTGATATCTAGAAAAAGTGTTTTTTAAGGCTAGATTGATGATAGACACTGAACACAAACAAAAACAGAGGTTTATGCATTACTGTACCTAACAACAATAAGAAAAATCCGACTTCAGTAGTTATAGGAGGACCTTAACACATTTGGATACAAATATTACTAAAAGATATACTCCACGAGGGAAGAAAATACCAGTGCCCATTTTCGCATCTGTACTCAAAAATTACAGATGATAGACTTCTCTAGAAGAAAACGATATTCTTGGAGATTACTTTGACTGAAATAAATCTAATTAAATCAAAGACAGTAATCTTGATGCGTAATTAAACGATCAATGCTACAAAAAATTACTCAGAGGAAAAATACCACTGTCCTTCTTAAAAAGCGCGATTTCGTTAATGATCGAAGATATTTAATTGTCATGGGCTGACCGTCTATGTTTTGTCTCTTTCCAGTAACCCCTACACGATTAACTAATGCAACCCAGAGTTCGCAATACCACCAAATCATCTTCTTAAGCTATAAGTCTTCTCCGCTATCTCAAGTTGGAATAAACAATTTAGTGAAAAAGTCATTCAATTATTGAAAAATATAGCAGGAACAGTAGGATATTTGATTACTTATTGAGAATCTAGATTTAAAAAGATATGCTAAACAGCTTCAGCAAACCATACATTACACATAATGTGGTAACAAGGTTAGTAGGTAAATTGTATTCCAACATATATCTCCGAATTACTTAAACACTCAGTAGATTTTAAAACATGCTCCGATGCTAGTTGAGATATCCAGGTAAAATAAACTGAAAATATAAACGGAAATGTTTACTTTTGATTTTCCATAAGGACATCATGTTGATCTTTCTCTCAAAAAAATCTCAGAATATATTCCATTATTGTTATTACTATGTCTTAATCGGTGTGAGCAGTTGAATATTGCTTTTTACTCTGCCCCATCCAAAAACATATTTACGTAGGTAAATAATGTGCGATTTAGCATAGAATTGTCTTATTTGATTTTTATATGAGACATGTGTCAAATATATAGCTTTAACAGAATAGCATTCAGTTGTATATTTTTTCTCTGATTTCTCACTAATTTAGCCATGGTCACTTGGACAATGATTAGAAAACAAAATAAAAATGAGTAAATTGGTTACCGAAATTTTATCATTCTTAACAGTCTAGTTATTTTTGGTGTCATTCATTAACGTGATATTATAATACTAATTCATTTGATAGGTTCCAATCAGAATTACACAACTAGATATTCTATCTCAAATAGACCCATGAAATATAGATATAATGAAACAGCATTACAGTATACTGAATGTAAGAATTACTAGTGAGTACTGAAAGTAGATGGTGGTTGGAGGTAGTCGACAGGAAACCTTGGACCCGGGTTTCGTGCTACTTGCTCTCGTCAGCAAGGTGTACCTGTAATTTTGAGGGGACTGCTGCTCCTTGGCGGATTCGATCTCGTGTCACCCAGCTTCACAGTCAGAGACGTTACCACTGAGCTATCCGAGCCGCGACCGACCTCCTGTAGGACCGAGATGTAATCATAATTGGTTGGTCAGTGGGTGACGATCAATGTCATGCGTGTCTAGTTCTTATTAGTGCAGATCGAATGCTATCGATCAAGATTACAGGTACACCTTGCTGACGCGTGCCAAGTGGCACGAAACTCTGGTCCAGGGTTTCATGTTGACTACCTCCAACCACCATCTAATCACAATACATAGTGCCCGCAGTGTCGAGTCACCTAGACTGGTGGCCACATTGCAACATGATCGATAACATTCGATCTGCACTAATAAGTACTAGACACGCATGACATTAACTCCGCCTGTAGCTCTTCTAGAGTTACTGCCGGTCCCAAGCCCGGGTGAAGGAGGAGGGTTGGGCATGGGGTTAGCGTCCCCATCCCGTAGAAAACTAACTCGCTAAAAAACGCTTACCAGAAAAAATAATTCAAACCATTTTAACTCTGCCCTGAGAGTTAGGTCTTCATGTAGAAGAATTATGACGACTCATGGTGAAAGCCGAGTTCTTTCGAAAGTCACGAAGTCGACGCCCATTCTAACAACCAGAGCAAAAATTTTTATAGGTACATAGAACGTTCAAACAATATGGGAAACCGGGAAGACCAGTCAAATAGCAACGGAAATGAGAAGATACAATTTGGCAGTACTAGGAATCAGCGAAACCCACTGGACCCAAGCTGGACAGAAAAGGCTAGCTACGGGAGAGATGCTGCTATACTCCGGCCACGAAGAGGACAATGCTCCACACACTCAGGGAGTTGCTCTAATGCTTGTTCAAACTAGCACGGAAGGCACTTGTAAGATGGCAATCTCACGAACCCAGAATCACCAAAGCATCATTCAAAACAAAGAAGGAGGGAATTACAGTGAATGTTATCCAGTGTTATGCACCCACCAATGATAGCAACGACGACATTAAAGATCAATTCTATGAGTGGCTGCAATCAATCATAGAGAAGTGCCCAAGACGGGACCTCACCATTCTGATGGGAGATCTAAATGCCAAATTCGGAATAGATAACACTGGATATGAAGATATTAAGGGACGACATGGACTGGGACAGATAAATGAAAATGGAGAAAGATTTGCAAATCTGTGTGCATTCAACAAATTGGTCATAGGTGGCACAATATTTCCACACAAGCGTATACACAAGGCTACATGGATCTCACCGGACCACACCACAGAGAACCAGATAGATAATATTTGCATCAACAAAAAAATTCCGAAGGACAATGGGAGATGTGAGAACCAGGAGAGGTGCTGACATAGGTTCAGATCACCACCTTATTATAGCCAATTTAAAACTGAAGCTAAAAAAGAACTGGACAAACAGCAATACAAAGGTTCAATACAGCCTTCCTTCGAAATACTAACAAACTCAACCAATTCAAAAAAACTCTCAACAACAGGTTCCAAGCCTTACAAGATCTACTGAAGGAAGAAGAAACTACTATGGAGGACAACTGGAAAGGCATCAAAGAAGCATTAACTTCAACGTGTCAAGAGGTTCTGGGCCTAAGGCAACACCATCATAAGGAGTGGATCTCTATAGAAACTCTGGACAAGATCAAAGAAAGGAAGAACAAGAAGACAGCAATTAACAACAGCCGAACACGAGCAGAGAATATTCAAGCACAAACTGAGTACATAGAAGTAAAGAAGCAAGTGAAGAAGAGCAATAAAGCCGACAAGCGGAAATACGTGGAAGAACTAGCAACGACGGCGGAAAACGCTGCAAGAGAAGGAAATATGAAACAGCTTAACGATATAACGAAGAAACTATCAGGGAAATATAGTAAACCAGAGAAACCGGTCAAAGACAAAGAAGGCAAGCTAATCACTGAAATTCAACAATAGAGGAACAGATGGGTAGAATAATTCGAGGAACTCCTGAATAGGCCGGCTCCAATGAATCCACCGAACATCGAAGCAGCACACACAGATCTTCCTATTGATGTCAACCCACCAACGACGGAAGAAATTAGAACGGGAAAGCAGCAGGACCCGACAATATATCAGCTGAAGCACTGAAATCATACGTCGAAGTAACCACAAGCATGCTTTACCCTCTATTCAAAAAGATTTGGGAGGAGGAACAAGTGCCAAAGGACTGGAAAGAAGGACACCTCATCAAGATTCCAAAGAAAGGAGATCTGAGCAAATGTGAAAACTACAGAGGCATTACACTACTGTCAATACCAGGGAAAGTCTTCAACAGAGTGTTGCTGAACCGGATGAAGGATGCAGTAGATGCCCAACTTCGAGATCAACAAGCTGGATTCCGAAAGGATCGGTCGTGCACAGACCAAATTGCAACACTACGGATCATCGTCGAACAATCAGTTGAGTGGAACTCGTCACCATACATCAACTTCATTGATTATGAAAAGGCATTCGACAGTGTGGATAGGAGGACGTTATGGAAACTTCTTCGACACTACGGAGTTCCTGAGAAGATTGTCAATATTATCCGGAACTCATACGACGAACTACAGTGCAAAGTAGTGCATGGAGGACAGCTGACAGATGCATTACAAGTAAGGACCGGAGTCAGACAAGGCTGTTTACTCTCTCCCTTCCTCTTTCTTCTGGTGGTCGACTGGATTATGAAGACCTCGACATCTGAAGGAAAACACGGAATACAATGGACAGCTCAGAACCAATTAGACGATCTGGACTTCGCAGATGACCTAGCCCTCCTATCACGTACACGTGAACAGATTCAGATAAAGACAGCCAATGTAGCAGCAGTCTCTGCATCAGTAGGCCTCAGTATACACAAAGGGAAAACCAAGGTCCTCAAATTCAAAGCGGAGAACGGCAATCCAATCACCCTTGATGGCGAAACTCTGGAAGATGTAGAATCCTTCACATATCTGGGAAGCATCGTCGATAGACATGGAGGTTCAGATGCAGACGTAAAGGCGAGGATTGGCAAAGCAAGGGCCGCATTCCTACAATTTAAGAACATTTGGAACTCAAAACAACTTTCAACCAATATCAAAGTCACAATCTTCAATACGAACGTCAAGGCAGTTCTACTGTATGGAGCTGAAACTTGGAGAACTACAACAACCACAATCAAGAAAGTACAAGTATTTATAAATAGCTGTCTACGCAAGATACTCAACATCCATTGGCCGGATACCATCAGCAATAGCCTTCTGTGGGAGAGAACAAACCAACTTCCAGCTGAAGAGGAAATTAGGAAAAGACGATGGAAATGGATAGGACATACATTACGCAAATCGTCAAACTGCATCACGAGGCAAGCTCTAACTTGGAATCCTGAAGGGAAGCGGAAAAGAGGAAGGCCTAGTAACACATTACGTCGGATAATAGAAGCAGATATGAAAAGGATGAATAACAACTGGAAGGAGCTGGAAAGGATTGCCCAGGACAGGGTTGGATGGAGAGTGCTGGTGAGCGACCTATGCTCCTTCACGAGGAGTAACAGGTGTAAGTAAGTAAGTAACTAATAACCCAGTCAATCAATATGTTCGGGGTAATATATAGTTGGTTCAATAAAGAGTAATATTAAAGTATATTTGGACTTATTGAGTATTCGTTTTTTGCTAAAATCCCATTCGTTCCTACAAGTCAGTGTGTGTGTAATTGGTCACTGTAATATTTCTGATCAAAATGTAAACTAATGAGTATTTATATCCAAATAGTATGATCCAAGATCTATTGATTGAAAGAAATGTGGTAAAGCTAAAGAGATTTATTTCGAAAAATAGAGGAATAGATAAAACCAGGAGATCCCTTTTTTAAGAAAAACCAAAACACTTGGGAATAATATATAAGAATCACTTATATTAGTCACTTATATATATTTTCCTAAAACCAGTCCAGAGAAGAATTCATTTCGAGTACCTAAAGTGTATCCATAACCCTTACTTATGAAATATAGTTGAAAGTCAGATACACCCATCTGTACATGATGATTTCTGAGTTAAATTGGTTCAATCAAAATTTAAAAGAAGTTCTAATCATCACTAAAAAAGAGTATTAACAAAATGAATCACGTAAAACTGCTCTCCACGTTTTCTAATATAATGCAATCACAAATCCGTCACGTTACTGTCAAATCTCCAGATTTCTAATTAAAAGTCGTAACCAGTGGAGCTAATCCTTATCGGGTATGAGGCAACTGACCACGCAACACAATAGAACTAGCTGATGTAATAGTTTTACTATTAGCCATAGGTAGGAAACACTAAAACAATTCAGAAATTTTATTCAGCTACAAAAAGCAAAGCAACAAACAATAATTGAAATGATCCATTAATAAGAGTGTTTTAAGAATTATCCAGCGGTTACAAATGCACGTGTATCACAAAATCAAGGGAGTAAACAATCTAGTAGACCACTTTGTGCTATTCAAATACAGAATGCTCCCGTCACTTCAACTCTCTAAGGTCGTGTAAACTAAAGTGAGGTAATTTTAAACAGAAAGTGACTTTTAACTTAGGCCTAGTAACCGTTTATAAATTGACAGTAATATTTATAAAAGCCATTTCTTGGTCAATCATCTGAATTTGTCATTTGGCCGGTTTCTGATCGACCTAATGAGTCACTTTTCATTCTATTGAAGAGAACAATATCAAAAATGAATTACATCCCACAAAAGTTCACTGTAACCAGGATAATCATTTTAATGAAAAAAGAAGGATCTTAATTAAGTTATACGATGGAAAACTATGCAGAAAAAAATTCAATAGATCTAGCTTGAACAAAGTACAGAATATATGAATAAAAAGGTATTATTATAAAACAGCAAGTTTTTGTATACAACATTTATTTCATGTTTATCAATAATCAATCATTCAGGTACGTAAATATAACATAAACTATAATGAACTTATGAAATAAACTTGCGTTGGTGGCTAATTCATAAGACATATATATTAAATCGATACTAGGAACCGTAACCAATGACCTTAACTGAGTTAAGAGCAATATGAATCATTGCAGATACTACTGAATGACGAAATCTAGACAGTATCGATCGCCTAGTCATAACTGAGTACAACGCATTCCAAGATTCATTCTATCTTGTTGCAATTAGGATTTTTTGTACTGTTCTGTGGTGGTTTAATTACCTATTGTTTTTTTGTACTTGTTAAATGCTTGATTTCGAATTCTAAATACAATACATTCGTTTGTGCTCATCTAGTACTTCTTGATTCAATTGCGTTATTTCTGGGATTTCTAGTTCATACTACAATTCAAATAATTCAAAACATAAAATTGGCGTCGCGATGGAGCCTGTGATGGAATTGTTGGATATACACTCAGATTTTGGTGCTTTCGAGGATTATTTTGAAATGTTCGAAATCTGCGCTATGACCAAGGAAGATGATGAGGATGTTAATATTGTGGCACATTTCCTCACATTCATCGAAAAAGAAGCATACAGCTTATTAAGAACTCTGGCTATGCCGGAAAAGCCTATCGCGCTTCCTTATACAACTCTCAAGGAACTGCTGCTAGATTATTTTAAGTATACAAATTTCGAATGCGGTAAAGGAGGGAGATCTCGTAAAATGATTCATGAGGATATAAAAAATTCCACTACATTGCTACGTCATCCCAACCCAGTGCATACTCAAGGTTATGCAGATAGTTCATTGAGTTTGGATGCAGTTCACGAGGATGGGGACAAGTTTGGTTAGTGTTTGTCCTGTGGCAAGTTCCACTCTTTTAATTCATGTCAATTTCGTAATTCTAAGTGCTTTAAATGTGGTGATATTGGACATATTCAGTCAGTCTGTAATACTAATGTTCATCTTACTGCAACTAATATTAAGTCTTGTGATTCTGATTCTACTGAGTCGAGTATTCATAATGATCATTTATCTTTATCAACGATTTTAAAAGACAGTGTAGAGTCATATAGCAGTTCGGAGTTAAATGAAACTCAGAATCCTTGTAAGACAACGGTTTTTAATCAATCAATCTGTCAGAATTCTCATGTTATTGTACCAGATATGACTTTTCCTAATGATTCACATATTTCTGATGAAATTCCTGGCAAATCTGAAGAAAATATGTTGAGTGAACATAATTATGACCGAAAACGTGATGTAGTTTTGATGGATGCTAATTTTTCTAATGATCCATTACTCTGCAATGACATTCTTAATGAATTTCATGAGAATATTTCAGAAAAATCAAATCTTGATGTCATATCAAATATTATTTGTCCTCATAATGCATTTGATCCTTGTGAAAAACCTGTTCAATGCGAAGCACGAGTATTAAATGAGCTCAATTCTGATTACAATTCGGATGATTTCATATCAACTGCTGTTTATCCTTATCACAAATCCACTTCCAATGTATACTCTAATCAATGTGAGAAATATGTTTTAAATGAAGCCACATTATTCATAACTTGGGGATATAAAGATCCTACATTATTTCGTGGTGGAGGATAGTGTTGAAAAATCTATGGTTCGAATTCTAGATATTAATGATTTCATTACAAAATCGACATGCTGATTGTATACAATTTCAGGACCCAGGTGAGTCTGTTCCGATTTCAGTTGTTAATTCTAATACTAATGAGTGTATTCTAGATAATACAGAGTTTTTATCCAATACAATGTCGGACAGACTCAGCATGAACTTAAGAAGACATACAACCTACTACGGACAATTATATTCTAATTTAACCTGTGACAGATGTGATGTTTGAATTAACTAGTGTTTTTTTGTACTTGTTAAATGCTTGATTTCGAATTCTAAATACAATACATTCGTTTGTGCTCATCTAGTACTTCTTGATTCAATTGCGTTATTTCTGGGATTTCTAGTTCATACTACAATTCAAATAATTCAAAACATAAAATGTTCTCCACAGACAAACTCAAAAAATATAATAATTTCATCAGTAGCACCAATTCCTTTTGGCTTTTTGAGAGTTGAATGGTAGATTCTACAGACCAATATATACTCAAACATTTTTATGATCACCAGACATAAGGCCACAGTTGTTGTTTGTGACCTACATTCTAAGTCATGAGTAAATGTTTTCTCTGATAACTGACTCATCTCTTAATAATCTTGGTTAAATATTTTGCATTTAGGCGGAAGTTATATTTCCCTAAAACATATAACTCAATCAGACGATCAGTGGTTTCACTGTATGATATATAATCAACTGGGTTTTAAGGCCCAGTTTTGTGAGAAAAATGATCATTTGACTTTTTCAATCATTTGATTATTCTCTTAGAATCCATCCCAATTGTTAAGTCATAACATATTGCATTATGTACGTGATATAATAAAATAAAATGTTTAGGTTTATTTATATTGACTAATATTTGTTTCGCCTTTCAGAATTTGTTATTTCTGAGTTTTACTGATATATTTTGTGTTTTTCTCTGATACTCTATCACTAGGTAACCTTAGTAAATTATTATAGTATAAACTATTTGGTCTGACTATCTTGTGTGATATTGGTTACCAAACCTTGCGACATTAGCGCTTAGTGTTATTTTTAAACAAAAATTATACAACGACTTGATTATATCTTCAAAAGTGAGGTTAAGTCTAATGTTTTTAAAATATTGTTTTTATTATGTCGTAGAATCTATGTCGCAAATGATCGTGTGACTTAATTAATACCTAATTGTTATAGTGGAACTAGTGATTTAAGAAATTTTAGAACTTGTTCAAATCAATTAAATACCAAACTGAGTTTTGTATTTAAATGATCTTACCGGACTTTAAGTAATGATAACTTTGTTTTGTTTTCTATTTTGAAGACTGATCGCTTCTGATCACAAGACCACTTACTTTAGCTACTGATTAAATCAAACAATCCCTGACACCTTATAAAGTACTGTAGTGAAGAATTTTCGACCGATCACTTGACTCATTTGGTAGAATAGATAACCCAGTCACGAAACTAAACCTCTGCATTCCAGCCAAAACAAACCATTAGGAAGTCGACTATATAGCTTTTCAGAAAATATATAGTAAATATTTAAGCAAGATATTTTGCGTTCTTGACTAGTGAGGTCACCAATAAAAAATGTGACAAGATCATATGATCACAGAAGAATTACTACATCCACACAATAAGGATGACTATAAGTCACAAACACGGAAAATATGTTTAAACTGCACAACTTCGTGGATCTTATTCATCACTAACTTTAGAATTTGTTAGAGCATAAGATATTTTGTAATATCAGAAATAACTTACTAATTAAATGATTATTCATTATAGATATGCTACATATTCTTGTGGAGTTAACTATGATAAATTCATCCAGAGAGTTGATCAAACCTTAACGATACAACACAAAAAAGGATATCAGATTAATTTTCAGTTACATATTTCTATTACGATTCTATCAAAGTAATTATGAAGCACTAACTTATAATGTTATTATTTTCTCTTTCATTACAAATTATTCCTTTTTAAAGTAACTAAGCTTAAGTTTAAAATATCATTAATAATACAAGGAGGTTGGAGATTATGTAACAGAATAGTATGAACAGATCAATATTATTACTTGAGGTGAAACATTTAAATAATAAGTAACAGTAACTGGTCTGTGTGTAGCAGTATTGAAGTGAAAGATAAATTTTTCTGTAAGATAGAAAGTCCATATCTATACAACAAAGTCAAGAAATTAATGTCGATGTTAATTTTATCAACAAAAATCAACGACCCTATGTAGCATGTCATTTCGAATTAGCTGCAAAACAAATTCCCTACAACTTTCAAACTAACAGATGAAAATTATTCAAGAAAGAACGTATTTCCAAGAACTCTATTTACAGGAAGCAAATTCTGTGTAAATGAAAGCCATGGACGCCATTCGAAATGACAACTCATCAAATGGAATCAATAAGAAAAATGAACGTAATCCAAAGTCAAAGGCCAATTATGTTCAATCATCAATTATTCAAAAATGAATTTTATATAACTTGAATATAAATGATAACTATGTTGGATTTATAAGCGAAATCTGAAGAATTGAAAGGACTTGTCAGATGTTCAAGTATACATAAATCCGATAGTCCAATAAGTTATTATTGTTCTACTGATTATCCAGCAAATCAGCATATCTGAAGCAGCAAATAGCTCTCCAAATGAATAGCTTTAGAGGCATTCCACAATGATGCCGAACATGATAGTCCTAGTAGACAAAACTACTTGAAAGCGTTCAGTCAAGCCTAGAAGAGTCCTCTATAAAGTTAGATTAACAGTATCCCGTCTATCAATCTCTGTATTCGGTCAAATACTTTGTTAATACCAACTATTACCATCTTCTTTCATGCTTGCCTTATGGAGACCATACTTTAAGCTTATGGATTACATGACCATCCTACTATATTGTATCAACATAATCTTTATCGTCCTCAGAAACTTGTAAATCACATGGATGCTTTCCAAAATACATAATCCCACGCTTTTTGAGGTTAAATGGTAATTATCATTTTTCACTCCAGATAGTTAGGTTATTGAGGTCACTTTGAATCTAGGATACACTTTCGCTTAGAGCTTCAGGCTTAAAGCTATATATTATTTTGAGATCATCAGCATATAAGTATGGTCTCCCAAATTTTATGGTGTTCTTGTTTATATATACATATATATAAGAAACAAGAGTGAACCTAACACACTTCCCTGGATAACTCCACTAGTTATTGGTCTAGGTGACGAGAGTCATTGTACTTTACCATTTGTTTACGATCTGTTAAACCATAGTCAAAGCAAATCTAAAATACATAACATTGATAGGGAAGCTCTCGGTGTTTTTTACACTACATGCTCAATTATAAAACTTACTACATATCAATGCATGTTCGATTTCAAACAAAATTTCAACGTTAAGAACCTTGTCCTATTATTAATGCATTTATACATGTATATGCTCTAAACTACAATGCTAAGATTATTACGGATTTTAATTACACTCGAATAAACTGAAATACCGATAGTTGTCAGTCATGTAATGATGAAGTCTCGGCAACCATTAATATTCACTGCTAATCACGTTGGGTTCGTATCCTAACAAGGGGTGGTATTATACTTAACCTAGCATCCTGTACAGATATCATCCTACTATCTATCTAAGTATACGATGAATTTGAAAGCAGTGAAGATAAAATTGTAGTTGGTGCTCCCTCTATCTGTCCTTCTTAAAACCAACCAAAAAATCCGTCAATTTAGGAATTATAGACGTGTTAACTGGGACCTCCTGCACTCTCTGGTAAGATTCTCAGACTGGGATGCCTTCTCGTGTAATGGTCTTGTGGATGCCACCGCCACATTCTATCTGATCACTGACCCTTGTTTAGATTCCTGCGCATTTCTTAAAACATACAGAATTAGTAAACCAAACGAATTATTCATGCCAGCTAAATATCGTAATAAACTAAGACGCCTTCAGAAACATTATTTTACGTCAAACAATTTCACGGCAGTTGTACAAATAACTGTAATTTTTAAACAACTTAAAGAAAAGCACAGGTTGAAAGCCATTAATGAGGAGGTTTTTGGCACTTAATAACAGGTCAAAAGTAAAAAACCTTTACTCAACTTTTCAATAATAAACATGGTAAAGCCGAAGGGAGATATCCCAACGTTCACTAACTACGTTGTCGCTGTGACATCTATTAAGTGTAAATCACCATATGCACTAATCATTATAAAATGTTCAAAAAGAAACACTTAATTTACTACAAGCATGATAGAAAGTAACTTAAGTGGTTGTCAATAAGCATAGGCGTTTTTATAATCTAGACACTGAATCTTATTAATGTACAGGTTGAAAGATCCATTTTGATACTTTGCCTTATTGCTATTGATTATAAATGTATAGAACGATCAGCATTTTTATCAGATAATTTTCAAAGTCCTAGTGTAGTAGACGCTATTCACGAGATTGCTTGTAAGTAGTATGTTGCAGAACGTGACCTCTAAGCTGTCGGAACACTTAGAACCCAGATGAGAAGACTGTTCGGATTCCAGAGTGCATCAAAGGTTCCAAATGGACGGTTGAAGATTGTTGACGTATTATGTAAATGCTTTGTAACTTCTCACAACAAACATACATCCCTTCTGCATATTGCCTTCTTTTACAGAACCCCATGTTATTTCCAGATGATCCTGTGTTTTAGTGATACATAGGTTACTGGGGAAAGGATTTCGTCCATTTGTACAACTTGTTCGTTATCGATGTAATAATGTACTTGGTGCCTGATCGTAACTTCACCTACAACCTAATCTGATGAGTAAAAGACCTCACAAAGATCCATCAGCTTTGTATAATGAGGGGGTCAAACTTCAAATCAAAAATCATTTTAACTATTTTCCTCACAATTAGACAAGTTTAAGGGTGAATTTCATAACGACAAATGTTTACAGTCCATTATCAGCTGAAAAGTGGGATGGATTCCACGTTCCATCTAGTGTAAGAACAGTGTATGTCTGAGAACCTGGAAATACGTCAACCTTAATCCTATATGTTGAGTTATATCATATGCTGCTAGGCTATGAAATTGTATTAAGACTGTAAATTCTAGCTGTAATTCGATGGATTGATAACAGGCGGGATATCATTAGCCACTTATTACTTGTTTATCGTATGCGCTTCATCATATTTTATATTTGATTTGATTAGAGAACAGTAAAATTACCAGAATGAAGACTTCTCTTTTAATTAGAATAAGCACCTTTTTATTAAATGAACATTATCCTTAGAACACTTTCATGGTGAATTAATGTTTCTAATTGATAATAAATATATGTTAGTTAACAACACTGAGTTTTGCATCAAAACTAGTGATGACCATTTTCCAACAAAGAAATTAATAGACCTATGTTCTAGTATGTTTTCTGTCATTATTTTATTTCAAATACTTATATTAAATAAATAGAACTTGTGAGAAAGTAAAAACAGAACAACAGCTATATATATATATATATATATATATATATATATATATATATATATATATATATATATATATATTGGATTTCTTAATTCACAGAACATAATGAAATAACCTATTAGATTAATCCACCGAATAAGCAGAAGCAGAATATTGAAAATTTCGAAATAATAAGTATGAATTAGACAGTTTATACGAATCTATCCATAATGATAATACACGCCAATTTGTTGTTTTTAAAATTATCTTGTTTTATTCCTATGTGTAGGATGAATTGTAAATATCAAGCAAATAAAAAATCTTTAAATCGTGTTTCACTTAAAATTAAACAAAATAACTGATTGTTGGATGGGTCAGTAGATTAACAAAAGCAACAACAATGGTAGTAGTGACTTTAAAAAATGATTGTCAAGAATCTTCTCACATTTTAACAAACAATTTTAGGATATTTAAAAAAAAACAGTGGGAAAAGGGTTTGAAAACAGAAATTCACAAGGGGCTGTAATATCCAACTTGACGATTACATGATGGACAAAAATGTCGAGCACTTTTTGTGGAATCCAGACAGAATGGAATCAAGCAGCAACCAAAGAAAAACCTGCAATGGAAATAAACGTTAAAAATCAATATTTCGTAGTGGCTGCAAGCTCTTTATTGACAAGTACACGGACTAGATCGACATATATTTGCTGACAACATACTGCCCCGAAAGCACATGGGGTCAGCATACCAATCCCATAGAAAACAACCTTGCTACAAAAAATTCTAACCATAACAAACAAATTAAACCACTTAAACGCTGCCCTCCAAGCTCAAGAAAGAATTATGACGTCTCGAGGTGAAAGCTGAGATTCTTTCGAAGTCATGACGTATATGCCCCGTCTAACAACCAGAGCAACAATTAATATAGGTACATGGAACGTTCGGACAATGTGGGATACTGAGAGGAATAAACAAATAGCGACGTAGATGAGGAGATACAACCTGGTGGTGCACGGAACACGTGAAACGCATTGGACCGAAGCTGGACAGAAAAGGTTAGATATGGAAGAGATGCTGCTTTACACTGGGCACGCAAAAGAAAATGCTCCTCACACACAAGGAGTTGCACTGATGCTATCCAAAGAAGCACGAAAATCACTTATAAGATGGGAATCTCATGGACCCAGAATCATTAGAGAATCCTTCAAAACAAGGAGGGAGGGATTACAATGAATGTTATGCACCCACCAATGGTAGTAATGAAGACGATAAAGATCAGTTTTACTAGAGGCTGCAGTCGGTTGTAGAGAAGTGCACCACAAGGATCGATGTTGAACCACTTCACCTTAGGTCTGTTCTACAAGATCCAAGTCAACAGTTGGAAACTACATAAATTTATCCTGTTTTTGGTCGGACCACCACTAGTTTTAACCTTCACTTATACTGTCCAGCATAGTGCATCAGAGTAGCCAATGACTGAAGAGGCGCAATTACCCCGGTTAATGAATGATGATAGTATGATTGACGGACTTGACATTTCTAACTAGCGCTCAAGGTCTAAACCACAGCATTTTTAGCTCAATGGTTCCGTCATACACGAATAATACCTTGAAGATGCATATGATTGGATGCAAACTACCACATGATACAATTGTCAAGGATTTGGATTCCATGTCATTAGGAATTTTCCCATACTCCGCCAGATTAGGCTAAAGATGGCGGAATGTGATCCTCACCTTTGTTTTAGATTTTTGAAGTAAACCACAATCCTCACAAGTTTGCTTTTAAGGTTAAATATCCAGTTTTATCTTCGCATTTTTATGTAAAAAGATAGTAAGTTTCCAGTAGTCAAAGAACATTTGAGCTGGGAGTTTTACAATGTTGGTATTGATGGAGTATTCGACAACCTATTTGATTATTCAGATATCATGTGCTTCTGAAGTCAATAAAATGGCTATAAAATGGTTACAAGATTCAATAAATACAGTGAAAAAAAGGTTGATATAAGTAAAAATTTCACTTGTCTGTCTGATTTTATCCGAATAAAATAGGTTATATGAACCCACCCGAAGAAGCAGAGGATTCCACATAACAACCACGGCAAGCATCCGGATTCTAACCTAACCCTTGTAATACCAGAGTTATGGCAAAAGGGACAGGTAATACCAACAGGATATCGGTGGTATGCAGTTGTGGTCACCGTCGGTTGATGAACAATCACTGTGGCTAAGGTAGATAAGATAACAATTAGTTTATTGTAGTATGAAAAAACAATACAGAATCACTGGTAGCACTCATTTATGTTACCTTAATTTTCAAAGTAAATTCCATGCAAAATATAAGACATAACTTAAATATTAATCATAATCAATTGAACTGCATTTTTTTAATTTTTTGTCTACTTTGGATGGCATTCTGTATCAGCTATAAATATACAGTTGATTCACCTCTCTGGTAAGTGATTTACTTGCACTCCTTGGATAAAACATTATAGAATACACTTTGTGTGCCTTAAGACAGCATTTAAAAAAATCAAAGAAACTCTATCAATTTACGAAAAACTAAGTGTATTAGCATTTCTGTGACAAATTTTAAGCCACGTTATATATGATCTTTAACCATTAATTCAACCATTGTCAGAAGCATTGTTGGGGAGTTTTACAGATCTTCGATGCTGATCAGATCAGTGGGTAAATGTGAAACAAAGAATGTGTCATATTTTCACCAGGACATTTAAAGACATAATTTGTTTTACTTCAATTTCAACCGTGATATTTTACATGTTAGTTCACAATCTTATCAATTAATTTACCACTGACACCACATAAGACTTATCAAATATGGTTTCAACGGTTTGAGTGTATTGATTCGGATGACATTTTGCACTATGCGACGTTTTGTGCAACTTCGCAGTTTAGTTTAAATGTTTCAGGAAAACACAGTGCTTGGAACATTAAAATACATCTGAAGTATAACAATAAAAACTGAGTGATTGAATTGCCACTTCCATTTAGAACAAAAAGTTTTAGGGAATAAAGACTGGAGGATTACTTTTTTACTCGGAATTTCAACGAATACAGTTGTTTAAAAAGAATTACAAATGAAATGAAGAAAAGCTAGACACTCCGTAAATGTGTACGGTAATCAGTCTTTCTATTCTTAAAAAAGTTTTAACTTCAGGATGACTTGCACTAGTGATATGAAAAGCAGTGGGGAGTATTTTTGTTTTGATTGCGGTAATTGCAGTAGATAATTGTACTCATGATAAAACGAATGACCATGTGCAGGGAACTTAGATACAGATGATTGGTTAATAATAAATAAGAAACCTAAAGACTAGATCAACATTATCTGTACAATGACTGAGTTTGTGGAGGTAACAGAAGTCAAGGAAATATGAAGACGATTTGTAGTAAATAGTAGCCACATGGTATCCAGACCATAGGAATCAATACGAAAACACTAGTGAAAAGTCAGTCAGTCAGTAACAACATAGTGTAAAGTGGAAAATAGTAGAATATGACAAGTGAATTTTGTGTCTTTAAGGATTATTAGTCATACTAAGATGTTTGTTGGGTATAAAGGTTGGAATTAATTCTACTTTAACGCTCTCCATTCTAGAAGGAGCAGAGATGAATGATAAATGACAACAAAGGAGTAATATTGGATATCGTTTTTTTAAATCTTGATATCCATAATCACGGTGCTCACCTGGAGCATAGTACAAACAAAACTAATAGAAATAGGTTTAGTTACCGATAAATTCTACGTACTATTATCGTCTCTTAAATTTTAGAAAATAATATCACTTAGGATCATTTTGTTGTCAGAAATCTTGAGCGATACTGTTGTGTTAGTAAATTATGTGAAAACAAAACCATAACGTTGGACAAAGGTATAATTTAAGGAAGGAAACTGATCATCTCAATACATTAATTTACTATCTGATTGTTGAATGATAGAATTTACTTTTCCCCATCGCCAAAGCTGGGATGCAGTAATACAAATAATTTATTCTCAATTACATACGATCATTATAAATAGTAGCTCAGTATGTATATTTATTTGTGGTTAAGAAATTTTCTAATTCATGCTGTATTCGCAATACTGTTGAAAAATAATGATGTTCATTACCAATAAACAGCTTCGAGGTTATGGAAATCAGCATGTGGTTTCTTATGGAAGAATCAACTTCAAAACCCAAGTGACCCACGAAATAATAAACTTGATAAAACTGGACAGTTAACTGGTGATAACTCAGTAGTAGATAGATCGAAAGTATTTACATAATCCATATCTAACTGAAATTCAGTCATTTGAAGTAAAATAAGTTCTATATGCAAACCTATCCTGCATTTTTACTTTGCATCAATTATCTACAAATGCGTGTAAAGTACGATCAAACTGAAAGCAGCTGTTAAAACGAATCATTAATCATTTATCAGTTTAGCATGTAACAGTTTCTGTACAGAACTAGATGCTTCCGACTATTAAAAAAGAATTGCCCTTTTCACTTTGAAATTCTCAGTTTATAAAATATCATATAACTAACGATAATTATGCTTGGGTTCATGACTAAGTTTCATATTAATATTTGTTAGAAAAAATCGGATACATTCTTTTTTATCCGATTTTCCCCATCCATTTATACTTTGAAAATATGAAAACTAATCTATTCAAAAGAGAAAAAATATTTGAATATTTGAAAACATCAAACATTTCCTTTAGAATTTTCGTTTATTATATTCAATACTCTACAGAAAGTGAAATAAAACGTACAAACGAGAAAAATTTATATTCTACAGGGAAATAGTTAGGAAAAAATTCCTTTCCTGTTTAAAATAAACACTTTTCTAGTAAATGTTTCAATAAATATAGCCATGTTAAATGGTGAAAATCAAAGGATACACTGGTATACAAATAGTGAAATACATAAAATTTTGTAAAAACATGTTTGTTTAAAACGACATATAATATAAACCAATTGTATAAATCGCTTTCCAGATACTTACTTACTTACTCCTAATACCCTTCGTCAAAAGAAATAAGCAGTCCACCGGCATTCTTCATCGAACTCTGTCCTAAACAATCCTTTCCAGTTGCTATCCACGCTTTTGATTTCTGCTTGCAATTTTCGACACATGATTAGCGCTTGCTTCGTTATGCAGTTCGATGATTTCTGCAATGTATGTCCTATCCACCTCCGTCTTTTCCTAATTTCCTCTACAGCTGGAAGTTGGGTTGTTCTCTCCCACAGTAGGTTTTTGCTGATGGCACCCGTTCAACGGACACTGAGTGTCTTGCGTTTCTCTATCAAATGTGACTGGGTTGGTGTTCTCCGTGTTATAGTTGAGGATGTTGCTTTTTCCCTTGTGTATGGTGAGGCTTATTGATGCAGAGGCTCCTGCTACACTGGCTGTCGTGACCTGCATTTGTTGGTGTGGATGGGATAGAAGGGCTAAGTCATCTGCAAAGTCCAAATCGTCTGGCTACATCGACTCCCCACTGTGTTCCGTGCCTTCCTGAAATTTGAAGGTCTTCAGAATCCAATTAATTATCGTATGAAAGAGAAAGGGTGAAATTAGGCAACCTTACCTATGTATAATTTTAGTGCTTCAAGTGGTATACTGCCAGGTCCTGTTGCTTTCCCATTCCTGATCTGTCTGATGACCACCCTGGTTTCTTCCATCGTTGGCGAAGTAACAGTCATAGGAAGGTCTGTGTCGCTTTTCCGATGTCTGGTGAATTAAATGGAGTTCCTCAAAGTGTTCTATCCATCTGTTTCTTTGTTCTTGAATCTCAGTGGTTGGCTTGCGTTCTTTATTCTTCACCGGTCTCTCTGGTTTATCGTATTTCCTTACTAGTTTTTTTTTTCGTTGAGCCATATAGTCGTCTCATAATTCCCTCTGCTGCAGTTTTTCCCGCTGTCGTTGCTAGGTCACGATTTTCAGAGGTAATAGATGGACTACTTTTAGATTCTAGGTACCCGTGACAGACACCCTATTGTCACTAAAACACAAGACAGTTGGTAACAGGAATTCGTCCTTGGTGTGTGTGGTCTTACCACATCTCAGACGACATGGTTGGTAAGTTAGGACCTTACTGAAAAAATAATCCAGCCCCGTTGGGTCATCATTATTCTCAGGACCAACTACCGCATTAAGAAAACAAATGTGATTATAGATATGACTGTCTGTCCAAGAGTTCTTTATTCAAAACACGTTGCTAAACAGGAGATTCATAACATCCACCAATCTACGAAACTAACAATAATGTCTGGGTATTCCAACATCGTAACAACAAATAGACAAATTAATAAATAATAATGCTTGCCTGGTGGTGCAGGTTGGTAGCCAGATCCCATAAATACATTACTAGTTGGTTGGTTAATTTGTGGGTACAAGGGATAAGGACATGGATCCTGAGTTGGATAAGGCGCAGTTGGAGGAGAGTAAGGAGGAGGAGCTGAAAGATGAAAATAAAAATATATCTAGCTGAATATCACCAGAAACGAGCGTCCGTACCTTTCGTTTTTATTTACTGCCTAGAAGACTAATGCTTTCTAAGTGAAACATGCTTTAGATACTTTGTCTTTACAACCGACTGATATAGGCAATCCCTTTTAGATGTAATTCTTAATTACTCTAGCAAAATTGAACGAATTTTCGTAAATGGATGTCTATCAAGAATTTCGAGTCATCTTTCTCTTACAATTGAATACACTGTCAACGATATTTTCGGCATGTTAGCAAAAAATGGAGTTGATGTAGACGATAACAATACGGATAAGGATGTGATCTATGCTAATCTAGTAGCCGGTAAAAACCAATCAGATCAACTTCTTTTGACATACCACATATGCAAGCGACAGATGAGGAACATAAACTTTGATAAAACTCACCAAACTTGCACCAAGAGGGCGAAGACGAAGTTTAAACAGTTAATGAGTCACATAAAGTAGGAGAGCATGGTGAATTAGAAAAGAATTCCCGATATTTATAGTTCCGGTCAAACGATTCCAGATTGATCATTCTCTATTGTACTTCGACAATCATATGTTACACTATAGCACCCACCTGTAACCTAAAGCTAGTTTGAAAAGGTTGAGGTGAATCAGTAGCTACGCCACTTGCCTGTCGAACATCTGTATGCTCGAGCTTACTGACTTTACTCCGGTTCGTTGGGCTACTTAGCATTAATGACACCAACGAAAACTGAGGCTCAAAGCAAGGTACATAAACATGCAACTGGCTATGATTGATGTCAGACATAGGGACGATTTACGTGAAATCAGTAGGGCTTTTACATTACCCTACCAATTACGTCTAAACTACGTGTCTTAGAAAGTGACCGATAAGATTCCCTACCAAGAAATGACTGTCATTTTAGCAATTAACCCAAATGTAAAAATAATGAACATAGCAGACACATGTCAGTCACAGCAAATATTAATTGTTTGTTGACGGAATTCCCTTATTTTTAGATGGGTTTTCATAAAAATTCAAGCTGATCAACACCAATATTTTCAGGGACATTTCCTGATATATTTTTTGCACTCCGTAAGCCAAGCATTAGTTTATTCGTGGTACTTTAGAAGAAATATATCTATAATATTATCGATACGTGGATTATAATTAACTCAATGTAGTCGACTTGACTGATAAGCAAGAAAATACTGAAACTACGACATAGCTTGGTAAAATAAGGGCTCATTCAAAGATACAAAGAAAAATGCAGGGGATTTACAACTACAGAGTAACTCACGTTTATCCATAACGATCTGAGCCAGTGTGAATTATGTCGCCAACATTATTTCAAGATTCAATATTTGGTGCCTCAGTAGTCTTCAGTCTTCAGTAATAAGAATAGTAGGTTGGTGAACCTGTATTAATCCTGACAAATTGCTTTCCAGTGAAGGTCCAGCTTCTCCTTGAAAATATTCACTGATGGGACTGATACCACTTGTTCGGGTAAGGCGTTCCAATCATTGACTACTCGATGAGAAAAACGGCACCCCATTCTATGTTCATTAAATCGCGGTTTATAGACCTTCTTGCTATGACCTCGGAGATTATTAGTGCTGAAGGGGGCAAAAAGATAAGACATATTAACACCCAAATCATAATTAAAGATACGAAATGCCAGTATAAGGTCACCTCGTGTCCTACGATACGACAAGGCGAAAAGGTATAGGCGTCTTAAACGCTCATCGTAAGGGAGTTTAGAAAGACCCTTCACTAATTTCGTTCCCACACCTTGGACACGCTAAAGTGAGTTGGTATCCTTTACCAGACATGGGATAGCTGCTTGGATACAGTACTCTAAGTGTGGTCTTACATAGGTGGGATATAAAATTCGAAACATTTCCTCGTCAAAGCATTTGAATGCTCGGCGAAGTGACCATAACGCATGAAAACCTTTGACAGCGGCTGCGCTGCAATGCACAGTTGTTTTCAAGTCATGACTTATTACTACTTCTAAGTCTTTATGCTACTGAACTTGTAGCAGTAAATAAATCCCCAAAATAAATAGCTCTAAGTTTTCGACATTGGATGCTGCCCATATGTTTTAGTGGACTCATCTAGCTGAAGGCGCTCGGTCAGGCATCCGTACCAGATCACGTGTGGTAACGCCGTGCTCAACATCAACCGCAATCGCTAGCCAGATTAGATCAGAGAATTCCGATATATTGGTAATCGCCAAATACACTCTTCCGATCTCCTCGACTCTGTCTTTTGATTTCTCTGGGTGGGAACGAAATATATTAGAAGGTGTTACTGGTAGAAGCGTTGTCAAACACTGAATACCTGTGACATCATCATTGGTGAGACCGTCGTGATCTGGTACACCTAATTGCAACTGTGAGTCTGTTCCTTTTTGGGATTTTTATATATCATTGCCTTATTCTTTATTTTTTTTAACATTGTGATTTTTTTCGTATTTTTTCTTGGATATATATATTTTTTCCCCTCGTTCAGTATCGTACTTCATATTTCATCATGACCGAACAGACACCTAAAGTACTCAAGCTTAGGACCTTGTCCCCACCTTCGTTTCAACTGATGCCTTTCTGGCCCGACAACATCGAAGCCTGGTTTTGCTACGCAGAAGCCGACTTCTCCGAGCACGGCGTGATCGACACACGTGCACAATTCCTCGCAGTAGTCAAGGCACTACCGCGCGAATTCAACAGGTACGTAACACCTAGTATGTTTACTAGTGATGTTTCCGATCCTTACGAAATCTTAAAACGCTCGATTCTCAAACTAGGAGACCTAACCGATCGACAAAGGTTAGATCAACTCTTCAATAACATCGACCTGCAACACGGTTCTGCGACGGACATGTTGCAACGGATGAGAGAGGTTATAGGCCCAAGAACTTTCGACGAAGGTCTATTCAAACAACTCTTCTCGTCAAAACTTCCCCAACAGGTGCAAGCAGTTCTGGTCTCGTTCCAGAACAACGGCTTAGACGAGCTAGCTGCATCTGCCGACCGCATTCTAGAAATTACGAAACCTTCTACTACCGAGGTATTTTCAGTCAAAGAAAAGCCTCAAACGACTCAGAATGATATAACCGACTTATGTCACACACTCACGCGTTATCTTAGTCTTCGTACCGACCGTAAGAGATCGCGCACACCACGTAGAAGCATTTCTCGTAAGCGATCTGTCCCTAGACCACGAGAGACAGATAACCCCGACTGGTGCTGGTATCATAACCAGTATGAAAAGTTTTCCAGAAATTGCAGAAAACCCTGCAATTTCCCCAACACGAAACCGAGTGACTCGAAAAACAATTCGGGAAACTTCCAAGCCGGCACGCGTTAACGGCAACCGTAGCCGGCGAACAAAGCCGTCTGTTATTCGTCACAGATGTGACAACGAGAGTTCGCTACCTCGTCGAAACTGGCGCAGAAGTTAGCGTTCTCCCAGCAAATCCTAAGGACCGGCTTAACGAATCGGCTCTAAACTTACAGGCGGCAAACGGAAAACCTATCGCTACATATGGCAAAAGGTACGTTTACCTTAACGTGCGTTTACGCAAACCCATACACTGGATCTTCGTTGTTGCAGATGTTTCTATACCAATCATTGGTATGGATCTTCTACAACACCATAATCTTATCATCGACACGCGCAAACGGAGGCTAGTAGACGGAAACACTAATTTATCCGTTTGCGTAACTTATTTTACTGGTTGCAGATTATCCCCAGTCACAGTTAAACATATGATAGACCCACTCTATCAACCACTACTCGATAAGTATCCTGAGATACAACAAACGCAACCGAGGTTACCGTGTGTAACCAGCAACGTTACACATCACATCATGACTACAGGACCACCTGTATTTTCTAAAGCACGCCGACTAGCTCCTGAAAAGCTGAGGTTGGCGAAAAACGAGTTCGACCATATGATAGACTTAGGGATCATACGACCGTCAAATAACCCATATGCATCTCCGTTGCACATGGTCCCTAAAAAGGACAGCAACGATTGGCGTCCAACTGGCGACTATCGGTGATTGAACGCGAAAACCATTCCCGATCGTTACCCGTTGCCTCATATTCACGATTTGACAGCTACCTTGAAAGGTACAACTGTCTTTTCGAAAATCGACTTGGTTAAAGCGTATAACCAAATTCCTATGGCTACTGACGACATACCGAAAACAGCTATCATTACTCCCTTCGGACTCTATGAATTTTTGCGAATGCCTTTCGGTCTAAGTAATGCTGCTCAAACATTCCAAAGATTCATAGACGACGTTTTTCGAGGTCTCAACTTCGTACATGCGTATGTTGATGACTGCCTAATCGCAAGTCCGGACAGAGAAACACATCTCAAGCATCTGGATCTTGTTTTCGAACGATTACAAAAACATGGAATAACTGTAAACGTTCAGAAATGCCAATTCGGAACCGACTCATTAGACTTTCTGGGACACACTATCGATGCTCAAGGTATCCGACCCCTTAGAACCAAAGTGGCGGCCATTCTGGATTACCCAGAACCGACCACCGTCAAGCAATTACGCACGTTTAACGGCCTCGTAGGTTTCTATAGACGTTTCATACCCAAATGCGCATTACTTATGAAACCGCTAACCGACCAACTTCGTGGAAATGCGAAATCCATCAATTTGGACGACACCGCACGAAAAAGCATTCTCCACAGTTAAGGAACTGATCGCTAAAGCAACAATGCTCGCACATCAGGACACCGAAGCACCAATTAGTATCGAAGTAGACGCATCGGACTCGGCAATCGGAGGAGTCTTACAACAATGGGTTTGTAGTGGCATTAGACCATAACCACACAATCTTCAAAGCTGAACACAAGACTACTCAGAAAGTAGATATTCAATATTCAACACGGAGAAATACCTAACAATGGAGAAGGCGCGAAGAAAGAATTGAATGGACTGGAGTTGATCGAGTGGCATGGCTCGGCCATGCAGGCGTGGTCTCTGCTGAATGTTACCTTCTATCTTCTATTCATATTAAATATATTGTTCTTTCTCTAGCCTAACCTTGTTCTACATCATGTATTGGTAATTGATACGATACAGTGAGTTGGTGTAGTCGATGGTGTGACTTCCACGTAAGATCTTATAGATTAGGCAGCTATATCATGACAAATATACAAATTTAGGATTAGGTCTATTATTAGAGCAGTACTAATATTATAGTAGACAATAATTCTACATCGGTAAGCCTGTCTAGAGAAACGCAACCTATTGTTGTTAACCTTATTTCCATTCTAAACTTCTTGATCTATTTTGTATTTATGTTAACCCAATATTCTAACAGTCCTGATTAATGCTCACATGTATTATCGTAATGTTATATTGATTAGTTTTCATGACACACTAGCTCAATCGATAATTAAAAATTGTCGTCTATATAAACTAATTAGCTTTGATGGTTCGTTAACAAGCTTTATTAGCATTTACATGCTTCAGCGACATAGACTTGTTTAAACATCAAGCTCTAGCAAATATGACCTGTAAATAACGTAAATATACATTGACTAACAATGCAGCAAGGACTAAATAGTTATCTGGATCTAATTCTTAGTGTTCCTTCGCTTAACACCTCATCCTGTTTTAAACTATGCACTATCCTGTAATATCTTTTCTTCCGACCACTGCCTGCCTAATTTCAAATTCTCGAGTTCCATTGCCAAACAACAAGGATGACACTTCTTTAAAAACATACGGTGAGTTTCAGCCATAAGTTTTCTGCAATCATAAGGTCATTTTAGATGGCTCGTTCAATGGTGACCGCACAATTATCTGGATTCGTTCGGTTGTTCTGATCCGAGTGAGTGGCAAAAACGTCAACAGCATCAAGCACCTTGGAATTAATTGCCATACTGCATGTTTTACTCTGGATACTTTTGGATCATTACTACTCCTCACGAATGGCGTTATATATGTCGTCCACTGAATAATCTAATTTTCAAAAATAATCCAGGCGAGTTCAACTATTTTACTTAATGATTTTTTCACTTAACGCGTATATGTTTTCCGGTTCCTTTTGCTATATATTTGTAAGTGTCCCTAGGCTAAATGCAGTAAGTTCTTATGGAATGTTTATAACGCATCATATTCCTGCCTGAAGTTTTACAAGCAGTCTAAACTTTAAAATTATTTTCTGGTCATGTTCATTATTTTTAAATCGTCATATACGTCAACAACTTGCATGTTAACCTGGCCCATACATACGTTTTACTATATCTTCATATCATTTGAATTTAGAAATCATCTGAATCGCCTTTAACATTTATCAATAAACCCATCATAGTCGTTGTTGCTAATCGTATTTGGGGTTTATGGATTGGTTTATCATATTAGCAGCCTAAAATGCGAACATAGTTTAGATAATAAGATTAAAAATTTAGATACTATCAACTGCACTAGTAAAATAACTAAATCCCTAGGTAGCTGTTGGCTAAACAAACGTTTAAAATCAAAACTCCGTAGCCTACTAGAATTAACACTAAACGAATATTTCTGAATTGAAATTTATAATTAAATTAGGCGTCTCGGATTCTTTAACGTTATAAATTTCTGATAATTTCGAATCACCTAAAGCAACAATACCTATTTTTCCACTGACTAATCCTCATCCAACACTATAACTAGTTAAACGTAATAGTTTCAGGATATCGTCATAAAGCATTGTCATAACTTGACAATCACGTAATATGACTGATAAAATTAATGAAACTATTAACAAAATCGGTCAACAAATTGACTTATAATTACCATTAAATGGTGTTGTTTTCTTGGTATCTTCATCCATCACAGATGATTACAGTATGTTTCTCTATCAGTTGCTCATTCAGTAAAGATCTCAAAACCTTGTCAGTCTAATTGATGGTTTAGCGACACAATCCTGCATGCAAATAATCAGTATAAGCAGTCGAGCAAATCTCCTGCAAACTGAAAACATCAATGTCGAATTTACCTCAACACTGACTAAGGTCCAAGCCATTATCATAGACATGAGTTGGGAGTGTACTCCCCTGGTTACAACTTATGTACTCCCTGTTAATCACATGAGCATCACTCACTATTAATCATCTTGTAAAAACTTATTTAGCTAAATACATCTTGCAACACCACATCACTTAGTAATATGACACATAGGCTTAACTGATTTCAATAACTTATAACCACTATATCTCAATTAAATCGTATTCCGCCTTATTATAAACTGCATACTTGCAACTGACTTGTATGCCCAATCAGCCAGCAAGTATAAATGTAAATAAATAGTCTGCCACAGATCAGAACATTGAGTCCAGAGCATGTCTCTTACGAATACACTCATGTTTAACGATTTGTTCCTAGCTATCTGTCCAAAATTCATATGATCATCACTCATGTATTTAAATTTTGTTTTGATGAACATTCATGTGTATTAGTAGTATTACTAAATTCTATCACGGCCAAGTAAAAATGAGGTTGAGAAAATCTCCCTTAACTAAATAAACCGTATCAAACTAACTGGAACACTAGTTGAAATTCTTTTCCACGTTACTACTTTTGTTCCTTCAGTTAGCCTACTAATACAGATGCAATTGGAATTCAACTCATTAGGACAACTTACCGGCATAATCGTTATTTGATTTCATAATTTAAACCAAAACTAATACCAATATTAACATTTCCACAATATTCATTACTTTAATATTTCTAAACACAAAATACTTACTACCTATACGTCAAGTTATTAACCAACGGCTATTAACACGCATTGTTTTATTATTATTACTGTAATCTCATTTTTTATAGCTCAAATAATCTTCACCCAAATTGTCATTTTAAGTGTGTTAAGCATGAAGGCATATTTTTTAAAAAATTATTACATGTATTTCCCGACCAGATGCTGCCGCCTTCTTTTGATTTATCTTTCAGCTTACCAATACCCGGAGGATTCTTATTAACCTTGGTAACCTCCGGCGTGCGACGATCCCATCCAATTTGGTATCGAACCAACATCACGTTGATTCTGGTGGGAGAGTAGTGTAGTGGCATTAGACCATAACCACACAATCTTCAAAGCTGAACACAAGACTACTCAGAAAGTAGATATTCAATATTCAACACGGAGAAATACCTAACAATGGAGAAGGCGCGAAGAAAGAATTGAATGGACTGGAGTTGATCGAGTGGCATGGCTCGGCCATGCAGGCGTGGTCTCTGCTGAATGTTACCTTATATCTTCTATTCATATTAAATATATTGTTCTTTCTCTAGCCTAACCTTGTTCTACATCATGTATTGGTAATTGATACGATACAGTGAGTTGGTGTAGTCGATGGTGTGACTTCCACGTAAGATCTTATAGATTAGGCAGTTATATCATGACAAATATACAAATTTAGGATTAGGTCTATTATTAGAGCAGTACTAATATTATAGTAGACAATAATTCTACATCGGTAAGCCTGTCTAGAGAAACGCAACCTATTGTTGTTAACCTTATTTCCATTCTAAACTTCTTGATCTATTTTGTATTTATGTTAACCCAATATTCTAACAGTCCTGATTAATGCTCACATGTATTATCGTAATGTTATATTGATTAGTTTTCATGACACACTAGCTCAATCGATAATTAAAAATTGTCGTCTATATAAACTAATTAGCTTTGATGGTTCGTTAACAAGCTTTATTAGCATTTACATGCTTCAGCGACATAGACTTGTTTAAACATCAAGCTCTAGCAAATATGACCTGTAAATAACGTAAATATACATTGACTAACAATGCAGCAAGGACTAAATAGTTATCTGGATCTAATTCTTAGTGTTCCTTCGCTTAACACCTCATCCTGTTTTAAACTATGCACTATCCTGTAATATCTTTTCTTCCGACCACTGCCTGCCTAATTTCAAATTCTCGAGTTCCATTGCCAAACAACAAGGATGACACTTCTTTAAAAACATACGGTGAGTTTCAGCCATAAGTTTTCTGCAATCATAAGGTCATTTTAGATGGCTCGTTCAATGGTGACCGCACAATTATCTGGATTCATTCGGTTGTTCTGATCCGAGTGAGTGGCAAAAACGTCAACAGCATCAAGCACCTTGGAATTAATTGCCATACTGCATGTTTTATTCTGGATACTTTTGGATCATTACTACTCCTCACGAATGGCGTTATATATGTCGTCCACTGAATAATCTAATTTTCAAAAATAATCCAGGCGAGTTCAACTATTTTACTTAATGATTTTTCACTTAACATGTATATGTTTTCCGGTTCCTTTTGCTATATATTTGTAAGTGTCCCTAGGCTAAATGCAGTAAGTTCTTATGGAATGTTTATAACGCATCATATTCCTGCCTGAAGTTTTACAAGCAGTCTAAACTTTAAAATTATTTTCTGGTCATGTTCATTATTTTTAAATCGTCATATACGTCAACAACTTGCATGTTAACCTGGCCCATACATACGTTTTACTATATCTTCATATCATTTGAATTTAGAAATCATCTGAATCGCCTTTAACATTTATCAATAAACCCATCATAGTCGTTGTTGCTAATCGTATTTGGGTTTATGGATTGGTTTATCATATTAGCAGCCTAAAATGCGAACATAGTTTAGATAATAAGATTAAAAATTTAGATACTATCAACTGCACTAGTAAAATAACTAAATCCCTAGGTAGCTGTTGGCTAAACAAACGTTTAAAATCAAAACTCCGTAGCCTACTAGAATTAACACTAAACGAATATTTCTGAATTGAAATTTATAATTAAATTAGGCGTCTCGGATTCTTTAACGTTATAAATTTCTGATAATTTCGAATCACCTAAAGCAACAATACCTATTTTTCCACTGACTAATCCTCATCCAACACTATAACTAGTTAAACGTAATAGTTTCAGGATATCGTCATAAAGCATTGTCATAACTTGACAATCACGTAATATGACTGATAAAATTAATGAAACTATTAACAAAATCGGTCAACAAATTGACTTATAATTACCATTAAATGGTGTTGTTTTCTTGGTATCTTCATCCATCACAGATGATTACAGTATGTTTCTCTATCAGTTGCTCATTCAGTAAATATCTCAAAACCTTGTCAGTCTAATTGATGGTTTAGCGACACAATCATGCATGCAAATAATCAGTATAAGCAGTCGAGCAAATCTCCTGCAAACTGAAAACATCAATGTCGAATTTACCTCAACACTGACTAAGGTTCAAGCCATTATCATAGACATGAGTTGGGAGTGTACTCCCCTGGTTACAACTTATGTACTCCCTGTTAATCACATGAGCATCACTCACTATTAATCATCTTGTAAAAACTTATTTAGCTAAATACATCTTGCAACACCACATCACTTAGTAATATGACACATAGGCTTAACTGATTTCAATAACTTATAACCACTATATCTCAATTAAATCGTATTCCGCCTTATTATAAACTGCATACTTGCAACTGACTTGTATGCCCAATCAGCCAGCAAGTATAAATGTAAATAAATAGTCTGCCACAGATCAGAACATTGAGTCCAGAGCATGTCTCTTACGAATACACTCATGTTTAACGATTTGTTCCTAGCTATCTGTCCAAAATTCATATGATCATCACTCATGTATTTAAATTTTGTTTTGATGAACATTCATGTGTATTAGTAGTATTACTAAATTCTATCACGGTCAAGTAAAAATGAGGTTGAGAAAATCTCCCTTAACTAAATAAACCGTATCAAACTAACTGGAACACTAGTTGAAATTCTTTTCCACGTTACTACTTTTGTTCCTTCAGTTAGCCTACTAATACAGATGCAATTGGAATTCAACTCATTAGGACAACTTACCGGCATAATCGTTATTTGATTTCATAATTTAAACCAAAACTAATACCAATATTAACATTTCTACAATATTCATTACTTTAATATTTCTAAACACAAAATACTTACTACCTATACGTCAAGTTATTAACCAACGGCTATTAACACGCATTGTTTTATTATTATTACTGTAATCTCATTTTTTATAGCTCAAATAATCTTCACCCAAATTGTCATTTTAAGTGTGTTAAGCATGAAGGCATATTTTTTAAAAAATTATTACATGTATTTCCCGACCAGATGCTGCCGCCTTCTTTTTGATTTATCTTTCAGCTTACCAATACCCGGAGGATTCTTATTAACCTTGGTAACCTCCGGCGTGCGACGATCCCATCCAATTTGGTATCGAACCAACATCACGTTGATTCTGGTGGGAGAGTAGTGTAGTGGCATTAGACCATAACCACACAATCTTCAAAGCTGAACACAAGACTACTCAGAAAGTAGATATTCAATATTCAACACGGAGAAATACCTAACAATGGAGAAGGCGCGAAGAAAGAATTGAATGGACTGGAGTTGATCGAGTGGCATGGCTCGGCCATGCAGGCGTGGTCTCTGCTGAATGTTACCTTATATCTTCTATTCATATTAAATATATTGTTCTTTCTCTAGCCTAACCTTGTTCTACATCATGTATTGGTAATTGATACGATACAGTGAGTTGGTGTAGTCGATGGTGTGACTTCCACGTAAGATCTTATAGATTAGGCAGTTATATCATGACAAATATACAAATTTAGGATTAGGTCTATTATTAGAGCAGTACTAATATTATAGTAGACAATAATTCTACATCGGTAAGCCTGTCTAGAGAAACGCAACCTATTGTTGTTAACCTTATTTCCATTCTAAACTTCTTGATCTATTTTGTATTTATGTTAACCCAATATTCTAACAGTCCTGATTAATGCTCACATGTATTATCGTAATGTTATATTGATTAGTTTTCATGACACACTAGCTCAATCGATAATTAAAAATTGTCGTCTATATAAACTAATTAGCTTTGATGGTTCGTTAACAAGCTTTATTAGCATTTACATGCTTCAGCGACATAGACTTGTTTAAACATCAAGCTCTAGCAAATATGACCTGTAAATAACGTAAATATACATTGACTAACAATGCAGCAAGGACTAAATAGTTATCTGGATCTAATTCTTAGTGTTCCTTCGCTTAACACCTCATCCTGTTTTAAACTATGCACTATCCTGTAATATCTTTTCTTCCGACCACTGCCTGCCTAATTTCAAATTCTCGAGTTCCATTGCCAAACAACAAGGATGACACTTCTTTAAAAACATACGGTGAGTTTCAGCCATAAGTTTTCTGCAATCATAAGGTCATTTTAGATGGCTCGTTCAATGGTGACCGCACAATTATCTGGATTCGTTCGGTTGTTCTGATCCGAGTGAGTGGCAAAAACGTCAACAGCATCAAGCACCTTGGAATTAATTGCCATACTGCATGTTTTACTCTGGATACTTTTGGATCATTACTACTCCTCACGAATGGCGTTATATATGTCGTCCACTGAATAATCTAATTTTCAAAAATAATCCAGGCGAGTTCAACTATTTTACTTAATGATTTTTCACTTAACGCGTATATGTTTTCCGGTTCCTTTTGCTATATATTTGTAAGTGTCCCTAGGCTAAATGCAGTAAGTTCTTATGGAATGTTTATAACGCATCATATTCCTGCCTGAAGTTTTACAAGCAGTCTAAACTTTAAAATTATTTTCTGGTCATGTTCATTATTTTTAAATCGTCATATACGTCAACAACTTGCATGTTAACCTGGCCCATACATACGTTTTACTATATCTTCATATCATTTGAATTTAGAAATCATCTGAATCGCCTTTAACATTTATCAATAAACCCATCATAGTCGTTGTTGCTAATCGTATTTGGGGTTTATGGATTGGTTTATCATATTAGCAGCCTAAAATGCGAACATAGTTTAGATAATAAGATTAAAAATTTAGATACTATCAACTGCACTAGTAAAATAACTAAATCCCTAGGTAGCTGTTGGCTAAACAAACGTTTAAAATCAAAACTCCGTAGCCTACTAGAATTAACACTAAACGAATATTTCTGAATTGAAATTTATAATTAAATTAGGCGTCTCGGATTCTTTAACGTTATAAATTTCTGATAATTTCGAATCACCTAAAGCAACAATACCTATTTTTCCACTGACTAATCCTCATCCAACACTATAACTAGTTAAACGTAATAGTTTCAGGATATCGTCATAAAGCATTGTCATAACTTGACAATCACGTAATATGACTGATAAAATTAATGAAACTATTAACAAAATCGGTCAACAAATTGACTTATAATTACCATTAAATGGTGTTGTTTTCTTGGTATCTTCATCCATCACAGATGATTACAGTATGTTTCTCTATCAGTTGCTCATTCAGTAAATATCTCAAAACCTTGTCAGTCTAATTGATGGTTTAGCGACACAATCCTGCATGCAAATAATCAGTATAAGCAGTCGAGCAAATCTCCTGCAAACTGAAAACATCAATGTCGAATTTACCTCAACACTGACTAAGGTCCAAGCCATTATCATAGACATGAGTTGGGAGTGTACTCCCCTGGTTACAACTTATGTACTCCCTGTTAATCACATGAGCATCACTCACTATTAATCATCTTGTAAAAACTTATTTAGCTAAATACATCTTGCAACACCACATCACTTAGTAATATGACACATAGGCTTAACTGATTTCAATAACTTATAACCACTATATCTCAATTAAATCGTATTCCGCCTTATTATAAACTGCATACTTGCAACTGACTTGTATGCCCAATCAGCCAGCAAGTATAAATGTAAATAAATAGTCTGCCACAGATCAGAACATTGAGTCCAGAGCATGTCTCTTACGAATACACTCATGTTTAACGATTTGTTCCTAGCTATCTGTCCAAAATTCATATGATCATCACTCATGTATTTAAATTTTGTTTTGATGAACATTCATGTGTATTAGTAGTATTACTAAATTCTATCACGGCCAAGTAAAAATGAGGTTGAGAAAATCTCCCTTAACTAAATAAACCGTATCAAACTAACTGGAACACTAGTTGAAATTCTTTTCCACGTTACTACTTTTGTTCCTTCAGTTAGCCTACTAATACAGATGCAATTGGAATTCAACTCATTAGGACAACTTACCGGCATAATCGTTATTTGATTTCATAATTTAAACCAAAACTAATACCAATATTAACATTTCTACAATATTCATTACTTTAATATTTCTAAACACAAAATACTTACTACCTATACGTCAAGTTATTAACCAACGGCTATTAACACGCATTGTTTTATTATTATTACTGTAATCTCATTTTTTATAGCTCAAATAATCTTCACCCAAATTGTCATTTTAAGTGTGTTAAGCATGAAGGCATATTTTTTAAAAAATTATTACATGTATTTCCCGACCAGATGCTGCCGCCTTCTTTTTGATTTATCTTTCAGCTTACCAATACCCGGAGGATTCTTATTAACCTTGGTAACCTCCGGCGTGCGACGATCCCATCCAATTTGGTATCGAACCAACATCACGTTGATTCTGGTGGGAGAGTAGTGTAGTGGCATTAGACCATAACCACACAATCTTCAAAGCTGAACACAAGACTACTCAGAAAGTAGATATTCAATATTCAACACGGAGAAATACCTAACAATGGAGAAGGCGCGAAGAAAGAATTGAATGGACTGGAGTTGATCGAGTGGCATGGCTCCGCCATGCAGGCGTGGTCTCTGCTGAATGTTACCTTCTATCTTCTATTCATATTAAATATATTGTTCTTTCTCTAGCCTAACCTTGTTCTACATCATGTATTGGTAATTGATACGATACAGTGAGTTGGTGTAGTCGATGGTGTGACTTCCACGTAAGATCTTATAGATTAGGCAGCTATATCATGACAAATATACAAATTTAGGATTAGGTCTATTATTAGAGCAGTACTAATATCATAGTAGACCATAGTTCTACAGGTTAACAACTCCTGGCAACCCTTGGCATTTTTCTCTAGAAGGTTGCTAGACACCGAATCAAGGTACAGCACATTCGGCAGGGAACTCCTAGCCATGTATTGTGCTGTACGACATTTCCAACACTATATCGAAGGCCGTGAATTCACTCTTTTCACGGACCATAAACCGCTCACTTTCTCGTTAAGCTCTCCTTCTGACAAGTACTCTCCCCGTGAGTCTCGACAACTGGACTACATTTCGCAGTTTACTTCAGATATTCAACACATCTCTGGAGCAAACAATGTAGTCGCAGACGCCTTATCTCGCATAACTTCCTTGAACAGTTTCCAAGGAATCGACCTTCTTAAACTCGCCGAGCTTCAAAAAGAGGACACTGATCTTCAGCACGAGTTATCGTCCACAACACTTAAACTACGCATCAAACAGATGGGAACAGGTAAGGAAACCTCACTGTGTGACACATCTGCAGGTAGGGATCGCCCAATCGTGCCGAAACATTATCGATGCAATGTCTTCAATACATTGCACAAACTTTCTCATCCAGGTGTTCGTGCAACCATCAAACTTATAGCAGAACGGTTTTGCTGGCCTGGAATGAATAAAGACGTGAGGGAGTGGGCACGCTCCTGTGTAAGCTGCCAAAAATCTAAGGTTATCAGACACAATAAATGTCCCTTAGGCTCATTTAAAACTCCCGATGCTCGTTTCGACCATGTTCATCTGGATTTGGTAGGACCTTTACCAGATTCAAATGGATACGCTTACCTCTTAACCTGCGTAGACCGTTTCACTCGATGGCCAGAAGCAGTACCTATCAAGGACATCACTGCTGAAACAGTGGCCCGCACCTTCGTCGAACGATGGGTAGAAAACTTCGGTTGCCCTTCAACCATCACTACAGACCGCGGACGTCAGTTTGAATCTGACCTTTCCCGTCGTCTGACCACACTTTTAGGAAGCACTCGCTTCCGAACGACTGCCTACCACCCACAAGCAAACGGGTTGGTAGAACGTTTTCACCGACAACTAAAAGCTTCACTATCAGCTGCAAACGTTTCACAGTGGACGGACGCTCTTCCACTCGTCTTATTAGGTATCCGCAATGCAGTGAAAGCTGACATTGGATACACTGCGGCTCAACTCGTTTATGGAACGACACTTCGACTTCCAGGAGAATTCGTGGATCCTTCATCCTCTTCAATGAACATGGATCTAACCTCCTACACGAACAGGCTTACAAACGCAATGCGTTCAGTTAAACCTGCTTCCACTCGACCTCAATCAACTGATGTTTTCGTTCAACCTGACTTACGATATAGTACACACGTTTTCGTTCGTCGAGACTCGCATCGACGACCCTTCGAATCAGCATACGAAGGACATTTCAAAGTTTTTCAACGCGAACCGAAGTACTATATAGTCGATAAGAACGGAACCAACGATAGCATCAGCATCGATCGCTTAAAAGCAGCGTATTTAGAAGGAAATCCTATTCACGTCGACTTTCCTTCGTTACAATCGAACGACACTACTCCACTAATAATTCCTCAACCGACAACCAACACCAGCGATGATACTCCGAATGTTTCTGAAAATAAACCTAAAACGACGCGTTCTGGAAGAAGAGTAAGATTTCCAGAACATTTAAACGACTACTGCACGTAAGGCACTACTCGACATTTTATATTATCTCGATTTTTCTTTTGACAATATATAATATTTAAAAAAAAAACAATTTTAATATGCCTATATGTTTATATTTTTATTTTAAAACAAAAAAAACGAAATTATTTTTTAACGCTATTACGTGTGCTTGAGTTTATTTTCCATTTTTCGCCGACATTGTGTTTTTACGCACATACGAGTGTATTTCGACATGCACTTACATATTCTTTTTTCTTTTCCAGGACGGCTGGAAAAGAACGATGCAGCTTACGAGGAGTCGAAATTTTCGTTGTAACTTTTTCTTTTTTTTACTATGTTGTACCTCGGTCCCATCTAACAAGGAAAGACGACCAGACGCTGCTACACTTAGTAAGCTATCAGAAGAGTGTTTACCAACGACAGTGGTCTGTAGCGGTAAATAAATCCCCAAAATAAATAGCTCTAAGTTTTCGACATTGGATGCTGCCCATATGTTTTAGTGGACTCATCTAGCTGAAGGCGCTCGGTCAGGCATCCGCACCAGATCACGTGTGGTAACGCCGTGCTCAACATCAACCGCAATCGCTAGCTAGATTAGATCAGAGAATTCCGATATATTGGTTATCGCCAAATACACTCTTCCGATCTCCTCGACTCTGTCTTTTGATTTCTCTGGGTGGGAACGAAATATATTAGAAGGTGTTACTGGTAGTAGCGTTGTCAAACACTGAATACCTGTGACATCATCAAACTCATGGAAGAGGTTTACCATCAAAAGTATAATGGTAACTTACCGTGACCGATGTGCATTAGCACACACCTCCTAGCACTGATTTCTAAGCCCCACTCCCGAGCACATCTAACTAAATCGTCTAAGTCAGCTTGAAGATCCAGATGATCAGCCTCACTCTTTATTGTTCTCCAGATTTTTACGTCATCCGCAAACGATAATGTCGACGACCTAAGCAACAGCGGCAACTCATTAACGTAGAGAAGGAAGAGCAGAGGGCCTAAGATAGTGCCTTGGGGTACACCACTTTTGACCGGCTTCCAATCGGATAGCGTCCCATTGACTCTTACTCTCTGTCTGCGGTCACACAAGAAGTTGCCTATCCACTCCTGTACGGTACCTATTATTCCGAAGCTCGTAAGCTTCTGCATAAGACCTACGTGTGAAACCTTGTCAAATGCTTTGCTAAAATCTATGAATATCACATCGACAGACAGACCGTTATCTAGGGCTGCTGTCCAATCCTCTCTCGCAATAAGCAAGTTAGTCAAGCATGAACGCTTGTTATGAAATCCGTGTTGCTCAGGAGCTAACAGATTGTGTGAAACTATGTGGCTCAGCAACCTAACCCGAATTATCTTTTCAAGCAACTTAACGACCATGCTAGTTAGACTGACAGGCCGGTAGTTAGATACGATCTGTATCTGACCATCCTTAAATATAGGACTGACTATAGCGTCTTACCAATCTCTAGGGTGTTGGGCGAGTGAAAGGGGCATGTTGAAGAGTGTCGCAAGCGGTTTTGAAATAATGTCCGCAAGAGATGACAGCAGCCGTGGATGTAACCCGTCAGGGCCCGGTATCTTACAAGGTTTGAGGTTAGTTATCAACGGAAGGACAGTTTCCTCTGTCACCTGTACAGATTCAATAGCTGGTATCTCGGTGTGAGTGGGACAAGTATTTGCTACAATAAACGTAGAGTAGACCTCGCTAAAATAGGTTGGAAAAGTCTCAGCTTTTGCCCGATCTGATCCAGCTAGTAAATCTGAATTTTCGTGTAACAGTAACGAGGGAATACCATCACTACGTTTCATTCGCCGTTTAACATACGAAAACAATCGGTTCGGACAAGTACGGCTATCAAATACTAACTGTCGTTCGTACGTGATACGGGATTTAGCTACGGTTTTCTTACAAATATTCCGGAATTTTCGGTACTCACACTTAAATTACGCGTGACCTGTCAACAAGAATAAGTCCCAGAAGTGTTTCCTACGCTTTAACTGCTTCCCGGCATCCTTATTAATCCATGGAGGGCAATGTGATAGCTTACATGCTGACCACGGGATAAACGGCGACGTTACGGACTCGAATTTAGCCTTAAACTTGTTCCATTCGTCTTCGATCGATCCATCCGCGTCGACCGACCAACCAGTCAAGATAGCACAATTTCTGATTGCCGGAATATTATATATATATAATATATTGCACAACTAAGTATTAAGTTATATGTATTTTAATCTTCTATAACAACACAAAACATTTCCGTTCCACCTGTTTCAAATCGACTTCTCAGTAGTGTCGTGTCGCAGCTGTAACCCAATCAGGACCAACTGTGATTTGTAGGACTATTTCGATTCACATAAAACATTTTACGGTTCTGTGGGTAGATTTTGGGAGTAACCTGTCGAAACGCGTAAATGTAATATATTTTGTCATTCTATAACCTATCTGAAGAAACAAGTTATCATACACTAGACATTTGGTGTTCATTTTAAGGTCCTGAAGACGGACTATCACAGTTGAATGTTAGGTGGGACATGTGGCTGAAAAATCTACATCAGTTAACGTCACGTAGGTCTCGGAGTGGACTCAAATCTTTTTTCAGTGAGTAGACACAAGGAACCGCGATCGTATCCTGAGGTAAATATATCAGGTGTTGCTTATTCCTTGGAACATTAGATTATGTGTATTTTCGGGATGCACCGGCAAATGCTCTGTCGTTAAGGTCAAAAGAAATAGAGATGCGTCAAAATTAAGGTAATTTTGAAGTGATTCGAAGTCCACGTTTGAGTCACTTTTTAGTTTTTCGGTATGATGAGGACTGGTTTAGTTTACTTGTTCTCTTCACATGACAACATCAGAACTTCTGGAACCTAACATGCTGGGGTCTTTTAGATGATTAACGGCAACTATGTATCTGCTTTTATATTGTTTGTTTGTAACCTGTAATGGGGTCTCAGTCAAATTATCTCCATGTCCTCAATCTCTACTCTTTGGAAGCCTCTGGGTATTAGCCTTTTAGATTTGACCAATTATGACCCGGACGATCCTGTGTGATATTTTGTCATGCGTTTATTTTCGTATTTATCTACATGATTAAATAGGAACTTTTATTAGTGTAAACTCTCATATCTGAAACTGTTTGCATGTTTGCGAGATCGCCATATTTCATTATGCCTGTGGGCTATATAAATTAGTACAACCAATCATGATGAGTAAATCAACACACGTGAAACAATGTAACACGCATTTATTTATCGTTTCGAACATTATGTTTGGTTAGTTGGCAAAATTTGGTCAAAATATAATCACCACAAACATCTCATATTTCACATACTGTTTCTGCATTGGTTTCAACCATTGTAGTACTGGTGTTTAATTAATTTAGTAACTCGAAGTTATACGAAGTAATTGAGCATGAGAGATGGATCTAGTTGTAAAAGTGATAAGGGAGAGCAAACTACGGAAGACTCGGTAGCATTTGCCGTTTCCTTCCTGTTGCCTTGGTAATTATTCTGCTTCATAACGTGCGCGAATGAACTTATCTGCAGTTGCTAGATCGTTCCACTGGCTGTACTGAAATATATGTTTGCTTTTCTTTTATTCTGCTGCTGACATATCACAACTCCAGTGACTGCGGAAAACGACAAACATCATTCGTTTACATCAGAAATGGAGTGAGCCTTAAGATCATTCCTTGTTCATCATTGACGGATTGCTATCAAATGTTATAATAATATCTATTTCTGGTTGTTGTGGAACAATCAATTGAATGGAATTCATCACTCTACATCAACTTCATTGACTACGAAAAAGCATTTGACAGCGTGGACAGAACAACATTATGGAAACTTCTTCGACACTACGGCGTGCCTCAGAAGATAGTCAATATCATACGGAATTCCTATGATGGATTAAACTGCAAAATTGTGCATGGAGGACAGTTGACAAACTCGTTCGAGGTAAAGACCGGTGTCAGGCAAGGTTGCTTACTCTCACCCTTTCTCTTTCTCCTGGTGATCGACTGGATCATGAAGACGTCAACGTCTGAAGGGAAGCACGGGATACAATGGACATCTAGGATGCAGTTGGACGATCCAGACTTCGCAGATGATCTGGCCCTTCTATCCCAAACGCAACAACAAATGCAGGAGAAGACGACCAGTGTAGCAGAAGCCTCAGCAGCAGTAGGTCTCAATATACACAAAGGGAAAAGCAGGATTCTCCGATACAACACAGAATACACCAATCCAATCACAATTGACGGGGAAGATTTGGAAGATGTGAAAACCTTTACATATTTGGGCAGCATCATTGATGAACAGGGTGGATCTGATGCAGATGTGAAGGCGCGGATCGGCAAAGCAAGAGCAGCATATTTACAACTGAGGAACATCTGGAATTCAAAGCAACTGTCAACCAACACCAATGTCAGGATTCTCAATACAAATGTCAAGACAGTTCTACCGTATGGGGCAGAAACCTGGAGAACTACGAAAGTTATCATCCAGAAAATACAGGTGTCTATTAACAGTTGTCTACGCAAAATACTTCAGATCCATTGGCCGGACACTATTAGCAACAACGTACTGTGGGAGAGAACAAACCAGATCCCAGCGGAGGAAGAAATCAGGAAGAAGCGCTGAAAGTGGATGGGACACACATTGAGTAAAGCACCCAACTGCGTCACAAGACAAGCCCTCACATGGAATCCTGAAGGCTAAAGGAAAAGAGGAAGACCAAAGAACACATTACGCCGAGAAATGGAAATAGACATGAGAAAAATGAGCAAGAATTGGATGGAACTAGAAAAGAAGGCCCAGGACAGAGTGGGTTGGAGAATGCTGGTCAGCGGCCTATGCTCCATTGGGAGTAACAGGCGTAAGTAAGTAAGTAAATACATCAGGCATGCCAGTTTACTGACTGTGAATATAGACGTGACAAGCTTATTTGTAAATAGTTTTTAATATTATTTGTATTTATTTTGTCAATCTTTCACTGTACGTATATTTATCATCAAATGATTGTACCTGTTTTTTTAGTAAATGACCTTGATCACACCTCTCGTTGTGTTACTGACATAGCGCGACATACTGTTGCTTGCTACCAAATACATTGCTATACACACACACACACCTTGTTCTACTTTCGCTTGTGATTGAGCTAACTGCACTCTAAATCAAATATTATCTGCATTTATAGACTGTGAGTCGGAATATATCATACCGAACATTGGTTAACATTACTGGAGAGTCCAACAACCTGAACGGAATTACCGAACATTTATAATTGTGGATTCTCAGTACCAGACCCAATCCGAACACGCATCAACTTGGTGAACTTAAGTAAAGTCCCAATTCTTCTGTTGTATTTGTAACAATTAACACTATTATTTACTCTTAATAACTTGGTAAATACTTTTTCACGTTCATATTTGTCTGGTCCACCACAAGACAAAATCAAATTATTACAAACGATACTATTTTCACTTCAGTTAGTTACTCAGCTGGGTTGATAAATTATAAGGAACGAATTTAGATGCTTTTAGTCAGTATCACAGTTGGCGCGCTTTATGAAGGTTGCGTTGCGACGTGCAACTGACGGCCAAGGCTAGATCCAAGTGAAGTTAGGGGCTTCTAGAAATCTCAACCTTATATCCCTCTGGAATATCTGAGGCTTTAATGATGGTGCAGGACGAAGTCACCTGTTCCACATCTGTTTTCGGTGGCATATCTCAAGGGGGCTGAAAGAGGGTAAAAGAAAAAGAAAGGTCGAGAAGCAGAGCAGACAATGTTCATGGAGGAATATTTAAGGTATGACTACAAAATGTTCTGCCCCACAGACATGGGTGGATTGAAGGTATCTCTTCATCATCATGTTTGCTGGTCAGTAACACCACCCTCCCTCCCTTTGTGATGTTAAGCTATCTTACGCTTGTGGTATGTATGAAGATTGCTATAATCTAAGCTCCTTGTTGGAATACACTGTCTCTACTAGTTCCATGTTACAAGCAAATCAGATAGTTAAAGCATTTGTATTATGGGTTAGACACCCATTTAGTATATCACACTGCTATGAAGATAACTAATGATAAAAGTTAAAAAACAGGTGAGACTATATGTGGTTTAAGGATGACAAGGTCTAGTAGCAAATCAAAGTATATGAAAGAGTATAAGATTGTAAACTTTTCAGGGTGAGAAAAACAAAACATTGAGAAACTCACAAGAATTTGATGATAATAATAATTTAGGACATTATAAGCTTCTTATGATCGGCCTTAGTTGATCAGCATCCATAGGATTGGTGAGTTATCTATGTACTTGCAATAGAAAAAATAGGGCATGCCACTTAGGAAGAATAATGTCTTCAACTTTTAGAGAGATTAGAAAATTGACAGTGAGAGTTAGGAGCATAAGGCCATGATTAATAATCAATGAATAATAGGAGAGGATAAACCATGTGTTCTGTAATTTGGTTATTTTCATATTAATAACAATGAGGTTAGTTATATTCTTGTTCTATCTAGATATTAGGCGGTCCATAATAAAGTGCCCAGTTGGTCGGCGGGAGTTCAAGTTATAATTGAAGCTCTTTCGAGTCTAGTAACAGGGTTATTAGCTCTTTGAATTTGGTAAGAATTTTAGTTACGGATAAGTACTAGCAACCTGTTCTATAATAGACTATGCCGTACTGTAAAAACGTACAACGCATTTTTTGGTGCTTTAAGGTAAGTAGTGTATGTGAGTTGTTTCTCAGTCCATAGGCTCGGTCATGGATCATAGTTGGGCAGGAGGTTGGAAATGAGAGTCCACATATTGCTTTGTATAGAAATATTAGGTTGTTCTTTAGCCGACGATACCATAAAGGTTCTAAATAGAGGTGCTTATATCCATAATAAAGTGCCCCATTGGTTGGCGGGATTTCAGGGAATAGTCGATGGGTGTATGCGAAAGAATTCATTCACTAAATCAAACAGCATGGCTCGGTCTCACAGACGTGGTCATTCTGTGCAGCTTTCCTTCACTCGCATTAAGTATATTATTCTATCTTTACCCCAAAATATGCTCTTCAGAAGCTCTAGACGTTAATTTCCTGATCCTTACTATACGACGAGTTAGGATATACAATCATGGAACTGCCAAGTATGCCTGCTTTCTAGAAAGTCATAAGGTGAAGTTATCACATTTACATCCACCTTCTTGTTCGAAACCTTGAAGACTTTACGGGCCTTTTGTTCTTAAGCTCCACTTGGACGTCAATAGATTACGATGGCTAATATATTAGTAAAAGCAGATTCTTTTTTGAGACATTAAAAAGAAGAATATATGGGCTAACTCAAACAATATTAATAGGAGAGATGGAATATAACTAGCTGTCCCCTGGCAACTAATAATTAATAAGTAAACCTGATCTCCTTATTTCAATTTGATATATCTATGTCATAGTAACTAATTGATAGATAATACGTTCAACGATTCAAATCCGTTATCTTATCTGAATATGTTAAACAATTGACTGGAACATTAAAAACAACACACACTTTCAATTACATATACATTCCTCTTTGAATTCAGCCTTTTATTTTATTTTGTTTACTTATCTTACTTATTTATCTTCATTTAATGCAGGATGTGGCATTTGTAATTGATTTCATATATAAAAATGATATGTTTTCTTAATATACACAGACCGAATTCAATATTTAGTTGATTGAAATTTCTTCTCACATCACTTGCGTATAAACACATTCTGTTGTCTTAACACTTTTTGGTTCCATAACACATACCTTGCCCTTATGAGTACAAAAACAATTTGTCATAACCTTGAATTTACTTTGTAATCCTTAAGTCATTCTATGGCCTAGGATAACACGACAATTTTTCTCATTCTTTCCATTGATTATTTTCAAATGAACTTTTATTTGGTTGACCTTTATTATTATTTTTCATATTTTTTCATATAAACATGTCTCTTACACATTAATGCAAATACCTATTTATAAAAAAATCCTTCACGTTGATTGGATGACTTATTCAGTATACAGTAAACCGAAGAACCATGTACCTATTTATATTCGATAATTTTGTGTTGTTTGATTATATTTTCCTTGAAAAAGCTTGGACCAGATTGCCAGGCGAAACGTTGGATTTACTTAAAATTCATTCGCTGAGATTTTACAAATATATTCTTCTTTTTAATGTCTCAAATTAACTCGGCGCCCAAATATTGTGAAACTATTCGTTCAAATTTAGACGAAAATTCTTATTTAAGATTCTTTTTTGATTGTCACAAATCGATTTTATTCTTGTGTGTTTGTTTATTTGTTTACTACTTATTTATTATTAATGGCTTTATTCGACAGTATATTTTTGTACAATATAGAATTCTCAGCACAGGGTATTTCAACAAGTTGCGCACAAAAACAGCAACAAATACAAAAAGGGAATAAAAGAGTTTAAAAAACCGAAAAACTGTACAACTTTTCAAATTAAAGACATGTTAAGAACGCAGGTTATTGACTTGGTTAATTCTAACTACCTGTTCGTCACAGAGTATATTTTTTAGGTAAGGTATTATAGACCATTACCAACAGACCAACAATCAGTGCGAGACAAAAAGCTCATTCATTTCTATGTGATGTAAAGAGGAAGAGATAGGCATACATACAGTGAGATCACCCGCATATTTCATAAAAGTGTCTACTGTGGATGATGGCAGACCATGCAGAAAAAAAGAGAAAAGAAGAGGTGAGAGAACAGTTCCTTGTGGTACACCTTCATGGGACAGTAGAGACTCTGAACACTTTCCTTCAAGTACAGTGTACTGTTCCCTTCCAGGGAAGTAGGAACATAGTCAGTCGATTATCCAGCTGTCAGTGTTGACGCTGATTAACTTGTTAATTAAACGTTGTCCTGGTATAGAATCAAAAGCTGAAGTATAGTCCAGAAAAGCGCATCGAACATACTTCTTACCCTTCTCTAAGTTGAACATTATATTGTGATGCAGAACAGCAACAGCATCTAAGGTGACTCTTTTGGATCTGTAAGCAAACTGATACGGATCAATATGCTCTTTTGTCGCAGACTGAAGTGGAAGTATCAATAATTTTTACATTGTTTTGAGGAAGGGTGAATTTATTGCAGTAGGTCTAAATTTCACATTCTTATCACCAGATACTTTATTTGGTACAGGGATTATCTTCGTCCCTCTCCACACTTTCGGTATGAGACTAGATGAAAAGGATCTGTTAAAGATGGTCATGAATGGATAATATAGGACGTCAGCACACTTGTTAAAAAGGATGTTTGGGATACCATCAGGTCCCAAACATCGGGATGAATTAAGCGACTGGAGACATCTTCGTACATCAGTCTCAGTGAAAGTAGGAACACAGCTATTATTTAAACCCGTGGATAGAGGGAGTATCACATAAGATGACTGACGTACAAAATACTTAAGTCACAAACATTCAGCTGGTTATCACTCCTAAACTGTCTGTCACCTGTAAGTTCTTTAAAGAGTTTTCACATACTTCAAGAGTTTTTTGCAAAACAAGAGTTTTTGAGTAAACATACAGTTGAGACGTCTCATCTCTAGGTTTATCAGACCATTTAGCTTACGAAATTCATTAGAGTTTTCCTCCTTGTACATTCTTTCTTTCACCCTCCGTAGTCATTTTAGTTGTGAAGATGTAAGTCGATCAAAACTTACAGAAATGGTTTCAGTGGGACAACAAATATCAAAACAGTATTTAAGGTACCAAGTGATAACATCAGTAGTGATTTCTAGTGAGTCATCTGTAAATAATTCCCAGTTAGTCATATGAAACATGTTTTTCAGATTTCGGATATTTTCTTCTGAATAGTTCCTATATTTGACTTTCTTGGTTCGATGTAAGAGTGTACTCTTCCCATGCTTTCCATATACTTTGGGTAGGACACGAATTATACAGTGATCCGAGCTAGACAATGGAGCACGTTTACGAGTCGCATATATAACCACATCATTAATGAAAACGAAGTCTAAATGAGCATTCAAACGGGTAGGAAAATCTACTACATTTTGGTGACCTAGTGACGTAAGGAAGCTACAATCACATAAATTGAAATCACCACACGCAACTGAAAGTGAATCACTGAAGGCAGTAACAGCGAATTCATCAGCAGAAACAGATAGCGCAGATGACATACAGTCTGGAGTCACGTGGATATTGTTAACATAAACACATTTGTATTTATTCAGATGTTTTGGACGACATCTTAGAGTTAGACAGTCGATAAAGTCATTTGAAAACTTGAAACACACAAACGAAGATTGACACCAGTTTACGTTTACAAACGTAACTACACCGCCGCCATACCTCTTTTTATTGTATGATCGATCCTGACGATAAATTATGAAATCACGTAGTGGTACTAGGCAGTCGTCCTGTGAATCATTTAACCAAGATTCTCGAATTGTGATGACACTACAATTACGATACATATTTTGACTTAGTGGGAATTGCAGATGGTCTACTTTGTTGGTTAGTGATCGGCAGTTAGAAATGGGCAGTTCGGGAATCGACATAATATTATTGTTCTTTCTCCTTAAAGCATATTACCAGCCACCACGATGTCTTTTATAGTACCTTTTTGCAACTTGTGCAGTGAAAGGTCGTAGGATTTTCATAAAAGCGCCTGAAATAACTATGCGATTAATGGACATAACGATAAGTTAAAACAAATAAAAAACATATAACCTGTTGAAATAATTAGATGGCAGAAACACGTAGCACAGATATTTAAGCAGAACGCCGTCAAGACTGTTTCTAGCTCCTGGACGATATTCAAAAATTAGTAAATTTTAATTATATCAAACTACTATCCACAGAATCGACTGTAGTTAACCTCATTACTTACACTACCTCTTCTCTCTCTCCTGACTCTAGTTCGTTATGTTTTTTCCCAATCTTGATAGGGGTCGAGGGACTAAGTTAATTTCCTTTAAATATTGTTATACTATGGACAGTTGAACTGTCTCTCATAACATCCTGCCCGTCGCCCTAATCATCTGCTTTAAAATTAAATCATGACACCATCTTCTACTAGCTACTCACTTTTCAACCAGTAAGTTACAAGTTCAAACTATCGTCGAATTTGGTTTGGACGGCCGAATAATAGCCCCACACTAACAGTGTGATTTGAACCGTACATGGCGAATGAATTACATTTGACACTTCTTAACGTTTTCTAAGTCTTACTATAGACATGTCGATGCCTGTATTTTTGATGTGTAAACATGTCTAACACTACCTGTCACCGATTCTTTTTTATCACCTCTTCTGCTTTCGTTTCCTAATGACTGCATAAATTTTCGTCAATTTATGCTTGAGTCGACTTCGCTGCCAGTGATGTACAGATCATATCGACATTCATCTTATATTCATCATTTTAGTAGGTGCTTCTAAAATCCGCTGGTCTTCCGTAATCTGTTTTAAGTTATTAATATATAGTTGTCGTGTTCCCAGCTATCTGAACGTTATCGTTCTGAGCTGCTTCAGGATGAATATATGAAGACAAGGGTCAGATTGTGAATAAGACAAGCTTATCTAGTGTTGGTTGTGCTTGAATTTGTCATTCCTCAGTTAACCACATAGTATTAGAATCTTTCTTCTTGAAGATCCGTAAATGGAAGCTGATTTGTCATTATATATGGAAATTATATTTGAAATAATCTCAGCGATTGAAATTTAAATAGGGAAGCTGATTTGTTTTAAAGGTTCTACTGACCGAAGAGTATGGACACAGTCCATGGAACGAGTTCTCGAAGGTGATTACGCATAGCACTTTTAGTCTTATCCTTTAGTGTGTTATTAATGTATTCAACATTTTTGCTTAACAGCATGGAGTGGTTAGTTGAAATGTAGGTTAGACACCTAATATTTAGGTACTTGTACTAGATTTTTATTCTCTTATCTTGTTTTGTTCCAATGTGACTGGTTTTTTCTTTCCCTACTAGGTGTATTCAGACTATCGTCGCTCTCTGATGCTTCTCGTGTGTTTTAGTTCTTGTACAGACTTCTAAGTTAAATAAACTTCAATGCACTTAGATTCTTCCTTGTTTTATTTCTAATTAACTCTGGTTTAAACACTTACTACTTTTATCTTCACTTTTGGACCAGTAACGGGACACTATTTGAAGGTGTCATTAGCCGAACATCGAACTACAGTTCGATTGAAATATTTTCCCTTTGCTGTTTAAATAGTCACAGTTGTTGAATTAAACACAAACTAATCAAGTATATGACTTTCATCATTTGTAGATAGTACCGATAAATTTCCCAACGAATGTTTCTTCGTAAGTTAGGCAGGCTTTACGAGGAAAAGTAGTTCTACTTTAAATGTACTAAACAAACGACATTTTAATTATTCAGGACGTAGCGAATTGTGATCTTCGCAACCACTTGACCGAAGAGTAAATGACTGTACACCACGCCCCACAGTACCAGTGTACATACCCCCATATACATATGGTGTAGCTACTGAATTTCATAGGAAAAAGTAGCTGTGCGACTCTGGGTCAGATTTCCTGTGAGTTTTAAAACAATTCTGGGAATAAACTAACTCGTTTATCTGACGTCGGTTGTATATTTCGCTGGAATTTTTCATGTTTTCATTGCTAGTTCCTTATTTCCTGAGTTGGTGCTTTTGAATACTGATATTGTTACAGTGGTCGTATTTAGCAATCAAATTACTTTCCAGATTACCAGAAATTAAATAAATATTCTTCATATGGAAAGTGTAGTTAGAAATCTTATCGTCAAACCCTTACTTTTCAAAGCTGTAACTTTACATCGCAGTCTTGCCTTCGGGAGTTTGGTCACTTACACTTTAGGCGGTAACTGAACTACTGAATCGGATCTCGGTTGTCATGTAACGGTCCCGGCAACTCGAGGCCAGTAAACTTCCAAGTACGTGTTATGTCACTAGACGCTCCACTTTCGGAAACCTTAATATTGGTTTAAAACCGCACCCGGACACTAGCTTCCTGCTTCTTGGTCACTGTCGTTGGTCCGAATTTCGACCTTGAGGAACGGAAGAGGTCTGTTGCTTATTTGTGTCTTCTACTGACTGTAAGAACACGGAATATATATAACTATGTGTTGCCCGTTGACTGGATGTGTAGCTCATATGCTGTGACCTAGTTGACACCAATGTCATTGGGATTAACAATCAACCTAGCTTATCCTATTTCGATAGCATGTGAACAGTTCCTTTAGCTATTGGCCCGAATGAATAAGATATTACCAAATTAATTTATTACGGGAAAAGATTAGAAACGTACACAGTGAAACCGCTTCCACATGCCTCGACCTGTTCAGTGATTCACCGTACAGTATAGAAATGGTTTACCACGAAGAATAGTTGGGGATCAGTGACATTTTATCGGCTCCAAATAGCGACTAAATATAAGCTTCGAGTTCGCTGCAGTCGACTGGGTTGTTTTATTTAAACACATAAGCATTGGCACAAGGAGGCACCAAATAAATGTGCTCCACATAAGTCATTCGATTTGTGTGAGGGTTGGGATACTACCTGGGTGTCCAAACCGAAGCAGGAATTCGATTGAAATGACATACTGGCAATTCTGCCCATAAGTTTCCAGCTTATGAAGAATTTAAAGAACTTGACAAAAACGCGAACAAGCTTATCTGTAATAGATGTGCTATGATAACTCTCCCACAAATATATATAGAAATGTCTGTGTTTGTAACAGAGGTATTAAACCGGATAGGAAGGCCATGATACATAGAAAACACCGAGCTATGCTAAATTAAGGTAAAGCGGCTGTGTAATATAATATTTATTTGTGTATGTCTGAGTTCGCGTACATCCGTAAGACCAGATGAAACAATGATAAAATATCCAAAGGATATTGTGTTGTTTTTTAAAGATTGCACATCTAAGCATAATAATACACAAAATGTGTCGAATTTCATGATAAATAGCGTGAGCTTAACTATGAACAGGTACAAAACGCAGCGGGAGAAAAATGATCTGTATTCAAAGCTGTAAAACGAATTGTCAATTCAAAGTCGTAGCTATATATAGTTGCGGCTCTTCGATCATATCTCATCGTTTCTTCATTTCTGTCGTTGATGATTGGAACTCACGCTTCGGTGATATAACAGTTTCCGGAAAAATTATGTTCTTAAAATGAAGATCAACATTACAATACATTATCACTTCAATTCATCATTCGCCATACAACTGTACGATCCCACATTGAAACAGCATCATTGCCATCTCACCCACTATATGGAATCATCCTTCTCTGTTGTTCCCAATGCGACGACAGACAACGCTAGTGCGTCTCTGCGCTTTCAGGAACAAGAACAACTGCACAACTACACTCAACAAAATAACCTCTCTCAAACACTAACAAACAACACAATCAACAGACACCACGTCATTCACACACACACAAACACAAACACACACAATAAACTAAACGCTCTTACACTTATCACGCAAACAAACACGTCGCTAGAAACACAAACAATCATCAATACCACACTACATTATCACTTCAATTCATCATTCGCCATACAACTGTACGATCCCACATTGAAACAGCATCATTGCCATCTCACCCACTATATGGAATCATCCTTCTCTGTTGTTCCCAATGCGACGACAGACAACGCTAGTGCGTCTCTGCGCTTTCAGGAACAAGAACAACTGCACAACTACACTCAACAAAATAACCTCTCTCAAACACTAACAAACAACACAATCAACAGACACCACGTCATTCACACACACACAAACACAAACACACACAATAAACTAAACGCTCTTACACTTATCACGCAAACAAACACGTCGCTAGAAACACAAACAATCATCAATACCACACTACATTATCACTTCAATTCATCATTCGCCATACAACTGTACGATCCCACATTGAAACAGCATCATTGCCATCTCACCCACTATATGGAATCATCCTTCTCTGTTGTTCCCAATGCGACGACAGACAACGCTAGTGCGTCTCTGCGCTTTCAGGAACAAGAACAACTGCACAACTACACTCAACAAAATAACCTCTCTCAAACACTAACAAACAACACAATCAACAGACACCACGTCATTCACACACACACAAACACAAACACACACAATAAACTAAACGCTCTTACACTTATCACGCAAACAAACACGTCGCTAGAAACACAAACAATCATCAATACCACACTACATTATCACTTCAATTCATCATTCGCCATACAACTGTACGATCCCACATTGAAACAGCATCATTGCCATCTCACCCACTATATGGAATCATCCTTCTCTGTTGTTCCCAATGCGACGACAGACAACGCTAGTGCGTCTCTGCGCTTTCAGGAACAAGAACAACTGCACAACTACACTCAACAAAATAACCTCTCTCAAACACTAACAAACAACACAATCAACAGACACCACGTCATTCACACACACACACACACAAACACACACAATAAACTAAACGCTCTTACACTTATCACGCAAACAAACACGTCGCTAGAAACACAAACAATCATCAATACCACACTACATTATCACTTCAATTCATCATTCGCCATACAACTGTACGATCCCACATTGAAACAGCATCATTGCCATCTCACCCACTATATGGAATCATCCTTCTCTGTTGTTCCCAATGCGACGACAGACAACGCTAGTGCGTCTCTGCGCTTTCAGGAACAAAAACAACTGCACAACTACACTCAACAAAATAACCTCTTTCAAAATCTAACGACCAAAGTCTCTCCCACTCTTACAGTTGACTAGATCAAACTGGCGCGTTGAGTACTTGTCCTTGATCTTAAACTCTGGATTTTCTGTTCTGATATCATGGAACTAGGTTTTTGTGTTGCTAGATCATTTTCGGTGGTTTTTGAGGATATAATAGTTGTCTTCGTAGCATGTTATCTAATGTGAGTAATTTAAGTTGTATTTTTTAACTGGTTCAACATGTATCGGCGAATCAATCGTGAAAATCAATTGGTTTGTAAGACTTTGACATTGGATGGTGACCACACTGGTTTTAATGAACTCGCCTAGCTGAGGGCGCTCGGTCATGCATCTGCACCAGATCACGACTGAAAACGACATGCTCAACATCCCCTACAGTCGATAGCCAGATAAGATCTTTCGATCCTCGATATAATGGTAGTTTATCAAATATATATCTTCGAACCTCCTCTTTTCTGTCTTTGGATTTCACTTGGTGGGTACGATTCATATTAGGGGGTATTAATGGTTAAAGCGTTTTCAAATTCTGAAGACCTGTGTTATCTTCAATCTCTACTCGTTTTGGTGTACGTTGTAGTTTGTCTATAAGTCTGAATTTGTCACCATAGCAAGCTCGTTGATTAGCAGGTTCGCAGTACAATGCTGAGGACAGTCGTCCGTCAAGTTTGGTTAGCGCAAGTATTAGGATTTTAGAGGTGAGTCGTAAGAAATTGATTAAGTATAAAGATTGTGGGTGATGGTGTAACGTCATGTGCTATCTTAAACCCACACACTTTATTCTAGCTTCCAAACAAGCCAATCTATCCATTCTTCTTAATCCACGTTTTGAACTTTTCACTTATTGGCTTATTTGTCCCGACTGTTTTTACATGGACGTATGTGTATGTACTTCTTATCTCACTCATCATATGTCTGTGGTTTATTTTATCTGACTATGAACATCGATTAAATCGATTTGGCTCACTCACCTTCTTCGTTTCGCATCATTTTGTTTTGCTTCGCTTTCCGAGCAACGACTGTACACAATATACGTATTCAAAATTTCACTCTCTTATTTGAGTTACGTAATTCAGTTTTGCATCAACGTTCCCGTATTTCTCGAAATCAGTAACCCCGAAGAATGTAATCCAAATTTAAATGTTGTCTATCCTTGTGAAATTGTAAAGTTAGATCCAATGATAATTAGTTGTACCGATAACGAGTCATCTGATATAATTCGAATTCCTGTCATTGTAATACACACTTGCAGTAACTGTGCAGTGCTCTACGGGCAAGGTAATTGCAACTGGCATCGATTTATTTAAACTGTGCAAATCGCCGAAAGTATGCTTAATATCAGTTAATTCTCCTCAAATTAAAATGGAGTTAAAACAGACCAGATACCTTGGAAATCAATGTATGGAACATGTTACATATACATCAGGCGTAAAACGTAAATACAGTCTTAGATAACCACTTATTTGCATACATAAACCGAATTATCTTGCTAATCCAGTTCCCTAGATTTACATTATGGCTCTATCATATGTTAAGGTCAAGAACAGTCAGGAGACTTTTATTTCGCATCCCCTGTTACTCTGCCGGCAACGGTAAATATATTACAAATGATGAAAACGTCGTTGAATTTACTCCCTCTCAAAATACGGTTCTTATATTAGCAAATACCACGAGTATTCACAGAATTATGACCTATTCTCTAACATGCTTCTTCATGATATCTCTCAGTTTTTTATTCTTTCATCCAATGCTTCTCTTTCCAACAAAATTAGTGAACCTACACATTTTAAATTCAAACATTTTACTTATTGCGAAGACGTGGTGCAATGCATCCATGTTTCATCACTCCTTAAACGTAAATAACTATGTTTTCTTGAGACCCGATGGACGCCATGGGATAGAAAATGGTACGATTATCTATGTCTGTTTGAAAATCCAAGATTGTAACTTTGAGACTGAATGTTTTGATGCTATAGATGACTCCATTAGGGTTATCTTAAATTGTGTTATTTTACTTGATATTGTGGTTATGGCGGTTGTGATATTGATTCATTACCCTTTTTATTTCTTTGTACGGAATGACCTGAATTGTGCATTTTTCATCTCTGAATTGAAACACGTGTCCAGAACTAGAAATACTTGTGGTGGCATTGGGCCCTAAACACAAAGTCATCAACACTGAACACGAGATAACTGGGAAAATAGATATTCAACATTTAAGCCGGAGAAAATACCAACAACAGAGAAGGTGGGAAGAATTAATTCAACTACATCAGGTGGCATCTCTCAGCCTTGCAGGCGTGGTCACTCTGTATAACTTGTCTTTACTCACATTAAATATATTATTCTATCTTTAGCCTAAATGTGTTTAGAAACTTCAGATATGTTAATCGTTATGATACGATGAGTCAATGTAGACAATGATGTGAATTCCACGTAAAATCTTATATATTAGGCAGTCACATCATGACATATTTACAACTTAAGGATTAAGTCTATTATTATAGTAATACAAACAACGGAGTAGACCATAATTCTACATACTCATTTTTTTAAAAAGTGATTGAGATTACAGTTCTTAATACTGTTACTATAGATACTTATATGGAGTCAAGTATTATCCTCCTAGCAAACTGTACGTCGTCTATCCCACGTTCGTCTGTACGCCTGGAGGAAGAGACATTCAAATTTTTACGAGGCATGATTGGAAAATAATTAGTAGCAAATGGATTTAAGAAAGTTTTGAAATAGAAACAGGGATGAAAAAATCAAGGTGGAGTGCTCAAGTTAGTTCGAAAATCAAGACCTGTGTTTGAAACAAGTGTGAGGGTATCGCAAGCAATAATGAAGACGACAAATGCAAAAGGGAGAAATGGCAGGAAGATCGTAGTAGAGGTGCATTACGTAAGTACATGTTTAGATATAAAACAGAACAAAACTGTGTACATTGTATACATTTAACCTAAAGATCACATGGAAAGATATGTTTTATACAAAAAAGTAATCTAGAACTACAGATACTCAGTATTAAATGTTCAAAATGGGTTGTGTATGTGGTACATATATTGACTGAAAACTAGCCTCAGTTAGAATTAGAAAATGCAGCGATATGTAGTCTTAAAGAGGATTAACACCGTCTACAATTAATATGATACCAAACAACCAAAGTATATGAAACTGTTTTTTAGGTAGAAGTACTGACCAAAAACTATAACACACCGAAGTGAACAGGTAATCTCAGAAAGTGAGTTATAGCATACAAATACAATTTAAAGGATATTATATAGGGCAGTGTACAAAGTCTAGAGCATAAGTACCAAATCATATATGGTTATACAATTTTAAGTGTTAAGATAGGGGTCCGAATTGAACCAACTAATCCAGAAAGTATGAGGGTTATGGCATCCAAACACAACGTAAGTTGTAGTATGCACAATCTAAAATACAAATTATCATCATATAGGCTTATGAATGTTTTGGAAATAATAGATTAGGGTTCTGTCAGATAGTCAAGACGGGTCTGTAATTATATGCACATGGTCATGTATGTTATGAATATATTTAACTGAGATCTTGACATACAGTATAAAATATACCGTTTATACGTGTGTGTTTCTGAACAGAGTTGCCTTTCGTAACTCCATGCGAATATAATCCGTCTTACTCTGGGAACAGGTTACAGACTTATCACATTCAATATCTATCCTAGTAATATGCCAGATTTTGAACTGCTCGATGCAGCAGTCTCCGATCTCCCGCTTTCAGGGAAAACTTTATCAGTTTCGAGGAAGCTGCATTGAAAAACCTTGGGGAGACTCAATCAAAAAATCAAAATTACCCTGAAGTGAGGCTTTTTATTTATAATTTCAAGTTATTTTCGGGAAATCCCCAAAAGTTTTATGTTTTCGTCAATATTTCCCCAAAGTTTGTGGAAAACTACGAATTTTTATGACTTTAGGGAGACATCCTGTCTGTTCCACTACGAAATGTTAAGTATTGTTCACCGTTCATATCCAAGTACCTTGCTGATAGTCGGTTTCTCTGTTTTTCAGAATCTTTCTCTGACGGTACAGCTACGGAACGTCTGACATCTGGAACAAACTCGACATACGCGTTTTCTCAAGATCATAGTTCACACCAAGCGCTCTACAAGTCTATTTATAACAACCATAAACTTAAATGTTGCATTGCATGAACACATAGCACGACCAATATCCTAACACAATTATGCTCAGATTGGATCTGGCGTGTAACGTGAAAGCGATGTCACTTTGGAAAATATTTTGAAGATTACTCAGTATATCTGAAGGAACGAACTGATATTCACTTTTATAGATTATATTTATTTAACAACAACATGACGAATAAAAGTCCCCAGCTTATTCTCTTGCATAGCCTCACTAGCTACACTCTTAGGTGCCGATGGCTTTGATTTAAATTAACGAGTGTAATACGACTGAAAGCCTGAGTATAAATTCTTGAGGAAAAGACCCTTCACTGAACTTCGTCTTTTTAACTTTTAATTTCCATTTTGAACCGTATTATTCTATTGTTGTGGGGTAAATGCTGATTATGGAGCAGCGACTTATCGATCGGAATAATGACACATAAGACACTCACGAACGGTCTAGAGTTTCGATTGGCCCTGCTTCCTTGTCTAGCCCAACCACTTGAGTCCAGAATACAAGTATCAGCCTCTGAGATATGAATCATTACATTTCAGACATACTCTGTTTATATACCAATCAAACAAACCACACCGTACCATAAAATAGAAAACAACATTTGTACAATATTTAATATGTGAAATAAATACTGACCAATAGGAAGTGTATATTTAAAGTCCAAGGACACCATTAGACTTAACATGATAATTATTGGTATATTTTTCCGAATATCCTAACAGAGCATGGGAAAATCATACCACTCCAACATGGTGTTAGGTAGCCCGCTCGCGGAACTTCCTCATTTGTTCTTGTTTCATTTTCTTACCCCCTTTTCTCTTCCGAGATCTTGTTACCATATAGAGGGCATGCAGCAAATCATACGCGATAGCTGTGGAAGAAATTAAATTCTACGAGGTGAGATAACCTGCTAGAAAGGAAAAAGACATCCATGGAGTGTCGTCGAATACCGAAGGAGTTGGTCGTCATTAATTGAAAGTCAAACACTGAATGTGTTAATTGTCAAGACAATAGAGCTCAAGTGTTCATTCACTTCCTTATTTCGTATGGGGATTACATTTCCTGTTACTCCGTAATGAATGTCAAGAAGCGCTGTGTGTTTGAAAAGGTAACCCTGCTCTCCACTACACCTTACTAGAGTTCGAAGTAAAAACCTATTCAATACAAGTCTGGTTTCTTCTATTGGTTGTCACATTAGCTTTCTCCTAGAATCGACTTCCATTGGAATATCGGTTCGATCAAACTACCCAACATGAACATTTCAGTTCTGTATGCATTGTACGCATTTATTCTGCCTGAGATGTTCGCACATAAGGCCAAAAGGATGATTAAAAAAGTCCAAATCACATGCTTCTTCAACAGGCAATCCCAAAGAATATTACTGTCCAAAGAGTTTAAGGCTGCTCCTATGCCGGTATGAAAACAAAACAGTATTTGACAATTTATTTGCTCCCTGACCGCTGGATTAAAATTATCTCACAATCGAAAATAAGGTGTATATAATTTTAAATGCCTAGTCAATAGTAAGATGTGCATGCATTCAGTGGGCACCAGTTGACTTGGTCAATAATTTAGTGTGAATGTAATTTAAATAATTAATGAACAGTTGGCTTAGCCAGATGTGGCCCATCACAAGATCGATATAATTCTAGTTCTCAACGATAACTCTTGGGGCCAGCTCATGGTTTTTGTTTTGTTCACCACTAATCATGCTCGATACTAAACAATCGTGTTATACTGATGCATAATTTTCGGAATGCTATATTTTCTATAAATCTTGAATAATTAATCGATCATTGTGAAAAAGAACAATGTCAGTCCATCCACTTAGTTGCAGTACTAGATCATACCGGGTTAGTTTAGTCAATTATAAGGATGCCGCGGGTGTTCAGAGTTTAACAACGCATTTATAAGTAACACCTTTATAATCGAAGTATGTCAACCAAGTCAAATCAGAATTTGGAAGTGAAGAGGTTCGAAGATGTTGAAGATGCCATGGACATTTGGAGTTTGACAACGTTTTAACCAGTAGCACCTCCTAATATGAATCGTACCCACCAAGTGAAATCCAAAGACAGAAAAGAGGAGGTTCGAAGATATATATTTGATAAACTACCAATATATCGAGGATCGAAAGATCTTATCTGGCTATCGATTGTAGGGGATGTTGAGCATGTCGTTTCCAGTCGTGATCTGGTGCAGCTGCATGACCGAGCGCCCTCAGCTAGGTGAGTTCATTAAAACCAGTGTGGTCACCATCCAATGTTGAAGACTAACAGAGCTATTGATTTTGAGGTGTGTAGCACAGTACTCGTGATCTGGTGCGGATGCGAGACTTACTTACTTACTTACACCTGTTACTCCTCGTGAAGGAGCATAGGTCGCTCACTAGCATTCTCCATCCAACCCTGTCCTGGGCAATCCTTTCCAGCTCCTTCCAGTTGTAATTCATCCTTTTCATATCTGCTTCTATTATCCGACGTAATGTGTTACTAGGCCTTCCTCTTTTCCGCTTCCCTTCAGGATTCCAAGTTAGAGCTTGCCTCGTGGTGCAGTTTGACGATTTGCGTAATGTATGTCCTATCCATTTCCATCGTCTTTTCCTAATTTCCTCTTCAGCTGGAAGTTGGTTTGTTCTCTCCCACACAAGGCTATTGCTGATGGTATCCGGCCAATGGATGTTGAGTATCTTGCGTAGACAGCTATTTATAAATACTTGTATTTTCTTGATTGTGGTTGTTGTAGTTCTCCAAGTTTCAGCTCCATACAGTAGAACTGCCTTGACGTTCGTATTGAAGATTGTGACTTTGATATTGGTTGAAAGTTGTTTTGAGTTCCAAATGTTCTTCAATTGTAGGAATGCGGCCCTTGCTTTGCCAATCCTCGCCTTTACGTCTGCAACTGAACCTCCATGTCTATCGACGATGCTTCCCAGATATGTGAAGGATTCTACATCTTCCAGAGTTTCGCCATCAAGGGTGATTGGATTGCCGTTCTCCGCTTTGAATTTGAAAACCTTGGTTTTCCCTTTGTGTATACTGAGGCCTACTGATGCAGAGACTGCTGCTACATTGGCTATCTTTATCTGAATCTGTTCACGTGTACGTGATAGGAGGGCTAGGTAATCTGCGAAGTCCAGATCGTCTAATTGGTTCTGAGCTGTCCATTGTATTCCGTGTTTTCCTTCAGATGTTGAGGTCTTCATAATCCAGTCGACCACCAGAAGAAAGAGGAAGGGAGAGAGTAAACAGCCTTGTCTGACTCCGGTCCTTACTTGTAATGCATCTGTCAGCTGTCCTCCATGCACTACTTTGCACTGTAGTCCGTCGTATGAGTTCCGGATGATGTTGACAATCTTCTCAGGTACTCACTCCATAGTGTCGAAGAAGTTTCCATAATGTCCTCCTATCTACACTGTCGAATGCCTTTTCATAATCAATGAAGTTGATGTATAGTGACGAGTTCCACTCAACTGATTGTTCGACGATGATACGCAGTGTTGCAATTTGGTCTGTGCACGACCGATCCTTTCGGAATCCAGCTTGTTGATCTCGAAGTTGGGCATCTACTGCATCCTTCATCCGGTTCAGCAACACTCTGTTGAAGACTTTCCCTGGTATTGACAGTAGTGTAATGCCTCTGTAGTTTTCACATTTGCTCAGATCTCCTTTCTTTGGAATCTTGATGAGGTGTCCTTCTTTCCAGTCCATTGGATGCGAGACCAAACACAATAATCCAGGTGAGTTCAGTGAAATCAATGAGGTCGGTATCAAATGTTGAAGACTTAAAGGACTATTAATTTTGGGGATTTATCTACCCCTACAAATAAGAAGAGAATGGAAGAGATGAGTGTCACATGTGAGCAATGGAATTCAAAAAGCTGTGAAAAAATTGTCGGATGTCTAGGTAGTATTAGAAGTCTGGAATAAAGTGCATAAACCTGGTTATGTATCCTGTGTCTTCCGATTTAAATATATATTTAAGGAAGAATATATACCTCTTACAGATATTAGAATTGCCACATGAAATCATAAACATAAGTTACACTCATTTCAGAACATATCACTTGAAAGAATCCACTGGATTTATTTTTGGAATAAGCAGCGTTTTTATGTGTTGAATTCCTGGTAGTGGTTTGGATATTGAACGAGCGTTTATCTTTCAGCGGGAAATGTTATGTGGTCGATCATCGGATGTTCCTGAAACAAAAGAGGGTATCTTGGGTATGTTAGTAGTTTTGTGTCATTACTTACGTCTAACATAGACAAAAATGATGTTGTTAAAGGCAGTGCAATGGATGAGACTGGACAGCGCGATTGGGACGAAAAATCCAGGATCCAGGATGAAGACGAACTGTTAGGTAGATCAGATGAAAATCACGACTTGTCATATGAAACCCATTCTAACGAAACCGGTAGCTTTAGTGAGTTCCACACTGCAGTTGAAGGCTTTAACGATTCGGAAGAGGGGAGTGGTGACTTTTCCATCAACACGAAAAAAAGCAATTTCGTCAAAATCTCTACCGTTACATCAGAGGATGTCGATCCTTTTGAGGATGTCACTGCTGCTACTAATGAAATAACCGACAGAAAAACAATTTCACCGATTGAATGGGACAGAGTTTCTGATGACGAAAGCGAGAACAGAGACGAACTTCATGCCGACGTCCCAGGTGATGAGTTTTCTAAAGAGGAAGAAGCCCAAAACTCAGTTCGGTTTTCTGGTGTCAGAGCTCATACCTGCACAAGTGAGAGAGGAAATCACATTGATTCGCGTCTTTTCCGTTCTACAAAGTATTTTCTTATCAAGAGCAATAATTTTGAGAATATCGAAATAGCGAAGTCTCGGAATGTATGGGCTACGACAAAGGGCAATGAGACAAGACTGAATAAAGCATTTTTTGACTACAACAATGTTTTGCTCATATTTTCTGTGCGTGAGAGTGGTAGATTTCAAGGATTTGCGCGCATTATCGCATCGTCAGACCCTCGGATCAAGGTTGACTGGGTGTTATCTTCACGTATGAGTACTGGTCTCCTGAGTAATCCTTTTCGAATTAAATGGATATCCAAGTTTGTTGTTCATTTCAGTTGTTTTGATTGCTAGGTCTGACCTCCCTTTCACAAAGACTGGGCATCTCTTGAATGCATGGAATGAAGACAAACCTGTGAAAATCGGGAGAGATGGTCAGGTGAGTATATTGAATATCAACTCATTGCATTTCAGGAAATCGAACCTACATGTGGCGAGGCACTATGCCGGTGTTTCGGTAAAGATGAACTTGGGGAAGAACAGAAACAGCCGAACACAGTTCAAGCTATTGGCGAAAGAATCAGTCGTAGAAACGCATTTGAGAGACTTGGAAAAATCGTTGGTCGCCATGGTCAAACGAGTCATAATGGTTCTCGTGTTGTTGGGTTGAGCAATCAAGACAACACTGGACTGTTGGGGGATGCTACTGGGACAAACCAACGATATATGGCATCTACTGAACGAAGGAGCTTGATGAATTACCCTTCTATAACACCTTTGATCAACAACGATGGTTCGCGGCTAACCTCAACGGGAACTACACCACTATTGCAAGTAAACGCAGCTGCCGCTGCAATGGCAGCAGCTGCAGCTATGGCTGCAATCAAATCATCTGGACCACAGTCAATAGGTGCTTTTGCCCGAAGTGGAGCGAACACTCTCAATCCCACAATGAACTCCAGACTGCCCATACAACCACCTAATTTCCCTAACATATTCTCAACCTTCCCAAATTCGGGCGGTTCTTTCTCACGTTTGAATGTATCTAGTTCCTCTAACGCAACCCTGCTTCCGTTTTTACAACAACAGCAACTTCGTATATCTGGATCAGCGGCGAATGCCGCCGCAGGTGCTGTTCTTTCACAAGCAATACAACAAGCTCGTAGCCTATCCAATCCTAATGTGATAAGTCGACCAGGAATACCACTCAATCCTGTGGCAAACAGTGTGCCTGTAAAGTCTCATGCCGAAAGAAGTCGTTCGCGTTCTGCTAGCGACAGCACAGCTTACAGTTATGCTCGTGAACGTAATCCAAGGCATCGGAGAACTGACGGTTATGTAGAAGAAGAGTCTTCACGATTTGAAACAATTCGACGGAAGTCACATTCCCCGAGGTTAGGTGTTATTGAACAGTGGACACAAGAATCAAAAATTTGTGCTAATTTATATATTATTTATATATGGACTGTTTCACATCTAGTTAACCACATTGTTTTATCGTGCTTTACGTGAACTGTTGAATTTTTTCATTTTTGATGCTAGCAACTTGCTTGTACCATGGCCACATGTGGCTTCCATGAACAATTAACATTAGATTTCATATTTTTGAATGTCCGGTTACTAACATAGTTATGATAGTAGGCACGTAAAGAACTAAAAATCTTCAGAGGTTCTTGTGTACATCAAATATGCCCATTTTGTAAGTGAAATTTGGCTTAAGTTTGCTTGTGTTGAGGTTTTGTTAGTCTTCATTTCCTGAAGTGAAGTTAATGTTTGGTGGCATATGATTTAATCCATTTCTTTTTAGGAATAATACAGGTAAACGATGTTTGTGGGTATTTAATTCCCTGTTTTCACGTATTTTGCATTAACATTTGTTTTCATTTTCAATAATGTGTCTTCGCTCACATGGGAACTCTTGGTTTGGTTTCTATCGTCAAGGAGGCGTGAAATAACATCAAGGCATGGAAATTATGAAAGTGAGTCAAAATATTTCTGTTGTTTCTAGCTTTCTGGTTCGTGCATATTTCGTCCGTGAATCGCTTAGTGTCGAAGTATATTCGTCGAGTAACGCCCTGTGTAATGTGACTCATACATAAACACTGGTGAACTATTATTTCAAACATCGGTAAAAGTTTTTCATAGCGTGCACAGTCATAATTACGTCATCAGTTGACTGAATATCATGTAAAATGATTTTCCACTGATTGGATCTATGTAACTCCGATTATGTATTTGTAAGCCATCGAACCTCGTGTTCAAATAACCCATCGCTGATCAATTAATAGTGCTAATTGATTGATAAGTGCGTACAAGAAAGGACAAAAGTCCTCTTGTGACAATCACAGAGGAATCAGTTTGACTAATATAGTGTCTGAAATATTAGCTTCAATAATACTTCGACGCCTAACCAAAGCTCGTGAAGAGCAGACTAGAGAAAATCAGTCTGGTTTTCGACCTGGACGTGGTTGTATAGATCAAATATTCACATTACGTCAGGTTCTAGAACACGTTCAGACGCCCCACAATGGTAGTATTTATCGACCTTAAGGCGGCATTTGTTGATCGTAAGGTTCTATGGCAGTGTTTGTCACTGAAAGGAGTACCAAAGAAGTACATTAACCTTATAAAGGCTCTCTACTCGAACACAACTGGTAGAGTGAGAGCTTATGGCGAACTATCATCAGAATTGATTACCTCAAGTGGTGTTCGTCAGGGCTGTCCACTCTCTCCATTCTTGTTCAACTTTGTCGTTGACATGCTTTTAGAGATAACACTCCTCATCTAAATTTCCAGGGGTTGAACTTCTACCGGGAGGTTCACTTGTTGACTTAGAATATGCTGATGACATAGTTTTATTTGGTGAAGACGCTGACAAAATGCAGAGTCTTCTGACCACTCTAAGCAACAATGCAGGCATGTTCTGCATGCGATTCTCCCCCTCGAAATGCAAAATGTTGCTTCAGGATTGGGTTTCATTGACACCCGAACTAATGATAAGGAGTGAAGTAATTGATCATGTCGATCGCTTCACTTATCTTGGAAGTCTCATCAGCCCTTGTGGTCTGGTGTGTGACGAAATCTCAGCACGGATACAGAAGGCTCGACTAGCTTTTACCAACTTGCGTCATTTATGGCGTAGGCGAGATATCCGTCTATCAACCAAAGGACGGATTTACTGCGCAGCAGTGAGACATGGCCGGTAAGAGTAGAGGATATTCGTAGGTTACTAGTATTTGATCATATGTGTCTTCGGAACATTGCTCGTATATCCTGGGACCATCGAGTAAGTAACACAGTTGTTAGGAAACGGGTACTAGGTAAGGATGGCAAATCAATTGATGACGTAGTGTAACCTCATCAGTTGAGATGGCTGGGACACGTGTTACGTATGCCCAACTACCGACTGCCTCTACGTGCGATGTTCAGTGGTATAGGAGTAGGTTGGAAGAAAGCAAGGGGCGGCCAGACCAAAACATGGCACAAGTCCATGAAGTCACTGACAAGTGGTCTGAGTCATGTCGGTAGGTGTAGACTACCTGGTTGGGGACCGCGAGACGAAAGCAACCGTTGGTTAGAGACCCTGAATGACATGGCTCAAAATCGTTTGCAATGGCGCAGGTGCATACAATCTTTGTGTTCTCCCAAATTTTGATCTCCTTATTCCTCCTTGTCTCTTTTTTTCTCCTCTCAAATTTATTTCACTGTATTATACTCTTTAAGTAACATCTCCAAACACTAATCTTCCCGATTACTGCTTACACTCTTATTACCTCTACCACTACGAGATTTGAATCGACCACTGCATCTCTATGCTGATGTGGTGTGGTAGCTCGAACTGATGTACGTACGTTCGAAGTTTTACGTTGTTACTGATTGATTGACAAGAAAATCTGCTAGTAAGTTACTTCCACTGACAACCCATAGATGTCTGGTAATCAAAACGAGAAACATGTTAATCGAGCGCTTATTAATGTTTTGTTTTGTATTCTTATACATACGCCTGTTACTCCTCGTGGAGGAGCATATGTCGCCCACCAGCACTCGCCATCCAACCCTGTCCTGAGCGATCCTTTCCAGCTCCTTCCAGTTGTTATTCATCCTTTGCATGTCTGCTTCCAATTCTCGACACAGTATGTTTTTTGGCCTTCCTCTTTTCCGCTTCCCTTCGGGATTCCAAGTTAGGGCTTGCCTCGCGATGCAGTTTGATGATTTGCGTAATATATGTCCTATCCATTTCCATCGTCTTTTCCTAATTTCTTCAGCTGGAAGCTGGTTTGTTCTCTCCCAGAGAGGGCTGTTGCTGATGGCATCAGGCCAGCGGACACTGTCTTACGTAGACAATTGTTTATGAATACTTGTACCTTCTTGATGGTGGTTGTTGTAGTTCTCCAAGTTTCAGCTCCGTACAGTAGAACTGCCTTGACGTTCGTATTGAAGATTCTGACTATGATATTGGTTGACAGTTGTCTTGAGTTCCATATGTTCTTCAATTGTAAGAATGCGACCCTTGCTTTGCCAATCCTCCCCTTTACGTCTGCATCTGATCCTCCTTGTTCATCGATAATGCTTCCCAGGTATATGAAGGATTCTACATCTTTCATAGTTTCGCCATCAAGTGTGACTGGGTTGGTATTCTCCGTGTTATAGTTGAGGATGTTGCTTTCTCCCTTGTGTATGTTGAGGCCTACTGATACAGAGACTGCTGCTACACTGGTTGTCGTGTGTATGGGGTAGGAGGGCTAGGTAATCTGTGGAAGTCCAAATCGTCTAATTGGTTCTGATCTGTCCATTGTATTCCGTGTTTTCCCTCAGATGTCGAGGTCTTCATAATCCAGTCGACCACTAGAAGAAAGGAAGGATAAGAGTAGACAGCCTTGTCTGACTCCGATCCTTACTTACAATGCATCTGTCAGCTGTCCTCCATGCACTACTTTGCACTGTAGTCCGTCGTATAAGTTCCGGATGATGTTGACAATCTTCTCAGGTACTCACTCCATAGTGTCGAAGAAGTTTCCATAATGTTCTCCTATCTACACTGTCAAACGCCTTTTCATAATCAATGAAGTTGATGTACAGTGACGAGCTCCACTCAACTGATTGTTCGACGATGATACGCAGTGTCGCAATTTGGTCTGTGCACGACCGATCCTTACGGAATCTAGCCTGTTGATCTCGAAGTTGGACGTCTACTGCATCTTTCATCCGGTTCAGCAACACTGTTAAAGACTTCTCTTGGTACTGACAGTAATGCGATGCCTCTGTAGTTTTCACTTGTTCCTCCTCCCAAATCTTCTTGAATATAAGGTGAAGCATGTTTGTAGTTACTTCGATGTCTGACTTCAGTGCTTCAGCTGGTATATTGTCAGGTCCTGCTGCTTTCCAGTTCTTGATTTGTCTGATGGCCATCCCGATTTCTCTGGTCGTTGGTAGAGTGACATCTATAGAAAGGTCTGTGTGTGCTGGTTCGATGTCCAAGGGTTTCAGTGGAGCTGGTCTATTCAAGAGTTCCTCTGTTCTTGAATATCAGTGGTTGGCCTGCGTTTTTTGTCTTTGACCGGTCTCTCTATATTACTATATTTGCCTGCTACTTTCTTCGTTGTATCGTAAAGCTGTTTCATATTTCCTTCTGTTGCGGCTTTTTCCACCATGTTGCTAGTTCTTCCACGTATTTCTGCTTGTCGGCTTTAATGCTCTTCTTCACTTGCTTGTTTACTTCTATGTACTCACTTTGTGCTTGAATATTCTCTGCTCGTGTTCGGCTGTTGCTAATTGCTGTCTTCTTGTTCTTCCTTTCCTTGATCTTGTCCAGTGTTTCTATAGAATTCCATTCTTTATGATGATGCTTCATGCGACCCAGAACATCCTGACACGTTGAAGTTAATGCTTCTTTGATACCTTTCCAGTCGTCCTCCATAAGTTTCTTCTTCCTTCAGTAGGTTCTGTAAGGTTTTGAACCTGTTGTTGAGAGTTATTTTGAATTGGTTGAGTTTGTTAGTATTTCGAAGGAAGGCTGTATTGAACCTTTGTAATGCTGTTCTCCAGTTGTCCAGTGTTTCTCTATCTTCAGTTTTAAATTGGCCACAACTAGGTGATAATCTGAGGCCGTGCCAGCTCCTCTCCTGGTTCTCACATCTTCCATTGTCCTTCGGAATATTTTATTGATGCATACATGATCTATCTGGTTCTCTGTGGTGTGGTCCGGTTAGATTCATGTAACTTGGTGCATATGTTTGTGTGGAGATATTGTGCCGCCTGTAACCAATTTGTTGAATGCACATAGATTTGCAAATCTTTCCCCAGTTTCGTTTCTCTCTCATAGTCCATGTCGTCCCATGATATTTTCATACCCGGTGCTGTCTATTCCAACTTTGATTGATTGATTGATTGCAGCCACTCATAGAATTGATCTTTATTGTCGTCGTTGCTATCATTGGTGGGTGCATAACACTGGATAACATTCACTGTAATTCCCTCCTTCTTTGTTTTGAATGATGCTTTGATGATTCTGGATCCGTGAGATTTTCATCGTACAAGTGCCTTTCGTGCTACTTTGGACAGCATTAGAGCAACTCCCTGAGTGTGTGTGGAGCATTTTCCTCTTCGTGACCGGAGTATGTCAGCAACTCTCCCGTATTTAGCCTTTGTTGTCCAGCTTGGGTCCTATGGGTTTCGCTAATTCCCAGTGCTGCCAATTTGTATCTCCTCATTTCCGTTGCTATTTGGCTGGTCTTTCCGGTCTCCCACATTGTCCGGACGTTCCATGTACCTATAAAAATTGTTGCTCTAGTCCTTAGAAAGGGCGTCGGCCTCGTGACTTCCGAAAAAATTCGGCTTTCACCATGAGGCGTTATAGTTCTACTAAATGAAGACCTTCTAACTCCCAGGACAGAGTTTAAATGGTTTGAATTAATTTTTCTGGTTAGCGTTTTACTTGGCGAGTTAGTTTTCTAGGGGATGGGGTCGCTAACCCCATGCCCAACCCTTCTCTTTTACCTAGGCTTGGGACCAGCAGTAACTCTAGAAGAGCTTCAGGCGGAGTTAATGATAGCAAAGCTTAGAATATATTTCAGGAATAACTATAAAAGGCACGAAGGGCAAAAAATAAAGGCGGTTATGGCATTGGTGATAGGATATGGACTGTAGTAATGATAGTTGACAAATTAACTTGTGTGACGAAAAGCCTAAATTAATACCCAAATTCAAAATATAGGGGAAGACAAATGCATTCAGTTCATTGCGACCATTTTGATCTATTTCATGAATGGTCTCTACCGACAACTCATGCTTAACTTGCGGATATTCGTCCGCTACACAATTTCGTATGAGACCAGGTTTTGGGTTGATTGATTGATGAGGTTTTTCGTTTTGACCGAACTCAACCGTTTTCCGAAACTATATATACCAACATAACGCAGATATACGATTTGACCGAACACTCCTAAAATTCAACTACCTTATTAAAGAATTCGTGAAAACCTAGCAGCTTCCAAACTTGTACATGAGCTTATTTACCACGTATTCGCCTTAGATTTATTTGGTATAGTAGGGATGTATCTGCTTCATGTTCTGTGTGGAGTGGTTGCTTAGTGGGTAGGGAGTTTAACTTCCAGTCACAGTCCATGATTTGAACTTCGCTCCACTTGCTTTGGTTCGGCCGGCTAAGTAATATCACCAGCCCCCACTTAGAGTATGACTCATACCAAGGTACCTACTGAATAATTAATTTCTTTAACAATTTTCGATCCTTGGGGAACAGATGACGTGGGTTAAGAGGTGTTAAAGTAATTTGGATTACCTGTAGATTCATCGGTTAAGTACGGTAATTAACTCCAAAATCTGCTTTCTAAACTAAATTTGTGAGTGCCATTGGAATTAAGTGCATCAGATAGCCTGACAAGAAATTAGTCTCTTGGCTGGAGACTCAATGACTTTGGGTATGTAGATTATATATAATATAAATGGGTCTTTTAAATTATTTGTTTGAAAATGCTCAGGTTGAGTTTCTATACGTCTGCTTGAAAAATGTTGCTTCTAGACTTGCTGGTACTCATTTTGACAACACAGGATGATGTTTTTGAGCAAGTTGGTCACGTGTTTCCGTAATCTTGTCAAGTTTGGTGAATCAGGATTTCAAAATTATCATAAATTAATCGGAAACTGTCGACGTACATCGCCTGTAACTCAAGCAAGTTTGTTTGTCTATCGATAGGCATGTAAACTTATCAATCCAGACCGTTTCGTCGTGACCGTAAAGTATAGACTACTTGGTTACAAGCATTTGAACCTAAGTATGTTCAAAGCACTAGATATAACTACAGGGAAAGTATTACTGATATTCAGCATAAAATACCAGATCCTGGTAACAAATTGGTAGAAACTTCGTCAGCGACCCGTGGTAATTGGCGAGATTACCAAAGTACGTAACCAACTTGCTCAAAAACACCATTGTGTTGTCAAAATAAGTATTAACCAGTCCAGAAGCAACACTTTATATCCGAATGTATCGAAGCTCATCCGGAACAATTTCATTTAGTAGATCCAATTTTATCGACTTCCTTACCAAACGTATGTATCATTTACATACTGTAGACCGGTGATATCATTCGAATGTGTTGTACTCTTTCTCCATACGCTTCAATCTATTAACCTTATTCGACTTGATACGTAAGGGAAAAATAATGAGCTGGATGAAGTATATCCCAAAGTCATTGGTCAGGATGAACTTACAGAACTAAAGACAGGTATCTGGACAAAAGTTCTTTTGGAGATTTTTAGCATCTGAAATCTTCCTTTGAATCTGATTGGTGGAAGAGAGACCAATTTCAGTGCCTGAATCATTTACGCCCGGAGCATACAGTCTAAATCGTTGAGGGTTTACTTTCGTAACACCTTTATGGAAATAATAATGGATCATATTTCATGTTAGATTTTACTATGTCAGACGTTGCTTTTGGTTACTTTGAATACCACACCAAGCTGAAGAACCAACTTAAAACTCCCAGTTCACACAGCCTCATTTTTCGCGAAGTTCAATCGACTTTATTTAGGTTTTTCCCATAATAATTCATGAGAAGTACTTTACAACTCTAGGTTAGCAATCGTTTTAGTGTACTAAGGTGTCTTAAAACAATTCTCCATACAGAGTTCTCAATCCGGAAAAACATTGTTGTACAGTTAATAACTAAGAAACTGACATTTTTCTGGTGATTCCTTCATCTTTTAGATTTGTGCACGGTCCTTTTAAAATTTCACATAAAGCACTCGTCTTCTTCACTGGGTTGAGAGTAAAACGGTGGTGATCGAATACGTTTTCTTGCCAGAACCGTAAAAAAGGAAGCTGTGGACTACATTCGGTTACCGTTTACTATTCCCGGTACCAAAAATATCTGAATACTTTGTTATTCATTATCAAACATGGGGTTGGGTTCTTCGTTAATATTTTTGGTCACTTGGTTTGTGCATCAAGTATTAAAAGCTAGGTTTGGCTATAAAGCGTTCTGAGAAAGTATGAGTATATGGTACCTACTTAAGTAATTTCTCTTCTAATGTAAGAAGTGAAACTTTATCGATAGTAAGTAAGTATTGAATAAGCTTGAGGTCTCAGAACCTCTTGACGACATGAAAGGAGAATTATTTTATTATTGATGTAATTTTTCAGCCTTCAAGGAGGTGTATTTTGTACGTAAAGTGATTTTAGTCACAGCTGTTCTAATCATTAGTTTATGCTATTATCTCCAAAACCTTCAATATTTTAACTTCCTCTGCACAACTGAATTCAACTTTCAATCACTTATCTGTTCAACTTTTCAAACAAGCTCTAAAATGTTTACGTTGAGTCATGCAATGGAGTTTTTTACATGTACTTCCGCAATAGATATAATCTGGTTTTGAATTAATGATTATTTTACATTTGTTGTCATATAGCTGTCAATATTCATTCGAATGAATATTATAATTTGTGCTCTGTGAGACATCATTTGTATTTGTATATAAATGTAAAGTATCGCTTATGCCTAACTAAAAATAAAAATATCTACAAAACGTTCATGTGTATGCTTGCAACTGATATCATAGAAATGTGTTTTATCCTCTTTGTTACACCCATTGCTTAAAAACAGTATTGTCATAAAATAAGCTTTTTCCAACTAACCCTAAAAAACACCAGTGAAATTGACCCAAGTTGTGATCGTTTATATACTTGTAAGTAATTACTCAATGACTAATTTTATGATCTTACATCTACTTGTTTTGCTATTTTTATCGTGTGTAGGACCTCGCGGGCATAGATCTCGTAGTCGATCCAGTTCTCTCCCTATTGATCGTAATTTATTGATGACTTGGGTATGTTAGTGAATTTCGAAGTTATACGTCATAATTTTTCCCTGCAGGACTATGACGACTATGTTCAACAAGTTAGTCGTGGTATGCGACCAAATATGTATGGTGACTTGGTGAGTTTTGCCTTGAGTAGAACTTCATGTTTCTTATGTCTATGGGTTTGCATAACTTATTATAGACAGTTTTTTTTCAAAAAGTCTTTTGTCACACTTTAAATCCTGAACTGTCAGGTCAGTCATAGAGCGTGTTCGTGGTATACAGTAATTGGCATTCGGACCAGTTTTTTGCCTTTCCTCTTTGTAATTTTACACAAGCTCCTTTTTCTGTATTTAAAGTCATTATGCTAGAATACTTGAATTATCTGTCGCAATTGTTTTTTACTTGATGGTTAATACTCTGGTATAAATTTGTTTTTTGGTTCTCCGATTCACTGAAGTAATACTAAGTTAGATTTTCCAGGCCCCGATTATTATTTTGTTGGGACCATTATATTTATTAGGAAACTCGGTGTTGGGAATCAACTTATTACATGCCATGAGGAAATCTCAAACAATCCAATGTTGTTCACTTCTGAGGAGTCCCATACTAGGACGAAACGGCCGTCCAATACTTCCACGTTTTCAATGGTGATATAGCTTAGATTGATTCATGAATTCAACTATTAAAAAAAACTTGAGTCTGCCAAATATTCTAAACGTCGAAATTCGTCGATTATTATTTGTTGGTAACCAGACTAATAATTCAATTATTTATTTTGTAGGGAAGTCGAGTTGCCGGTTCAAGTGCTTATTTACAAATTCCCCAAAGTCATGAAAATGATCTGAAAGTAAGCTTTCTACTAATTACTTGCTTCATATATTATGCTTTAAATTGTATTATTTTCTTCGTGTTGTTAACAGTTGGATTGTAATTTTACGTGCATCTCTTCTCTGTATTTTTTCAGTATGAAGAAAAAGTAGATGCGTTTTTACGTGGTATTGGATCACGTCCAAAAGTTTCAGGACATGATCACCACTACTCACGCAGTCCTAGCCGTAGCTGTTCATATAGTCCACCTCCACCTCATCCCCACAACCGTCGTCGTGAATATTGCAGGGGTTCATCATCCTACTCCAGATCCAGGTCTCCTTCCTGTCCAAGCATACTTTTATCTAAGGTTCGACGTGGAGAGATAGATCCTGATGCTTATCGTCACCGCCCACCATCTCAATATTTATCTCCTCGTAGGAGAGACCATACATGTTCTCACAGCCGCTCTCCTGCAAGCTTCGGTCGTGAACTTCCAGCACAATGGAGAAAGCCTCCACAGGCTTCTGTAGCTCATTCAACTGGAAATAGACAACGACACCAGCAAATAGAGGGGCGAGTTCCTTCACACCAAGCACGATCCCCTCGTGTTGTCTCAAGTGGAGGGTCACGAACGTACACTACAAGCAGTCGTCATCACAAATAGCTGGTTGATGTAAGTATTCCTTTATGTTCGTGTGTTACACTACACTACTTATGCTTTTAAACTATTTATCCATGTTATTTACATTCTGTTCAACTTTTAGAAGTTTTCTTGCCTTTAAACCGTCTTGCTTTTTGAAACTAACAGAAATGTCTAAATGCGACAAAAAACCGTTCCTGTTGATGGGAACTACAATACGGTTTATTGTAGGAGTGCCAATTATTTAGATTTACTTGCTTTTTATTTACGTGCCAAATATTTAGATATATACATTCTCTATTTATCCAGTTCTTTGCCGAGATGAACCCGTTGCTTTCTGTAACATTTACAAACACGAATTATGTTAGTGTTACGCTGATTTTTGCAATTCAAATAACAGTAGGGTTGAAAAAGGTATATGCTTGATAAGATTATGAAAATTTGTCATTTTTATTAAATTACAGGTAGACTACGACTCATACCAGGTAGCTTTTCAGTCTCCACATGTACTTATCTGTCGCATGCAATCTCAGTACTGCCCACTTCAACGTTGATTGAGAATAATGACTAACCTGAAGTGAAATATAATAAAGCGAATTTTAAATTCATTCACCTTCACAAGTAAAGTACAGCATTGATTATTCTGATCACGTTGACCGTTCTGATATCAAACAGATTAATATATCATCAGTGAGGGGGAGGTATTGTGTTTTACATTATTGAATTTTTCAACCACTTACCACTAATTTGTAGTGACCTTAAGAACAGTTTAGAGCAAATCCACCATTCCTGCCGATTTTGAACTGTCACTTTATGTCACAGTTGATCGGAATTATTCCGTTCATTTCAATCAACTAGTTTACCTGCCCCTTTGTCATTGACTTCATAGAATGATGCAACGTTTTAGCTTGGCCACTAGTAGCTTTCTTGCCATCTATGATTATGCAAACGAGTATTCGTTTTCTGTGTAATGCATGTATCAGCCAGCTCAGTGGATGAGAATGTACAGCGTCATCAACCAGTTCGGCATTTTATTTTAGAACCTTACGTTTAACCGCAACATAATCTACTGAGTTATTTCGCCATATCCGAGAAAGTATTAAAGTGCGTCTCCTACTTTCAAAAAGAATGCTTCGCAGTTAAATTAAAACTTATTAAATTGCTGCTCTCCTCCCCTTTGATGGCCAAACAAGTGTCTCCTACGTCACAGGTGGTGGCGGAAACCGGACAGGGTTTTTCTATCCGCATTAAAATCATGACATTTACCAACCTACTAGGCTTAATGGGACTTCAAAGTTATGTAGAAATCTCAGTGTATTTCTTAAGTCTGAGTCTTCCAAACAGGTATATCATACACGTAGTATATAAGTAAATGAGTGAATCAATCACGAAAACGTCAAACCTGTGAAGTGTTAACTCCGAAATTCTTTGTAAGAAAATTGAATAAAAGTGGGAAAAGTGAGCAGCACTGACTACTTATCACAGCCAATTTAGATGATGCTTCACTACAGTCTTTAAGTTTGTTAGCTATTTCTGATTAAACAGGTGTACGTAGGTTGATGTACTCCAAAGATGATCTTTCAATTACAGACTTATTCACAAAGCCTGTCTATCAATGGAGTCAAATACTGATACGTCGCTAATTAATACATTCTTGCACTAAGCTTTCTTTCTTTCGTGTTAGCTAGCTAGTGCGACCGTAGCTGCTACCTTGACGTGGTGGTCGGGATTGCCTATCGTGGTGACCCAACTGAGCTATATTGACTAGAACATATGTTCCTGTAGGTTCTACCATGCCAGGCAGGTCGATTGGAGAACGGTAAGACTAAAAGCAGTAACTCAAGGTCTGAGGGCGAAGTCGTACTGCTGACTGTAGAGGAGTGTGACAGCAATAAGATGTTTCCCTCGGACAACCAGCATCCGCAGCGATTCTGCCTTCTCACAAGGAAGTAAGGGGTTAGAAAAGATCGACCCAGAAATGTTACATCTCACCTTATTTCACGGATTTCGGTTTCTGGGGATAAGGCCTTTTGAAGAACGGAGCTAACACGTTAAAATCCTCTCACACAAAGGTCGTGCGCGGCCGACCTCAAGCAGTTGCCCCTTAGACTCTGTGGTCACGGTTTCAGGTCGTTAAGACCAAGACTAATCCAACTTCCTTTTCAGGTTCCTCAAGAAATACTCTTTCACGGTGTGGGCAGCCGGGAGGTGATATCAGCCCTCATAACTGTAAAAACACAAGAGACCAAGTTGGTCACATTCAAATCCTTCCTACACCTCCTAATAACTCTTTTACCTCCACGAATAACCCTTCTCACGTCCCTTTATCACCTTGCACCGCTAGGGCGAACGATTCGAGTACGCGGGACGTTATTTCTGGTCTCCTGAAACCACGCTCTAGACTATACCTCGGAGCTTTTAACGTCCGAACGCTGTGCGCAATAGGACAACAGGCTTACTTAGCTTGGACTTTGGAATCTGGTGCCATCGGTGTGTGCTGCGTCTCCGAAACGCACGTACAGGATTCGAGTAGCGTCATTCATTTGACCTCACCATGTCAAAATAAAGAACCAACTCGATTCACGCTTCGTGTGTCTGGAAGCCCTGATGCTGCTCCCCATGGTCTCGCTAATGTATGTATAGCATTGAATCTTAGGGCAGAACTAGCTGTCTTCTACTGGATCCCAGTAGACAGTCACTTGTGCGCTGTCCGACCAAACGGAACAGTAAGGACTCCAAGCGATAGGGACACTCGTCGTTGCCTCTTCGTCGTCTCTGCCTATTCTCCCACTGACTGCAGCTCAGATGTAAAAGAGTTTTACAGAAAGTTTTCCGACCTTCTCCGAAAAGGTAGGCGCTTTGATGTAGTAATAGTGACTGGTGACTTTAATGCTCAAGTAGGTAAACTAAGCGAAAGGGAAAGACACCTGGATGGATCGTATGCAGTCGTGGCTCAAAGAACAGATAATGGCAACCGTCTGTTGCAGCTATTCTCAGATAACCACCTGTTTCTTGCAAATACTAACTTTAAGCATAAAGAAAAACATCTTTTAACATTGCGACCCCCTAATTCGTCCCAATGTTGGACCAAAATAGATCACATCGCTATCAGCCACCGATGGAGGGGCTCGATAGGAGACTGCCACTCATTCTGGAGCACATGCTGAGATTCAGATCATGCTCTAGTGCGAGCGCGTATCTGTCTGCGTCTTACTAGACGTAAGAAAGACGCTGCGAGGAAATCTCTTAGGGTTCTACTTGATGATTTATTATTTATTTTAACACATAGATATTGGTACAAGGAGGCACCAAATATATATGGGCTACACAAATGTCATTCGATATGTGTGAGGACTGTGGTACTACCCCGGTGCCCAAACCGAAGCAGGTGCTTTTCTTGGGGGGGGGCATTCCCAGAGCCTTCGACCTGAAGGTCTGACCCACAAGGCAGTGGAGCATCATAAGGAGATGCAGTCCCATGGAAGCCGGTGACCAACAATTGGTCCACACGCCATTTGTTCCCGCAGGATCCTAGAGCCCATGTGCACTATTGGTTTGGAATCCGGTTAAAGCGCCGGACATTCGCTTTTCGTCCTCTCATTTTCGTGAACAACCCCCGCCACGAGAAGGCAGTGAGTAGGACTTCCCTGGCAAAGGCTATAAATGCGTGGCCATATGAGAGCATTTTGAGAGGGAGAGCGGAATCTCCCCACTCTCGGACATATCAGGGCATTTGGGGGCTAAATAGGAACAATAACGGGGCGGATTTGCATGCATATAGCATACAATTCTCTTTGAACCTAGCACACAACAATAGCATCATGTACTGTCCCATCGCCCTTGGCAGATCAGGCAACCCGAAAGTTATGAGAACGCCATCAGGGCATACGACAGGCTAGGTACTTGACGATAGCCAACTAAATTACCCCTGTTACTCCTCGTGGAGGAGCATATGTCGCCCACCAGCACTCGCCATCCAACCCTGTCCTGAGCGATCCTTTCCAGCTCCTTCCAGTTGTTATTCATCCTTTGCATGTCTGCTTCCAATTCTCGACACAGTATGTTTTTTGGCCGTCCTCTTTTCCGCTTCCCTTCGGGATTCCAAGTTGGGGCTTGCCTCGCGATGCAGTTTGATGATTTGCGTAATATATGTCCTATCCATTTTCATCGTCTTTTCCTAATTTCTTCAGCTGGAAGCTGGTTTGTTCTCTCCCAGAGAGGGCTGTTGCTGATGGCATCAGGCCAGCGGACACTGTCTTACGTAGACAATTGTTTATGAATACTTGTACCTTCTTGATGGTGGTTGTTGTAGTTCTCCAAGTTTCAGCTCCGTACAGTAGAACTGCCTTGACGTTCGTATTGAAGATTCTGACTATGATATTGGTTGACAGTTGTCTTGAGTTCCATATGTTCTTCAATTGTAAGAATGCGACCCTTGCTTTGCCAATCCTCCCCTTTACGTCTGCATCTGATCCTCCTTGTTCATCGATAATGCTTCCCAGGTATATGAAGGATTCTACATCTTTCATAGTTTCGCCATCAAGTGTGACTGGGTTGGTATTCTCCGTGTTATAGTTGAGGATGTTGCTTTCTCCCTTGTGTATGTTGAGGCCTACTGATACAGAGACTGCTGCTACACTGGTTGTCGTGTGTATGGGGTAGGAGGGCTAGGTAATCTGTGGAAGTCCAAATCGTCTAATTGGTTCTGATCTGTCCATTGTATTCCGTGTTTTCCCTCAGATGTCGAGGTCTTCATAATCCAGTCGACCACTAGAAGAAAGGAAGGATAAGAGTAGACAGCCTTGTCTGACTCCGATCCTTACTTACAATGCATCTGTCAGCTGTCCTCCATGCACTACTTTGCACTGTAGTCCGTCGTATAAGTTCCGGATGATGTTGACAATCTTCTCAGGTACTCACTCCATAGTGTCGAAGAAGTTTCCATAATGTTCTCCTATCTACACTGTCAAACGCCTTTTCATAATCAATGAAGTTGATGTACAGTGACGAGTTCCACTCAACTGATTGTTCGACGATGATACGCAGTGTCGCAATTTGGTCTGTGCACGACCGATCCTTACGGAATCTAGCCTGTTGATCTCGAAGTTGGACGTCTACTGCATCTTTCATCCGGTTCAGCAACACTGTTAAAGACTTCTCTTGGTACTGACAGTAATGCGATGCCTCTGTAGTTTTCACTTGTTCCTCCTCCCAAATCTTCTTGAATATAAGGTGAAGCATGTTTGTAGTTACTTCGATGTCTGACTTCAGTGCTTCAGCTGGTATATTGTCAGGTCCTGCTGCTTTCCAGTTCTTGATTTGTCTGATGGCCATCCCGATTTCTCTGGTCGTTGGTAGAGTGACATCTATAGAAAGGTCTGTGTGTGCTGGTTCGATGTCCAAGGGTTTCAGTGGAGCTGGTCTATTCAAGAGTTCCTCTGTTCTTGAATATCAGTGGTTGGCCTGCGTTTTTTGTCTTTGACCGGTCTCTCTATATTACTATATTTGCCTGCTACTTTCTTCGTTGTATCGTAAAGCTGTTTCATATTTCCTTCTGTTGCGGCTTTTTCCACCATGTTGCTAGTTCTTCCACGTATTTCTGCTTGTCGGCTTTAATGCTCTTCTTCACTTGCTTGTTTACTTCTATGTACTCACTTTGTGCTTGAATATTCTCTGCTCGTGTTCGGCTGTTGCTAATTGCTGTCTTCTTGTTCTTCCTTTCCTTGATCTTGTCCAGTGTTTCTATAGAATTCCATTCTTTATGATGATGCTTCATGCGACCCAGAACATCCTGACACGTTGAAGTTAATGCTTCTTTGATACCTTTCCAGTCGTCCTCCATAAGTTTCTTCTTCCTTCAGTAAATCCTTTATTGATCGAGACTTCAGAGGAATTGGCTTTTAATATGATGAAGTGTTATGGTGTCGTAAGGATTAGTAGCATAAAATAACTGTTAGATGAAGTTAGTTTATTTGTCATTAACTCGATTAATTAGAACATAAATATTAGGACTATTTTTTAAGCATATTATCTGCCACACGAAGTGATGTGGGATCCTTCTATTGCAACACTAACATAGCGGTGATATAATCGACTTGTTTCGTGAATTCTTCGGTTTTTTGTTTCTTTTTTCTCATTAGTCGCAACTGGCTTACTGTCATATGATATAAAACGTCTTCACATTTTCCTCTTAAAAGCGGACATTGATTGGTCGATAAAGATGAGGGCACCTGATATACTTTTGTACTATAGCTGTAGACGTCACCGATCTTCTTATGATTGCTTGATTAGTGACTTGTGAAGGTTAGTCTAGCGTTGATATCGTGGACTCAACCAAACTCAATGAGACCACTACTTGAGATTCTGGACTTAAAGTCGATGAATTCTCACTAAATTCTGTCTTCGCAATTGGTAGTGCGTTGCATAGCTCCTCTGGTGAAAAACACTGCTACTGCGTTTTAGTACCTTAAGTTCCTGAGACGTAGTGCAATGTTTTCTGTTTGGTTACATCCATAAGCAGGATGGCCGTCTGTCAGTGAGCAAGACGAATCCGACCTCTACCACCAAACGGAATGTCCGTATTTTAGTTTTAGAAATCACAAATACAGTTGAGAATCGGTATATTTGTTTTCTAGAAAGTTATAAGGTGGAGTTATCACGTTTACATCCACCTTCTTGTCCGAAACCTTGAAGACTTTACGGGCTTTTTGTTCTTAAACTGCACTTGGACGTCGATAGGTTACTATGGCTAATATATTGGTAAAAGCAGATTCTTTTTTGATCCTCACAAATCGATTTATTCTTGTGTACTGAGAAGACCGCGGTCAAGACTGTTTCTAGCTCCTGGACGATATTCAAAAATTAGTAAATTTTAATTATATCAAACTACTATCCACAGAATCGACTGTAGTTAACCTCATTACTTACACTACCTCTTCTCTCTCTCCTGACTCTAGTTCGTTATGTTTTTTCCCAATCTTGATAGGGGTCGAGGGACTAAGTTAATTTCCTTTAAATATTGTTATACTATGGACAGTTGAACTGCCTCTCATAACATCCTGCCCGTCGCCCTAATCATCTGCTTTAAAATTAAATCATGACACCATCTTCTACTAGCTACTCACTTTTCAACCAGTAAGTTACAAGTTCAAACTATCGTCGAATTTGGTTTGGACGGCCGAATAATAGCCCCACACTAACAGTGTGATTTGAACCGTACATGGCGAATGAATTACATTTGACACTTCTTAACGTTTTCTAAGTCTTACTATAGACATGTCGATGCCTGTATTTTTGATGTGTAAACATGTCTAACACTACCTGTCACCGATTCTTTTTATCACCTCTTCTGCTTTCGTTTCTAATGACTGCATAAATTTTCGTCAATTTATGCTTGAGTCGACTTCGCTGCCAGTGATGTACAGATCATATCGACATTCATCTTATATTCATCATTTTAGTAGGTGCTTCTAAAATCCGCTGGTCTTCCGTAATCTGTTTTAAGTTATTAATATATAGTTGTCGTGTTCCCAGCTATCTGAACGTTATCGTTCTGAGCTGCTTCAGGATGAATATATGAAGACAAGGGTCAGATTGTGAATAAGACAAGCTTATCTAGTGTTGGTTGTGCTTGAATTTGTCATTCCTCAGTTAACCACATAGTATTAGAATCTTTCTTCTTGAAGATCCGTAAATGGAAGCTGATTTGTCATTATATATGGAAATTATATTTGAAATAATCTCAGCGATTGAAATTTAAATAGGGAAGCTGATTTGTTTTAAAGGTTCTACTGACCGAAGAGTATGGACACAGTCCATGGAACGAGTTCTCGAAGGTGATTACGCATAGCACTTTTAGTCTTATCCTTTAGTGTGTTATTAATGTATTCAACATTTTTGCTTAACAGCATGGAGTGGTTAGTTGAAATGTAGGTTAGACACCTAATATTTAGGTACTTGTACTAGATTTTTATTCTCTTATCTTGTTTTGTTCCAATGTGACTGGTTTTTTTCTTTCCCTACTAGGTGTATTCAGACTATCGTCGCTCTCTGATGCTTCTCGTGTGTTTTAGTTCTTGTACAGACTTCTAAGTTAAATAAACTTCAATGCACTTAGATTCTTCCTTGTTTTATTTCTAATTAACTCTGGTTTAAACACTTACTACTTTTATCTTCACTTTTGGACCAGTAACGGGACACTATTTGAAGGTGTCATTAGCCGAACATCGAACTACAGTTCGATTGAAATATTTTCCCTTTGCTGTTTAAATAGTCACAGTTGTTGAATTAAACACAAACTAATCAAGTATATGACTTTCATCATTTGTAGATAGTACCGATAAATTTCCCAACGAATGTTTCTTCGTAAGTTAGGCAGGCTTTACGAGGAAAAGTAGTTCTACTTTAAATGTACTAAACAAACGACATTTTAATTATTCAGGACGTAGCGAATTGTGATCTTCGCAACCACTTGACCGAAGAGTAAATGACTGTACACCACGCCCCACAGTACCAGTGTACATACCCCCATATACATATGGTGTAGCTACTGAATTTCATAGGAAAAAGTAGCTGTGCGACTCTGGGTCAGATTTCCTGTGAGTTTTAAAACAATTCTGGGAATAAACTAACTCGTTTATCTGACGTCGGTTGTATATTTCGCTGGAATTTTTCATGTTTTCATTGCTAGTTCCTTATTTCCTGAGTTGGTGCTTTTGAATACTGATATTGTTACAGTGGTCGTATTTAGCAATCAAATTACTTTCCAGATTACCAGAAATTAAATAAATATTCTTCATATGGAAAGTGTAGTTAGAAATCTTATCGTCAAACCCTTACTTTTCAAAGCTGTAACTTTACATCGCAGTCTTGCCTTCGGGAGTTTGGTCACTTACACTTTAGGCGGTAACTGAACTACTGAATCGGATCTCGGTTGTCATGTAACGGTCCCGGCAACTCGAGGCCAGTAAACTTCCAAGTACGTGTTATGTCACTAGACGCTCCACTTTCGGAAACCTTAATATTGGTTTAAAACCGCACCCGGACACTAGCTTCCTGCTTCTTGGTCACTGTCGTTGGTCCGAATTTCGACCTTGAGGAACGGAAGAGGTCTGTTGCTTATTTGTGTCTTCTACTGACTGTAAGAACACGGAATATATATAACTATGTGTTGCCCGTTGACTGGATGTGTAGCTCATATGCTGTGACCTAGTTGACACCAATGTCATTGGGATTAACAATCAACCTAGCTTATCCTATTTCGATAGCATGTGAACAGTTCCTTTAGCTATTGGCCCGAATGAATAAGATATTACCAAATTAATTTATTACGGGAAAAGATTAGAAACGTACACAGTGAAACCGCTTCCACATGCCTCGACCTGTTCAGTGATTCACCGTACAGTATAGAAATGGTTTACCACGAAGAATAGTTGGGGATCAGTGACATTTTATCGGCTCCAAATAGCGACTAAATATAAGCTTCGAGTTCGCTGCAGTCGACTGGGTTGTTTTATTTAAACACATAAGCATTGGCACAAGGAGGCACCAAATAAATGTGCTCCACATAAGTCATTCGATTTGTGTGAGGGTTGGGATACTACCTGGGTGTCCAAACCGAAGCAGGAATTCGATTGAAATGACATACTGGCAATTCTGCCCATAAGTTTCCAGCTTATGAAGAATTTAAAGAACTTGACAAAAACGCGAACAAGCTTATCTGTAATAGATGTGCTATGATAACTCTCCCACAAATATATATAGAAATGTCTGTGTTTGTAACAGAGGTATTAAACCGGATAGGAAGGCCATGATACATAGAAAACACCGAGCTATGCTAAATTAAGGTAAAGCGGCTGTGTAATATAATATTTATTTGTGTATGTCTGAGTTCGCGTACATCCGTAAGACCAGATGAAACAATGATAAAATATCCAAAGGATATTGTGTTGTTTTTTAAAGATTGCACATCTAAGCATAATAATACACAAAATGTGTCGAATTTCATGATAAATAGCGTGAGCTTAACTATGAACAGGTACAAAACGCAGCGGGAGAAAAATGATCTGTATTCAAAGCTGTAAAACGAATTGTCAATTCAAAGTCGTAGCTATATATAGTTGCGGCTCTTCGATCAAATCTCATCGTTTCTTAATTTCTGTCGTTGATGATTGGAACTCACGCTTCGGTGATATAACAGTTTCCGGAAAAATTATGTTCTTAAAATGAAGATCAACATTACAATACATTATCACTTCAATTCATCATTCGCCATACAACTGTACGATCCCACATTGAAACAGCATCATTGCCATCTCACCCACTATATGGAATCATCCTTCTCTGTTGTTCCCAATGCGACGACAGACAACGCTAGTGCGTCTCTGCGCTTTCAGGAACAAAAACAACTGCACAACTACACTCAACAAAATAACCTCTCTCAAACACTAACAAACAACTAAATCGACAGACACCACGGCATTCACACACACAATGAACTAAACGCTCTTACACATATCACGGATATAAACACGTCGCTAGAAACACAAACAATCATCAATACCACATTACATTATCACTTCAATTCATCATTCGCCATACAACTGTACGATCCCACATTGAAACAGCATCATTGCCATCTCACCCACTATATGGAATCATCCTTCTCTGTTGTTCCCAATGCGACGACAGACAACGCTAGTGCGTCTCTGCGCTTTCAGGAACAAGAACAACTGCACAACTACACTCAACAAAATAACCTCTCTCAAACACTAACAAACAACACAATCAGCAGACACCACGTCATTCACACACACAGAAACACAAACACACACAATAAACTAAACGCTCGTACACTTATCACGCAAACAAACACATCGCTAGAAAACACAAACAATCATCAATACCACATTACATTATCACTTCAATTCATCATTCGCCATACAACTGTACGATCTCACATTGAAACAGCATCATTGCCATCTCACCCACTATATGGAATCATCCTTCTCTGTTGTTCCCAATGCGACGACAGACAACGCTTGTGCGTCTCTGCGCTTTCAGGAACAAGAACAACTGCACAACTACACTCAACAAAATAACCTCTCTCAAACACTAACAAACAACACAATCAACAGACACCACGTCATTCACACACACACACAAACACAATAAAATAAACGCTCGTACACTTATCACGCAAACAAACACGTCGCTAGAAACACAAACAATCATCAATACCACATTACATTATCACTTCAATTCATCATTCGCCATACAACTGTACGATCCCACATTGAAACAGCATCATTGCCATCTCACCCACTATATGGAATCATCCTTCTCTGTTGTTCCCAATGCGACGACAGACAACGCTAGTGCGTCTCTGCGCTTTCAGGAACAAGAACAACTGCACAACTACACTCAACAAAATAACCTCTCTCAAACACTAACAAACAACACAATCAACAGACACCACGTCATTCACACACACACACAGACACACAGACAAACACACACACAATAAACTAAATCCTCTTACACTTATCACGGGAACAATCATGTCGCTAGAAACCCAAACAATCATCAATACCACATTACATTATCACTTCAATTCATCATTCGCCATACAACTGTACGATCTCACATTGAAACAGCATCATTGCCATCTCACCCACTATATGGAATCATCCTTCTCTGTTGTTCCCAATGCGACGACAGACAACGCTAGTGCGTCTCTGCGCTTTCAGGAACAAGAACAACTGCACAACTACACTCAACAAAATAACCTCTCTCAAACACTAACAAACAACACAATCAACAGACACCACGTCATTCACACACACACAAACACAAACACAATAAAATAAACGCTCGTACACTTATCACGCAAACAAACACGTCGCTAGAAACACAAACAATCATCAATACCACATTACATTATCACTTCAATTCATCATTCGCCATACAACTGTACGATCTCACATTGAAACAGCATCATTGCCATCTCACCCACTATATGGAATCATCCTTCTCTGTTGTTCCCAATGCGACGACAGACAACGCTAGTGCGTCTCTGCGCTTTCAGGAACAAGAACAACTGCACAACTACACTCAACAAAATAACCTCTCTCAAACACTAACAAACAACACAATCAACAGACACCACGTCATTCACACACACACAAACACAATAAACTAAACTCTCGTACACTTATCACGCAAACAAACACGTCGCTAGAAACACAAACAATCATCAATACCACATTACATTATCACTTCAATTCATCATTCGCCATACAACTGTACGATCTCACATTGAAACAGCATCATTGCCATCTCACCCACTATATGGAATCATCCTTCTCTGTTGTTCCCAATGCGACGACAGACAACGCTAGTGCGTCTCTGCGCTTTCAGGAACAAAAACAACTGCACAACTACACTCAACAAAATAACCTCTCTCAAACACTAACAAACAACACAATCAACAGACACCACGTCATTCACACACACACATAGACAGACACACAGACAAACACACACACAAAAAAACTAAACCCTCTTACACTTATCACGCAAACAAACACGTCGCTAGAAACACAAATAATCATCAATACCTCTGTTAATTTTGTTTTACATTGTTCCTACATGTTCCTTTTCTACTCTTTTGTATGTTGTTTTATACTACTTATTTACATTCAGTAGGCAGCTGTATGCCCAACAATTTTCACACTTACGTTGTAACTCAAGTTGTTCTGTAACATTCTGGAATGTTCACAGATATCTTTAACGTTTATTTTACTTATCATTGTATTTATCATTATAATCACTGTAATTTAATTACTGTAACGGTTATACACTGTTTTATGCATTTGTTTAAACGCAACAGTTTCCATATTGCTTTCTCTTGGTTCGAGTTTCGGTTGTTCATAAACTGTTATCAAATTTAGACACAGCTATCGGCTGTCTTTGGACTATCGTATGTTGTAATCATTCTTTATGTTACTCTTACAGGAAGTCTTTGCTATTTTCATTCTTGAACGACGCGTTTAAACGCCTAGACACCTCACAAGTTGAGGTTTGTAACTAAATTTTGTGTATTATTTAATAAAGAACCGCTTTTGTAGACAAATCGTTGTTTTGGAACTTCGATTTTGCGCGTATCTCAATCGGGGTCACTTGGACGCTTCGATAGAATTAACAGTTCTCAACTTTGGTCTCATTTGGTGTGGATACGGTTCTGAACTCTGGTCCTAATTGGAGGGAATACTTGCTGTAACGAATTTGGTCGGAATCCTGTTTGGTTCATTCATCCCAACGATGACTAGAACGAGAAGAATGAAGTACAACGATGACAGTTCCCAAGACACAGACAATTCCAGTGCTGAAAATATTATTCCTTCAGTTTCTAAGGTGAACTCACCTATTCCTTTAAATCTTGCCTTTGATATTGTTAAACCTAACCCTAAAGACAGTTGCTCGGTAGGAGACAACTATATAGAGACTAGATACAGTGTAGAAGACGAAGTGGACTCTAGGGAAAGGGAAGTAGAAAAGATTGAGCTGGAGATTAGAGAACTCCAACTTCGCAAGCGATTGCTAGAACTAACTCCGAACTCTTCAAACAAAGTGAGAAGACCTAGGGAGACTACCGAGTTGTCGGGGTCTCGATCCGAGGATAAAACTTCAGTAGTTACGGCAAGTCATCGATACACCAATGTACTTTTGAGCGATGAAATGCAATTCAAAGCACAGGTAGATAGTGTCAAGGCGTTATGTATGTCAGTAAGCTTACCGAAGATAGAAATCATGAAATTTGACGGGAGCCCTCTGAAAATTTGGACGTTCATGAAGGGATTCAAGGTTAACATAGCTGACAGAGTAAATGATGACACTCAGAAATTAATGTACTTGATACACTATTGCGAAGGTATAGCAAAGGATGCTATAGAACACCGTGTTTTATTACCAGAAAAGGAAGGTTATACTGAGGCAATTAAGCTTCTACATGAACGGTTCGGCAGACCACACGACATCGTAGAAGCTTCCTTAACAGAACTCTTAAGTGGATCACCATTGAATCAAGACGACATAACTGGCCTACAGAAACTGACAAGACTCATGACTAATTGTAAGATAGCCTTGTCACAGATGGGCAGGAATGCCGATCTGAATTGTTCGACCAACATAAAACGAATAGTGAAACAGCTACCACGTAGTATGCAGTTTAAATGGGCGGAGGCCGCGGACGATATTTTAAGAAAGGGGCTAGAGCCCAATTTCGATGATTTATTGCAATTCTTAGAAAAGAAAGTGTCAATCGCAACAAACACATACGGACAATTAGCAAGCGGAAGCTATAAAGCTCAAACGACATCGAACAACCGGTCGTCTTCCATAAGAGCTAAGATCCATACTTCGTCGATTAAAGGATCAGTCCATTGTGTAATTTGCTCCGATGCCCACGAAGTCACATCTTGCCCTCAGCTGTTGTCAGTAAGTCACAACGAAAAAGTAGAATTGCTGAAGAAGTTTAAACTTTGCTTTAATTGCTTAAAACCCAATCATCGAGCCACAGACTGCAGACAGCCCGTGTTGTGTGAAATTGATGGATGCAAGCGACGCCATCATAGAATTCTTCACAACACAGAACCTGATGTTAAACAAGCATGTTGTAACTCTACTCATACTACTGGGACGTATTTAGGCTTTGTACCAGTCAGACTACATGGTCCCACAGGTTATGTGGATACCTATGCATTGTTAGATAATGGCTCAGACTCGACATTACTGCTTAGTGACGTGGCAAAGCAGGTAGGAATTTCTGGTGCAGTGACAAGATTAAACATATCTTCAGTAATTGGAGCGTCATCTCAGAACGCTGAACTTACCAATTTCGAAATTGAGTCTTTAGATAAGACCAACCGAATAAAAATCGAAGGTGCATATACTATAGATAACCTACCTATTAAAAGAGCAGAAATCCCACCAACGGACTTCCAAGAAAGATGGAAACACTTGAAAGGTGTACAACTACCCTCCATAGCCTGTGACAAGGTTGGTTTGTTACTTGGTGTTGACGTTCCTGAGGCCCACTGGGTACTCGATCAGCGTATCGGAAAACCTAAACAACCCTATGCCTCACTAACTATGTTAGGATGGGCTTTATTTGGACCAACGGACCAACTTATTAAATCTTCAGTCTTCATAAACGGTTTAGAAGCAAAGAGTTCTATCGAGGATAGACCCACGCCACCCCTTTCTTTGGCCACAGTAGCGCCTGAAAACTCTTCAAATCGTTCGTTGCCGTTCATAGATGATCCTGGTTTATGCCTTAAATACTCTCCTGATGTGGCACTCTTAGTCGATAATGATGATGTACACTCACTCATAGTAGCAGCAGCCGCTGTTGAGACTGAAGATTCCAGGGTTCATCAAGGTTTACCGCCAGTTCGTTCTTCTGAATTTGACACTCCACCTGATTCAAGAAGTAACCGACTTATAGACACCTTTGATTCTGTATCTAAAGCGACAGACGAGAATCTAATGGATTTAGAACAAGTTATTTCATTACCAGCTGTTGACGATGAGTACCTTCTAAAAACTGCCAACGATCGTCATGTCGATACAGTAGTGAATATTGACCTTAGATGTATTTCTCCTCCAGACAAAATTCTTCCAACAGATAGTGGCGAGTTAATGTCATCGAAAACATCTGTTATGTTCTCTGCCGAAACAGATCTCCCTGGTGTTTCTGACGTAAACGTTAGTGCTAAGTCTGTGATACTACTACACGAGTCATCAATTAGTTGCAAAGCAACAACAACTCAGTTCTACCTGTGGCGAAGGCGAGATATCCGTCTATCAATAAAAGGACGAGTATACTACTACATCTGTGATACTACTACACGAGTCATCAATTAGTTGCAAAGCAACAACAACTCAGTTCTAGGGGCGGCCAAACCAAAACGTGGCATCAGTGCCTGAAGTCACTAACTTCTAGTCTGAGCCATGTTATGTTGGTAGATGCAGACTACTTGGTTGGGGTCCGCGTGACTTTCGTAACCAATGGTTGGAGACTCTTGGTGACATGGCTCAGAATCGATCACAATGGCGTCGGTGTATACACTCCCTGTCTTCCCTTAAACTAAGAGACTAAAATCACTTCATTCTTTCTGTCTACGAACTAATTCTTTCTTCCTATACTATATCCTTATTGCAACCTTTGACCTAACCACTCCTATGAATCCGCTGTTCATCTTGCTGTGCTAATGAGGTATGGCAACCTGGACCGATGCACATATGTGCCTGGTCCTACGTTGTAGCTGACTGACTGACTGACTGACTGACCAACCTCTTCGTTATTGTTTTTTCTACGTTCCTCACTTTTTCCCTCTTAGATTCCCATTGTTTTGTGTCGCGCATATATATTCAGCGCCTGTACCAATATATATGTGTTCAAATAAAATAATAATAACAGTCGTCAACGTGGTGTTCGCCTAAACGGGTCCGTAAGACCTCGGAAAGATAGGGACACACGTCGTTGCCTTTTGTCGTTGGAGATGGAAAAGGCGGCAGCTATAGGGAACACAAGACAGCTCTACAGACTAATAAAAGAAACTGGAATTAATAAGTCAAGTGTAAGTGAGACTATTTCGGAAAAAGACGATACTCTCATCTGCTCTCAGTCCAGACGTTTAGAACGATGGGCGGAACACTTTAGGGAACAGTTCAACTGGCCTTCAGCTACTCTACAACTACCCTCCATTCCCAGACAGTGTGAATGGAACATTGAAGTAGGTCCCCCAACTCTAACAGAAGTTCAAAAGGCTATAGTTAATCTGAAACGAGGAAGGGCAGCTGGTCCAGATGGATTGGCTCCAGAAGTCTTTAAGGATGGTGGTCCAATTTTAGCGATTAGGTTGACTAATATTTTAGCTAAGATCTGGGAGTTAGACGTTATTCCATCTGACTGGTCGCAATCACTTATCGTCCCAATATATAAGAAAGGGTCAAAATCATCCTGTGACAACCACGGAGGGATTAGTTTAACTAATATAATATCTAAAATACTAGCCTCGATAATTATCAGACGCCTAACTAAGACTCGTGAACTGCAAACACGAGAGAACCAAGCTGGCTTCAGACCTAGTCGTGGCTGCATCGACCACATATTCACCATTCGTCAGATTCTAGAACACAGGCATACTTATCGACGTCCGACAATGGTGGTCTTTCTTGACTTAAAAGCAGCATTTGAATTTGTAGACCGCGAGATTCTGTGGCAGTGTCTGTCATTGAAAGGCGTACCACAGAAGTACATAAACCTTGTGAAGACTCTTTACTCGAACACTATTAGTCGAGTCAGAGCTTATGGCGAACTGTCATCTACTTTTGCAACCTCAAGTGGTGTCCGTCAAGGCTGTCCACTCTCTCCATTTCTGTTTAACTTCATCATAGACCTATTGATGGAAATAACACTCTCGTCGACTGAATTCTCGGGTATTGATCTCCTTCCAGGAGGTCCACTTATCGACTTAGAATACGCAGATGACATAGTCCTGTTTGGTGAAGACGCTGACAAAATGCAGAGTCTTCTGGTAGCACTAAGCAACAATGCCAGAATGTTTGGGATGCGCTTCTCTCCCTCTAAATGCAAGTTGTTGCTTCAGGACTGGTCTGGGTCAACACCTGAACTAAGGATAGGGAGTGAAGTAGTTGAACGCGTTGACAACTTCACTTATCTTGGAAGTCTGATCAGCCCTAATGGGTTGGTGTCTGACGAAATCTCAGCACGGATTCGAAAAGCTCGTTTGGCTTTTGCCAACTTACGTCACCTGTGGCGAAGGCGAGATATCCGTCTATCAATAAAAGGACGAGTATACTGCGCGGCAGTTCGTTCTGTTTTAATTTACGGCAGCGAAACATGGCCCTTAAGAGTAGAAGACACCCGTAAGCTACTAGTATTTGACCACAGATGCCTTAGAAATATTGCTGGCATCTGCTGGGATCACCGGGTAAGTAATAGTGAGGTTAGACGCAGGGTATTAGGGAATGATGGTAAATCAGTTCATGAGGTTATGAATCTTCATCGACTGAGATGGTTGGGCCACGTATTACGTATGCCTGAACACCGATTACCACGACGTGCAATGCTAACCGGGGTAGGGGATGGTTGGAAGAAAGTTAGGGGCGGCCAAACCAAAACGTGGCATCAGTGCCTGAAGTCACTAACTTCTAGTCTGAGCCATGTTATGTTGGTAGATGCAGACTACTTGGTTGGGGTCCGCGTGACTTTCGTAACCAATGGTTGGAGACTCTTGGTGACATGGCTCAGAATCGATCACAATGGCGTCGGTGTATACACTCCCTGTCTTCCCTTAAACTAAGAGACTAAAATCACTTCATTCTTTCTGTCTACGAACTAATTCTTTCTTCCTATACTATATCCTTATTGCAACCTTTGACCTAACCACTCCTATGAATCCGCTGTTCATCTTGCTGTGCTAATGAGGTATGGCAACCTGGACCGATGCACATATGTGCCTGGTCCTACGTTGTAGCTGACTGACTGACTGACTGACTGACTGACCAACCTCTTCGTTATTGTTTTTTCTACGTTCCTCACTTTTTTTCCTCTTAGATTCCCATTGTTTTGTGTCGCGCATATATATTCAGCGCCTGTACCAATATATATGTGTTCAAATAAAATAATAATAACAGTCGTCAACGTGGTGTTCGCCTAAACGGGTCCGTAAGACCTCGGAAAGATAGGGACACACGTCGTTGCCTTTTTGTCGTTGGAGATGGAAAAGGCGGCAGCTATAGGGAACACAAGACAGCTCTACAGACTAATAAAAGAAACTGGAATTAATAAGTCAAGTGTAAGCGAGCGTTTAGTTTATTGTGTGTTGTGTGTGTGTGTGTGTGTGAATGACGTGGTGTCTGTTGATTGTGTTGTTTGTTAGTGTTTGAGAGAGGTTATTTTGTTGAGTGTAGTTGTGCAGTTGTTTTTGTTCCTGAAAGCGCAGAGACGCACTAGCGTTGTCTGTCGTCGCATTGGGAACAACAGAGAAGGATGATTCCATATAGTGGGTGAGATGGCAATGATGCTGTTTCAATGTGGGATCGTACAGTTGTATGGCGAATGATGAATTGAAGTGATAATGTAATGTGGTATTGATGATTGTTTGTGTTTCTAGCGACGTGTTTGTTTGCGTGATAAGTGTAAGAGCGTTTAGTTTATTGTGTTGTTTGTGTGTGTGTGTGTGTGAATGACGTGGTGTCTGTTGATTGTGTTGTTTGTTAGTGTTTGAGAGAGGTTATTTTGTTGAGTGTAGTTGTGCAGTTGTTTTTGTTCCTGAAAGCGCAGAGACGCACTAGCGTTGTCTGTCGTCGCATTGGGAACAACAGAGAAGGATGATTCCATATAGTGGGTGAGATGGCAATGATGCTGTTTCAATGTGGGATCGTACAGTTGTATGGCGAATGATGAATTGAAGTGATAATGTAATGTGGTATTGATGATTGTTTGTGTTTCTAGCGACGTGTTTGTTTGCGTGATAAGTGTAAGAGCGTTTAGTTTATTGTGTGTGTTTGTGTGTGTGTGTGTGTGAATGACGTGGTGTCTGTTGATTGTGTTGTTTGTTAGTGTTTGAGAGAGGTTATTTTGTTGAGTGTAGTTGTGCAGTTGTTTTTGTTCCTGAAAGCGCAGAGACGCACTAGCGTTGTCTGTCGTCGCATTGGGAACAACAGAGAAGGATGATTCCATATAGTGGGTGAGATGGCAATGATGCTGTTTCAATGTGGGATCGTACAGTTGTATGGCGAATGATGAATTGAAGTGATAATGTAATGTGGTATTGATGATTGTTTGTGTTTCTAGCGACGTGTTTGTTTGCGTGATAAGTGTAAGAGCGTTTAGTTTATTGTGTTGTGTGTGTGTGTGTGTGAATGACGTGGTGTCTGTTGATTGTGTTGTTTGTTAGTGTTTGAGAGAGGTTATTTTGTTGAGTGTAGTTGTGCAGTTGTTTTTGTTCCTGAAAGCGCAGAGACGCACTAGCGTTGTCTGTCGTCGCATTGGGAACAACAGAGAAGGATGATTCCATATAGTGGGTGAGATGGCAATGATGCTGTTTCAATGTGGGATCGTACAGTTGTATGGCGAATGATGAATTGAAGTGATAATGTAATGTGGTATTGATGATTGTTTGTGTTTCTAGCGACGTGTTTGTTTGCGTGATAAGTGTAAGAGCGTTTAGTTTATTGTGTTTGTGTTGTGTGTGTGTGTGTGAATGACGTGGTGTCTGTTGATTGTGTTGTTTGTTAGTGTTTGAGAGAGGTTATTTTGTTGAGTGTAGTTGTGCAGTTGTTTTTGTTCCTGAAAGCGCAGAGACGCACTAGCGTTGTCTGTCGTCGCATTGGGAACAACAGAGAAGGATGATTCCATATAGTGGGTGAGATGGCAATGATGCTGTTTCAATGTGGGATCGTACAGTTGTATGGCGAATGATGAATTGAAGTGATAATGTAATGTGGTATTGATGATTGTTTGTGTTTCTAGCGACGTGTTTGTTTGCGTGATAAGTGTAAGAGCGTTTAGTTTATTGTGTTGTGTGTGTGTGTGTGTGTGAATGACGTGGTGTCTGTTGATTGTGTTGTTTGTTAGTGTTTGAGAGAGGTTATTTTGTTGAGTGTAGTTGTGCAGTTGTTTTTGTTCCTGAAAGCGCAGAGACGCACTAGCGTTGTCTGTCGTCGCATTGGGAACAACAGAGAAGGATGATTCCATATAGTGGGTGAGATGGCAATGATGCTGTTTCAATGTGGGATCGTACAGTTGTATGGCGAATGATGAATTGAAGTGATAATGTAATGTGGTATTGATGATTGTTTGTGTTTCTAGCGACGTGTTTGTTTGCGTGATAAGTGTAAGAGCGTTTAGTTTATTGTGTTTGTGTTGTGTGTGTGTGTGTGAATGACGTGGTGTCTGTTGATTGTGTTGTTTGTTAGTGTTTGAGAGAGGTTATTTTGTTGAGTGTAGTTGTGCAGTTGTTTTTGTTCCTGAAAGCGCAGAGACGCACTAGCGTTGTCTGTCGTCGCATTGGGAACAACAGAGAAGGATGATTCCATATAGTGGGTGAGATGGCAATGATGCTGTTTCAATGTGGATCGTACAGTTGTATGGCGAATGATGAATTGAAGTGATAATGTAATGTGGTATTGATGATTGTTTGTGTTTCTAGCGACGTGTTTGTTTGCGTGATAAGTGTAAGAGCGTTTAGTTTATTGTGTTTGTTGTGTTGTGTGTGTGAATGACGTGGTGTCTGTTGATTGTGTTGTTTGTTAGTGTTTGAGAGAGGTTATTTTGTTGAGTGTAGTTGTGCAGTTGTTTTGTTCCTGAAAGCGCAGAGACGCACTAGCGTTGTCTGTCGTCGCATTGGGAACAACAGAGAAGGATGATTCCATATAGTGGGTGAGATGGCAATGATGCTGTTTCAATGTGGGATCGTACAGTTGTATGGCGAATGATGAATTGAAGTGATAATGTAATGTGGTATTGATGATTGTTTGTGTTTCTAGCGACGTGTTTGTTTGCGTGATAAGTGTAAGAGCGTTTAGTTTATTGTGTTTGTGTGTGTGTGTGTGTGAATGACGTGGTGTCTGTTGATTGTGTTGTTTGTTAGTGTTTGAGAGAGGTTATTTTGTTGAGTGTAGTTGTGCAGTTGTTTTTGTTCCTGAAAGCGCAGAGACGCACTAGCGTTGTCTGTCGTCGCATTGGGAACAACAGAGAAGGATGATTCCATATAGTGGGTGAGATGGCAATGATGCTGTTTCAATGTGGGATCGTACAGTTGTATGGCGAATGATGAATTGAAGTGATAATGTAATGTGGTATTGATGATTGTTTGTGTTTCTAGCGACGTGTTTGTTTGCGTGATAAGTGTAAGAGCGTTTAGTTTATTGTGTTTTGTGTTTGTGTGTGTGTGTGAATGACGTGGTGTCTGTTGATTGTGTTGTTTGTTAGTGTTTGAGAGAGGTTATTTTGTTGAGTGTAGTTGTGCAGTTGTTTTTGTTCCTGAAAGCGCAGAGACGCACTAGCGTTGTCTGTCGTCGCATTGGGAACAACAGAGAAGGATGATTCCATATAGTGGGTGAGATGGCAATGATGCTGTTTCAATGTGGGATCGTACAGTTGTATGGCGAATGATGAATTGAAGTGATAATGTAATGTGGTATTGATGATTGTTTGTGTTTCTAGCGACGTGTTTGTTTGCGTGATAAGTGTAAGAGCGTTTAGTTTATGTGTGTTTGTGTTTGTGTGTGTGTGTGTGAATGACGTGGTGTCTGTTGATTGTGTTGTTTGTTAGTGTTTGAGAGAGGTTATTTTGTTGAGTGTAGTTGTGCAGTTGTTCTTGTTCCTGAAAGCGCAGAGACGCACTAGCGTTGTCTGTCGTCGCATTGGGAACAACAGAGAAGGATGATTCCATATAGTGGGTGAGATGGCAATGATGCTGTTTCAATGTGGGATCGTACAGTTGTATGGCGAATGATGAATTGAAGTGATAATGTAATGTGGTATTGATGATTGTTTGTGTTTCTAGCGACGTGTT